>NW_015386484.1:350822-461153 GCF_001527695.2 Protobothrops mucrosquamatus
GAGGAATTACTCATTTTTCTCTCATTCTGTTATACAAGATTGCAGTATCCAAGGGATGGTGAAGTCCCAAACCACATAATAAGAAAATAGGATTTCTACCAACAGGGGAGGAAGCATAGATGGCAGAAGGAAAAGGAGGCTCAGAGTTCAAGTGATACCCAAATCTCCAAGAATGGAAAACGAAAGATCCTCATAAAGGACTTTTTTTCTCATAGAAGAAGTTGTCCATGTTCAAAGTTCACAAAAGATGTGAGATTTTGCAAGAATAGCTCATTCCTATTTATCCTCAGTCTACACTTTTATAACTGGATAAATCATTCTACCATGCATGGGTAGTTGGAAATGTACTTATTTAAGTCAGTATTTCTCAACCTTAGCCATTTTAAGATGGATGGATTTCAACTCCCAGGATTCCCTAGCAACATGCTTTAAGGTGGGTGGACTTCAGTTTCCAGAATTCTCCAGCCAGGAAGGAATTCTGGGAGCTGAAGTCCGCCCATCTTAAAGCATGGGGGCTGGGGAATTCTGGGAGCTGAAGCCCACTCATCTTAAAGATTGCTAGCTGGTGGATTCTAGAAGTGGAAGTCCACCCATCTTAAAAGTTGTCAAGGTTGAGAAACATTGATTTAAGTTATATCAATGATCACCGTGAGATTGCTCTTCTAAAGAGCTATTTTTATTGTTTCAGTGGGTTTCAGTGCTGGTGTTCTAATTGCAGTTGAGTCAATGGAGAAAAATACCATTCTTTCCTATGATTGAACAAAGTCTTACCTTTCTTCTGACTCTCAGCCATGGTGATAGAAAGATTGAGCATGTTCAGAAACCCTACAGATTCTTTCCATCTTCTCACATTTGTTCCAACATAGTGGATTATCTTGTGTATTATTTCCTTAAGGACAAACAAATTCCTGCATTTCTCTATCTTCCTTTTAACTAGAGGGAGAAAAAAATATCCAAGTTTATATAAAATAATATGCCAGAGAGCTGTAAATTGGAATGGAATTCAAGAGTCAATGTTCTACCAAAAGATAACATGTTAGTTCGATAGTGGGATCTGAAGCTTTGACAGGCCCACAGCTGCACTTGTGTGATGCTGCGTGGGCTGAAAAACTCCACAAAGATGTCAGGAGGCACACCGGCTGGGTTTGCATGTGCTTGTCTATAGCTTAGCTTAACCACAATTTATTCAGCTAATCCAAGCTTTTGGAATCACACTAAACAACTGGAGCATAAACTGACCACATGGAAGGATACAATCAGCATACAATGCTGAAACGCAGTTGGCTAGCTTTCAGTACGTTGTTTGAAACACTGCTTTTGGTACTCTAACTGCAAGAGTCCTCTTTACATATGTGCAAAATCTTTGGCTGCCTCAGTTCTCCAATATTTCATTTAACTATGTGAATCAAGTGTCCTCTATGCTTGTCCCTTCAAAGACTTTTCATGCTTTCTCCTACCTGTTCCCCTCTACTGCAGCAAATGGCCCTGGCTTTGGATTATCTCCTATTTACCCAGGTATGTTGTCAAGGGAAGGACTCAGGTCCTGGCAGACCCAAATGCCAGAAGGGGCTCTGGGCTGAATAATCCTTGACAGGCCAGAGTAGCCAACCTGTGACCTGAGGGCAATGATTAGCAAATGGTGCTTTTCACCCAGTGACTGTACTACCTCAGTAACATTATTTTTTGTTATTAACAAAGCAATGCCCCTTCAAAACCCTTGCAGGAGTTATTAATAAAGAAAATAGACTGGCCCACTTGATACAACACTCAAAGCATAATGGCCAGGTTTCTCATAATCTATTAAACCTGAGTTAATGAGACAATTGCCGTATTCATATCATGTGCTCTCAAACCCATGGCTAGTTCAACCCACATTTGGCTGCATTCCCACAATTCACAGAGCCAGAAACTACTTCATTTTTCACTGAGTATATGTTGCAGTTTCTCCGATTTTAGCTTTGCATGTTGTATGGAACCAGCCATTTGTGTTTACATCGTGGTTCAGCAAATGATGGCTTACTGCAATGCATGAATCCAGCCACTGACACAGAAGTGCTTTAGATGAGCTCATTTTTCTGAGGGATTCATAGCATAGTGGGAAGAGGGGCGGTGACTAAAAAGAAATGCTAACAAGGTTTTCTCTCTCATTTGGGATTCACAGGTGGAGTTGTACCTGGTTATGGAGGTAAGAGCAGTATTTTAGGGGGAGGAAAGTGCAAAGGATAGTCCAGAAATTAATTAGCCTTGAATGACCCCCCCCTTTTTTTTTCTTTCTCTCTACATAGGTAAACCTCCCAAGCCCTATGGAGTCCTGGGGGCACTTGGCTACAAAAGTAAGTGGCACCATAGCTTGGACCGATAACTTGTTTGAGAGCTATTATTTCTTTTCATTTCCAAAACTGCCATGCTCAGAGATAGTCAGAAATAAGATGACAGGGCAGCTGATTGGCTGATCTGATTCTAGCAGGATGGATTTGGTGCTCCTATCCAGTTAGCTGGAGAATGCCTGAGCACCTCTGACCCCCTGTTCATCAGTAATCGTCTTCTGAACCAGTGAAGGCAGTTGTTGGGGATCCTCAGGAGAGGTCCAGGAGTAGCTGGGAGTTTGACCCTGCTTAGTTTCCAAGCCCAGAACAGATTCTACCAGGTACTATTCCATGCCATAAAAGCTGTCTACTATAGGTTTCAATACCAAAATCCAAAACCAAACTTCTTGTTTGTGCCTAATGGTTTTGCTATTTAAATTCCAGAATCACCAGTTAAATAAATCACACTAACCCACAAACACAACAAAGAACATTAAATGTTATTCAAGCTGCATGCATGGAGTTCTTGGTGCCCTTAGCTTGGTTGGATGCTTGGTTATGGCACTGATGAAGCTACTTAGTTGGGTAAGGAAATACCTGCAAACAAATAACTAAGATCAGAGAGCACCAAGAAGGCCACAGTTCAGCCTTGAGCTGCACATATTTTTCTTCTACTGGAAGTTGAACACGTCCAAATAAAACAACTAAGTCTTCAACGAACCCGGTTAACAATGTTGCATCCACCCAGCCAAGGTCAGAATCCCCAGGCCCATTTCTGGGTTGGCAAGTCCCCTTGGCCCCTGTCAGCCACCTGCTGGGTTGCTTGGTCATTCTGTCTCTCTTTTCTGATTTCAGGAGGAGTCGGCCGGAAGAGGAAGTAGCCCAGACAGCCTACCATTCACCTCATGAACTTTGGTGCTACTGCCTGGTCTCGAATGTACCCCTCCCACCCCCCTGAGAAAAGCAGAGATTCCACCACCGCTGCTGCCAACACAGCCCCATGCCTTGCCACCCCCGGCTGGCCCCCCTCCCTCTCACTGGTGCTACAACCATCCCACAGGGAGCGTCCCTGCCTTCAGCTCCCTGGGGCCCTTTGGTGCTGCAGCCTAGGAGGGCTGCTTTCAGAGGGGGCAGCCTGAGCACTTTAACCCACTCCTGAGCCCCGCGCCCACAAGTGGGGGGACAGGAGCCGTCGGCCAGCTGGCCTGCTTTTTTCCTGGTCTCTCTCTGCTGGCTCCTCTTTGGATCTAAGTGTGTGGGGGGGACACCCCTAGTTTTGCCATGAGCCCCTTGCCAGGCCATTTTTCCCTTCCCCCTGAACACACTGCCTCCGTTTGGAGGGGAGCAGCTCAGGCCAAGCTGTCAGTGCCAATGGGATTAGCCTTAATCCTGGAGCTTCTGCTGGCTGCCAGGCCTGGGTGGATTAGCACGGCCAGGCCACAGGATCCATACCATACCTAACGTGGGCGCCGGCATGACATCGTCCAGCTCCCAATGAACGGGCTGGCCAGGGACCCCTGTACATGACCAGCCAACCTGCTCCACATCTTCATGTTTAATCACTTTGATGTAACTGGGATGGGACACTTTTTATAAAGAAGAACAGTAACTGCTTTCCAAAAAATAAAATAAATAAAACCTGACTAATAAATAATGTTTTAAAGGTAATCTCTCTCTCTCTCTCTCTTTATTTCTCTTGTTCTTTTCAGAAAAGATAGTCGTCCTTGACTTACATCCATATGTTTAGTGACTGTTCAAACAGCACTCAAAAAAGTTACTTACAATCAGTCCTCACCCTTGCAACTATAGTAGCATCCCCAGGGTCATGTGATCAAAATTTGGGTGCTTGGCAACCTGGATGTATTTACAATGGTTGCAGCATCAAGCACATCATATGGTTGCTATCTGCAATTTTTCTACCCAGCTTCCAACAAGCAAAGTCAATGGGGGTAAGCACATTCATTTAACAACCAGATGATTCACTTAACAACTGTGGCAAAAAAGGTAGTAAAATCAGGCTCAACAACCACCTTGCTTAGCAATGGAAATTTTAGTCTCAGTTGTACTCATAAGTTGAGGACTATCTGTATTGACTCACCTGATGAGATCTGGACCTAATTTCCCAATAGCCTTGATAGCAGAATACAGTTGCTTAGCTCCAGCAAGTCTGAGACTATGTTTTGTCCTTGGTCTTAAACAAACCAAAAACCACCCACCTAATGTTAATATATTTATCTGTTACTGTTGACTTTTTTATAAATTACATTACATTTTTTATAAATTACATTCAAGATTATAGCTTCTATTGGAAATATCAACTCTTCAGTTAATTAATTAACAATTAATTAATATCTTAATAGAATTAAGATTTTAATTCTATTAATATCTGAGCCCTTCTTATTAGAATAAGTTACTCTAAATGTGTTAGAGCATGTTTAGCCTGATTATCAAACAATGCATTTTCTGGGTTAGCAGAATATACTGGGCAAAACCTAAACAAACAAGCAGGATATACACAGCATATACTTCTTACTGCATTCTTTGACCAGGTGACAAAATTAGTGGACCAGAGGAATGCTGTTAATATAATTTACTTGGACTTCAGTAAGGCATTTGATAAAGTAGACCATAACCTACTACCTGATAAGATAGAAAAATGTGGGTTAGACAGCATCACCACCACATGGATTTGCAACTGGCTGACCAACCACATTCAACGTGTAGTCCTCAACGGAACTCATTTACATGGAGGGAAGTATGCAGTGGGGTACCACAAGGCTCTGTTTTAGGCCCAGAACTCTTCAACATATTCATCAATGATTTGGATGAGGGGATAGATGGGAAACTCATCAGATCTGCAGATGACACCAAGCTGGCAGGAATAGCCAACACTCCAGAAAATAGGCTTAACATACAGAAGGATTTTGACAGCCTTGAACATTGGGCGCTATCTAACAAAATGAAATCAGTGGTGAAAAAAGTTCTACATGTAGCCAAGAAAAACCAAATGCACAGATATAACATAGGTGGTATCTTTCTTAATAGTAGTAACTGTGAGAGAGATCATGGAGTCCTAGTGGATAATCACCTAAATATGAGCCAGCAGTGTGCTGCAGCTGCCAAAAAAGCCAATACAGTTCTAGGCTGCATTAACAGAGGGATAGAATCAAGATCAGGTGAAGTATTAATACCAGGGCTTTTTTTCTCAGAGAAAAGGTGGTGGAACTCACCTCCCTCCCCTGGCCACGCCCCCACCCAAACCTGGCCACGCCCTCATCAAACCCTAGGACCGCCCCTTTAGAGAACAGGAATGCAAGTAAAATTTGGGAGGGGCTTCTCTGCCGCTTCTTGCTCGGGCAGGGTCGCCTAGGAAACGGGCCAGGGGCGCGCCGACCGAGCCTCCCTATGGCCGCGGTTGTGAGCCAGGCAGGGGCAGAGAGCTGCGAGTGCGAGCGCGCCCCCCCAGATGTTGCGCCCGGTGCGGCCGGCCCGGAAAAAGGTGCCGGAACGCGGTTCCGCCGCGTTCCGGCTGAAAAAAAGCCCTGATTAATACAATTTTATAATGCCTTAGTAAGGCCACACTTGGAATTGAGTTTTGGTCACCACAATGTAAAAAAGATATTGAGACTATAAAGAGTGCAGGGAAGAGCAAAAAAGATGATTAGGGGACTGGAGGCTAAAACATATAAAGAATTGGGTTTGTCTAGTTTAATGAAGAGAAGAACTAGGGGTGACATGATAGCAGTCTTCCAGTATCTGAGGGGTTGCCACAAAGAAGAGGGGATCAAGCTATTCTTCAAAGCACCTGAAGGCAAGACATGAAGCAATAGATGGAAACTAATCAAGGAGAGAAGCAACCTAGAACTAAGGAGAAATTTCCTTACAGTTTCTTCTTCTTCTTCTTCTTGTGCCATATCCGTTATCGGACGCTGGCAATCATGTTGGCGATCCTGTTTTTATCAGCAGCCGCACGAAAAAGTGCTGCCGAGTTTTGTCCAAACCAATCCCTTAGATTTTGAAGCCACGATGTTCTTCTTCTGCCTGGACCTCATTTGCCTTCAATCTTTCCTGACAGTTAGAACAATTAATCAGTGGAACAACTTGCCTCCAGAAGTTGTAAATGTTCCAACACTGGAAGTTTTAAAGAAGAGATTGGACAACCATTTGTCTGATATGGTATAGGATTTCCTGCCTGAGCAGGGGGTTGGACTAGATGACCTCCAAGGTTCCTTCCAACTCTATTATTCTATTCTATTCTATTTTTGGCTCAGGTGTTGGGGCCAGAATGAGTTCGTGCCTGCAGGATCATAATAAATGTCATTCCTTAATCATCAATCACTAGTTGTTCATTGATCTTAACCAAAATTATTTCATTTTTGTATTGTTTATTGTATACCACCCAGAATTGCAGGGGATACAAGGGGAGGGGATACAAATTTCTCCAATGAATGTTACGTATTCAGTAAATTGGTCTTTTAATGCAAATCTTTCTTATCTTTTTAAAAAGAGTTTTTAAAAAACAAATGTACATGTGAAGTGGAGGGTTTATAGTGACTAACAGGCATTATAAGTAATTGGAACCACATGTTTTAGGGCAACATAATCTGAATATTTGATGCTGGGAACTGATAAACATTTTTTGTCTTATAGACTTTGCTGAAGTTTCTGGTTGTTCATGATTGGAAGTAGAATTCTGGATTAGATAAGAATAAAACATAATAAAAATGTATCATGCTATCAACTGGATCCTTTATATGAAAAGGCAGTATATAAAATGTGCTAAAAGAAATTTTGAAATAAAACTTCAGACCAACAGAATATTTAAATTTTAGAGCAACTGGGAATAGCACAGACAACAGAAGACATTGCTGGTAAAAGAGGCATCCTCTCATAGTTAAGAAAGAGTTAATATATAATCGATGATGGAGCAATCTACAGTTTATATCATGAAAAAGAGAAAAATACTTCTCTGCAGAAACTGTAAAGAGGAAAGTTGAACTTGAATCTATTAGGAGTCTGGTAATTTCCAGGTAATTTCCTTTTCTAACTAACAAAATATATTAAAAGGCATACACTTTCATAAGTTGCAGCTCACATCACCTATCTGTGTCTTTTTGATGTCAGCAGTTATTACACAAATCACCCCAACCCACATTGCACAACTGAGATACCAGCATACTTTCAACTTACAACTACTATTCGTTTAGCAACTATTCAAAGTTATATCAGCACTGAAGAAAGTGACTTACTGTATAAATGGTTCTTGCACTTAGGACCAGTGCAGTATCCTCACTGTCCCATGGTCAAAATTTAGGTGTTTGGTAATTGGCATGTATTTTCAACAGCTGTAGAATCCCAGGTTTATATGATTGCCATTTGCAACCTTCCCAGCCAGCTTCTGAAAAGCAAAGTCAATGGGGGAAGCCAGACTCACTTAATGACTGTATAATTCACTTAAAAACTGCAGTGATTCACTTAACAACCATGACAAAAAAGGTCACAAAACTGGGTGCTGCTCATTAAACAAGCACCTTGCTTAACAACAAAAATTCTGGTCCCAATTGTAGCCATAAGCTGAGGACTACCTGTGCACAAGAAAGATGAATCCATGCCGCATTGTGTACAGAAAAGCACGATTTTCCCTTCCCAGATAAAGGAACTGTGAATTGCTAATATGGCTTTCTGAATATGTGTAATTTGAAAAGTTTTGGGTTCCAAGCTGGAGTGTAGGAATGTAAGCATTTTACAACACTGACCCAGAACACAGTAGATCAGATTCTTGAATTCAGACTTTTTACGGATGTATGTAATTAACTGAAATAACCAAGCAGGCTGGGTTTGCTACAAAAAAAACCTATCAAAGTTTTCATATTATGTAAGTAAAGTTGCTCAGCCTTTACTTGACACTGTAAATAACCTTTGTGAGCTCAGCCTACATGCAGCTTAAATCTTTGATGGTCCTACTTCTTCGTAATTCTGGGACCATCTCCAGTTCTGAGGAGATGTACTTACTGTACTTACTTTCCATAGCCACTCATTACACCAGGAACTATGCAGGAAATTTAACTGCAGTTAACTCTAACAAATAAATTCAGCCTAGCTAAGTCAAATCATATACAGGTAGTCCTTGACTTACGACCGCAATTGAGCCCACAGTTTTCCATTGCTAAGCAAGGCAGTTGTTAAGTGAGCTTTGACATTTGACCTTTCTTGCCATAGTTGTTAATCAATTCACTGCAGTTATTAAATGAACCATGTGGTCATTAAGGAAATCTGACTTTGCATGTCAGAAGCCAGCTGGGAAGGTTACAAATGGTGATCACATGACCCTGGCTGGGGCAGTGCAGCTGTCATGTAAAATACATGCCAGTTACCAAGTATCCAAATTTGGATCATGCGACGGTGGGGATGCTACAATGGTCGTAAGTGTGAAAAATGGTCCTAAGTCACTTTTGTCAGTGTTGTTGTAACTTCAAACCATTACGAAACAAATGGTTTTAAGTATACCCGTATTACAAATAAGCATGCTGTGTGGTTGAATATCATGTACTGTATGTCTTTTAGTTTAACCTACCTGGAAGGATTGTTGTGAAGGTGCAAAGGGGGAACACTCTATTAGTACAGATTACAGGTAGTTCTCTACTTACAACCACAACTGAGCCCAAAATTTCTATTGCTAAGGGAAACATTTGTTAAGTGAATTTTGCCCCATTTTATGACCTTTCTTGCCACAATTGTTAAGTGAATCACTGCGGTTATTAAGTTAGTAACGTGGGTTGTTAAGATTTGGGAGCTGAACCAAAGCCTTGAAATCAGTTGCAAAAACCGATCACACGAGCCTGGATACCGCAACCGTCATAAATATGAACCAGTTGCCAAGCATCCAAATTTTGATCACGTGACCATGGGGATGCTGCAATGGTCGTAAAGTGTGAAAAACAGTCACAAGTCACTTTTTTCAGTGCTGTTGTAACTTTGAACAGTCACTAAATGAACTATTGTAAGTCAAGGACTACCTATATGGGGGGGGGGTGGAAGAGTGGAAGTGACAACTGCAGCTAGAGAGAAGAAATAAAAACCTTTCCCCAAATGCACACCTCCCTTACCCTGAAACCGGCCGCAGAGTTTTTCTTCCACGCAGCCCAGGATTTGTCCTGGCTTCAGCGAAGCCAAGCAGGCCTTCAGGGACAGCCTGGGCGATCCGGGCTTCCCCCCTTAAAGTACGCTAACTCGCTTTCGTAGCTCGGAGGAGATCGATTTTCCCACCCCTCCCATCCCAACGAGTTTTTCTATCTTCTAGATCAGTGTTTCTCAACCTGGGCAACTTTAAGATGGATGGACTTCAACTCCCAGAATTCCCCAGCCAGCAAAGCTGGCTGGGGAATTCTGGGAGTTGAAGTCCATCCATCTTAAAGTTGCCCAGGTTGAGAAACACTGTTCTAGATAGAAGTGCCTCTAGGCGCTCCGCAGCCGCCCTCGGCGGACTGATCCCCGGATCCTCGCACCCTCTTCCTCCGCCAAGGCCGAGCGCGGCGCGTGGCTCCGAACGCCGACGGGCCGCAAGCCCGGGACATCGCTCCCCTCCCCCAGAGCCACGAGCTCCTGCAGCCGGCGCGCGGGGAGGGGCCAGGCCTCCAGGCATTGGCTCGCCTGGCGCTCTGCATTGGCTGGAAGGGAAGGGGGGGGGTCTGCTGGCTCGCTCGCTCTCCGGTTTAGACCCGCCTCCCTCCCCCCCGCCCCATTTTCCCAGCGCTGCCTCGTAGTCGGCCCCGGGTGAGTCTGCAGCCGGCGTAGTCAGCCCGGTCGCCCGCCCTGCCCCCTCCGTTGCGCCGCCGGGCCGGAGGTGGAGACGCCGACGCCGACGCCGCTGCCGCTGCCGCTGCCCGCCGCCGCCGTGCTGCTACTGCTACTGCCTGTCCGGGCCAGGCGGGGGCGGTTGCATGAGGTTGATGCTGCTGTGCTGCACTTGGAGGGACGAGCCCATGGGAGAGGACGAAGGTGGGTCGGGAGATTCCCCTGCGCCTCCTACCTCAACCACCGGCCTGCTTCCTCGGGGAGGGGGAGCGATCTCTTGACCACGGCATCCTCCGCAGGTGACCTTGAGTCCCGCCGGGAGCCGGGCTGCCTGACCCCTTGCTGCATTACACGCAAGACGCGCGCAAGCAGGCATTCGCACGTGAAACCACTAGCGAGCTCTCGATGCGCTCCCCCCTCCTCCCGCTGTGCCTTGCGGGTTGGGGGGGGGGAGTGGGGACTTGGCAGGCCCATGACGGAGAGATGCCCTTGGCACGTCGAAAGGGGACCTTGACGCAACCCCCCCCCTATCTCCGTTTCTTCCCCTACCGCCTCTCCACACTCATTCCCCAATTTAATTTGTACCCAGGTTCGCCGTCTCGAAACTACTTTTAGTGACAAAACTAAAAAAAAAAAATTGTAGGGGTCCCTGCGAGCACGTATAGAATGCGTTTTCTTCTCTCGTTCAGCCACGGAATTCCGACTTCGGATACTTTCCAACTCAAAAAAAAAAAAGGCAATATATGAGAACGAAGGTGACAAAATAAAAAATCTATTTCAACTCCCCCATCATCCCGTGGGTGCTGTCCAGGGTGCTGCCTCATCTTAATCTCCCGATGCCATTTCCCTACCAAGAACAAATGACCCCTAGTTAACCAAGGGCCAGGGGGGAAAATCCTTGAACGAGCTGGATTGCGGGATCAATTCTCACCCCTAATCTTTTATTGCATGTTTGTAACAGGATGCTTTAAGTGGTATTATAACTTTGGAACTGATTCTCCCCTTTCAGACATTTTTCTTTGTACTGTGTACTGTAACTTATACTGTAACATAAGAGCTGGTTTAAAATGATACCTTTAATAAGATGCAGATCTACAGCAGGGCTGGTTTTTTTCCTTCAGTCCTCCTTCATTCTTCCCATCCTTTGTGACCCCATGCTGAAATAGAGAATTTGGGGCAGGAATTATTGCCATTTATATGAAGTGAAGCAAGGAGAGGTAACTCTGTACATGCTTCAAGATACTTTAGCTCTTGAGGTAGATCATTAGATCCACCACCAGGTGCACTTTTGGAGGTTTTATTTCCCATTTTTGTGACTGGAAAAGACAAATATTCATAGAGGCCCCTTTGTTTCTTCGCAGCTGTCCTTCACCTTCCCATACCAGAGGGTGAAGTAGGGGATAATGCTGTTGTTACAGAAATGGAAAATCAATCCTTTTCCATCAGACATTGATCCAAAAGTCAGAAAAGCACCTTCTGCAGAAGGTTGTGGCCGTGAAACCCTTTGGGACTAGCAAAATTAACTCTTCCCTTCTGGCAGGCAACTGCTCTCCTTTCATCCCTAAAGAAACAAGGAATATCTATCTATCTATCCATCCATCCATCCATCCTTCTTCTCATTTTATAGAACAAGGAATTCTGGGTGGCTTACAACAAGTTATAACAAGTTCTCCTCCTTTCTGCACTTTTCTTCTTAAAGGAAGGGGGAGGATAATCATGGCTCTGTTTTGGAGGAAAAAGACACTAAGAAGCTTGAAGCTGCATGCTCAGCTCAAGGTTTTTGACAGATAAAACATTTTGCATGTTCTCAGAGACACTGCTTTGCATTAGATTTCCATTCTATATTTTGCCAAGGACTGTCTCAAAAGAATTGAATCTTAGGGATAACCTAGGAGCCAGGAAAGTTGAGAGAGAAAGGACCAACACTTGCACTTTTTAAATCTTAATAGCTAAGTCTGTTGCCAGAATCCAGAGTTTTACCACTCCAGCTGAGTTGTCTCTGCAGGCTGCAGCAGTTACCTCTATTATTTCTTTTGTGTTCCCCAGGAAGTGACCTGCCAATATGTGCCAGTTGCAGCCACAGCATCTACGATGGTCAGTACTTGCAAGCCCTGAACGCCGATTGGCATGCCAGCTGTTTCAGGTAGGGGGTCTTTGGTATGACTGTGGCTTGCAGGGTCTAGACGGAAGTTTTTGCTACAGAGGCTTATCTCCTTGTCTATGAGAACAAAGGAAGGGGGCATGTAGAGATCCATACTAATGTCAGAATTGCTCACCTGGATCATTCTATGTCATCTACAATATGATTGTGCAAAGTGAGCAAAAGCACACAGATTGATAGATTGCATGGGTCCTGAGTAATAGAAGTTCTCCTTTATTTGTCAGCTCTAAGAGCTCCAACTGATTTACAGGGAAGAGGGGGATCTCTCATTTTATTTTATTTGAAATAAAGTTGAGCTGACAGATAGCAGCTGGGCCAGATCCATCCAGTGAAGCAACTGATCAAAGATGAATCTGATTCCCCAGGTCTTAGTCAAACAACTACTATTATCATACCAGTGAGCCAAATAGGCTGCTTGTGCTAAACCACAAGCAAGCAAGCAATTGTCCTTAGTATGTTAGCTGGTATAGTCATTAGCCTAATATCTGTTAAAGCCATTCTAAATCAATGATCACCATCATTTCTTGTAGCAGTTTCTAGTGATCAGTACTCTTGATCTGACTTGTGTTCATGATTGGTCAGTTAGAATTACAGTCCCAACAATGTTTAATCCAATCCTGGATTAAATATTAGCCTTAATATATTTTAGCAGAAAAAAGTGCAATTCTGCCTTTTTCGGGGAAATAAGAAGGGAAAGTATATTCATGACATCCTAGGTATCAGCCAATCAATGCTTTGCCCAAACTGAACTGCATTTCAAACAAGCACAGCTGCTACTTCAGGCCTTTTGCCTGGGAGAGAGATGTTTTTGTCATGTTAAACACTGAATTTTAAAGCCTGCATGTTAAAGAGACTGTCCAGTTATATCCTAAGTTCAAAACCTGAAAAAAATGCAACAGTATTTAACTCTTACTGGTATACCCTGGATGTTCCTTTGTTGGATGTGACTAATGCAAAAGGCATCTCAAATGCTATAATATTAAACTTAAGTTAGGAAGAAGAGATAAGAAATAACAAGCAGATAGTATTTGGGTTTGTGTTATGCAACTTTGCCAGCTATGCTGGCAGGCTTTTGCATTGCTCACCGCAGTAGCAGACATCCCATAGGGCCAGCTTGTGGAAGGGTGCCAATAGATTTGAATTAGAAAGCAGCCTTCATCCTACTCTTACAAGAAAGTAACTTCCGTGCACCATTGCTCCATCCGAACAAGGAGATTAGAGTGCTCCCACTTTTGTGAATGACTGGTGACATCTGCATGACATGTTTAACTGGTTATTTTAGAGTGTTGTGCAAATATTTCTGGATCAGAATCAAGCTCCAAATAAATACCTTCATATAAACCTTGCCTTGAAATGGATTCCTGTTGGGCAAATGAAGAACAGAGAATTAAATAGAGCTACAAAATCTGATGGACCACTAGATGACAGTCAAGACAGTCTTTTTATTTGTTTGTTGCCTTCCAGTGGTCATCTTTGTGTTTGCATCCCTGTTCTGGTAGCCCTAAGCTGAATCTCTCTTTTGACCTTGGGACATAGAGATTGAAAAGCAGTCAGGGCTATTTTTTTTTCAAGTTTCCTTACTTTTTCCTCCTAAGGGCAAAGTTTGCCATCCCCTGCTGGCTTCAGCCCTGATTTATCACTCTGGGATTTTTTTGTAGTTAAAAAAAATGTTGAGAACTACAGCTGCACAGGAGCCTGGGATGCCAGCCAAGATGGCTGCTTCCTATTGCATTGAAGAAGTTGCTGTTTTCATTCATCATCTGCCATTGGATCATCAGGTAGATCACTTTCCTGCAAGCAGAACAGCAGCAGGCTCAATCTGCTCTTTTATGCATATAGAATCGGGGGGGGGGGGTGTGTTTCCTGGTCAAGTATATTGTGCAAACCCAGCCTGTTTGTTCACAATCAATAACTTGTGTAAATTCCCCCTGCAGGAAATTGACCAGGTTAAACGTGTAGTGTGAATGCATCACTGAGTCACATAATAGAATTCCTTTTACTCAGAAGTATATCTTAGGTTTCAATGGAATTGATTTGCAGATATCCTCTGTTTAAACTATGAACTGAAGTGTCTGTAGATTAATTGGAGGAACTGGTTAGTTTTAAAGCAGGAACTATGTTTTCAATTGTGGAGATCTGAACCAGGAACACTTTTGCTGCCTGCGGCATGTAAAATGATTTAGGGAAGAGATATTCTCCATCGCAACTAAGGGATAGTCCCTTTTTAAATTCTGAACCCTTGCATCACGTCTCCCTTTAACAAGCCTTTCAAAATGGGCATGAGATTTTGAATAATATCAAACAAGAGGAGAAGTTTCCCCCCCCCCAAGGGCTAATGTGTGACGTTCATTAGAATCAGTAGACTCCAAATTCAAGTAAACTGTATCGCAGGTAGCGGAGAAGAATAGACAGAAGAACCACCACTGAAGAAGGAGAGGTTCCTTCCTATATTCTGCTGCCTGCATAAAAGAATTGTGCTGGCTGCTGTATGCAATTGGCAAACTCCAAGCTTTGGAGAAGAGCTTTCATGTTTTAGGAGCTCAATATTTGAGAGAGCACCTCTCCAGGAAAGACTATCAACCCTGAAATCTACAGAGGGGCTCCCCTCAGTGCTCCAAGGTTGGGAGAGTCACGTTGGGATGCAGGAGATGGCCTTGATTGCTCTGGCTACCTTTGCAGGCCACACCATGGCTGTCTTTCTCAACTTTTCAGCATGAAAGGAGCTCCTGCCTTTTGACTCTCCTGTTCAGAATCTAACATCTACAGCAGTGGTTCTCAACCTTTTTAATGCCGCGACCCCCAACCGGTCGTAAGTCGAGGACTAAACCGGTCGTAAGTCGAGGACTAAACCGGTCGTAAGTCGAGGACTGAACCGGTCGTAAGTCAAGGACTACCCAACCGGTCATAAGTCGAGGACTTTCCCTGCCCGGGAGTGCCGCGCATGCATGGTTCCGCCCCCTGCGCCGGCCGAGGCGTAGCTGGCAAGCGGCAGAGACGGAGCAGGCCGACCACCAGCTGGCCCAGCCCAAGGGAGGTAAGGCACCCGCCGGAAAAGGGGGAAAAAATGGCGGACAGCCTTGCTTGGCGACCCCCGTGAAATGGTCGATCGACCCCAAATGGGGTCGTGCCCCATAGGTTGAGAACCACTGATCTACAGTTTAACTTTGTCTTTTGTCCCTTAAGTGCTCCCTATGTCTTCATTCACATAATATCTTGACCTGCTTACTCAAGTCACTCATTTCGAGGGTGCATGCAGTTCAGTGACTCATAAAGCCTCATAGCTTGGGTTACTATAACATATTAGCCCATGGTAAAAACTAAGCAAGGCATTAGATCTTGAGCAGATTCAGTTAGTTAAGGATGTTTTCTGAATATAACTTAGTGATATCATTAGGATGGTTACCGGGTGTTGTAAATGAAGTTCTTATTTATTTTAATCTTCTGTCTTGCCTTTAAATGGATTATAACCTGCCATAAGATCTGGGCTATAAATATTTAAAATAAGTAGTTGTGTTTCCTTGTTGGGGGGGCAGGGGGGGAGGCTAGGATGTAGAGACCTGTACTTTTCTTCTGTTTCTTGATTCCTGCTCTCTGTTCTTGGTTTTGCATCCCCCACCCAATCACTCCTTCCTCTTTCACATGGCTGGGGCTGAGCAACTACTAATAGCGATAGCAGCAGCTGGTTAACACAAAGAGTTGGCTTGCCTGCTATGCATTAGCTGGAAGACCTCCTGTGTCCTCTGGCTTGCCATTCTTTGCTTGTTCAGCACTAAGCTGAGTCCCAGAGTCCCAAGCTAATCTGCCTGAGGCCTGTCTCCTTTCTGTCATCCGGCCGGAAATAAAACAACCACTCTCTCACACCCCCACTCAGGAGAACGCAGCTCAAGGGAGGACGTGGGTGAGGGGTGTGTGTGGAGAAGCTGAGCAAGTGCTGTGGATGGATAACATTATGTGTCAATGTGCTGGTGATATTCCCGTATTCCAGACTGCTCGTTTGGTGGTTGAAAAGGCACCGAGGATGCCAAAATCGTAGAGTTGTTGATCGATAGACAAGCATCCTGGGCTGCTTGGGCAGAGTTCCATGGGAGTCACATGGATTCAGCTGTGCATCTGTCAATGAGGTTCCAGCAGCCAGACCTGGACGGCTCCACTGCATTGGAGGGCTGGCGTTCAGAGGAAAAGTTGTACGGAGAAGGCGTGCACGCAAAGGAAGTTCTGTCCCACTGTGTGATTACAAGACAGCTTCCTCCCTACTGGTAGTTAGATAGCAGAGCAGGCGTCTGAGTCACAGCAGTGGGTGCGGATCAAGGGGACAGTGCCCCTGTTTGTCACTCCCCTGCCTCTTTGGAGTGAGTGGACAATTGGCAGAATTCAAAGGGTACTGCAGAGTCTGGGCAGACTCCAGAGCCCCTCTGGAGGCAAGGACCAACATGCCCCTGGTCGCCCTTTAAGTGCCATCAGTGGACAAGTGACAAGAAGGGAACTCTACCAGCCATGCTGGCCACTGTGCTGAAACGCAATCGCCTCAGGATGGCGAGAGCCAAGTAAGTTTCATTTGGCATTTGTACTTTCTGATAAATCTCTGAGTGGCTGAGTTGTATTAAGCAAAAAGGTTTTGTAAGGTTCGGAAATCAGAGTGAATAAATCAGTTTCAGCAGGTTTTTTTTTAAAAAAAAATTAAAGTAGGATAAAGCATGTCAGCAAAGAGTTGGGGTGTGCAATGACTTTCAGTTCTGTTCTGATCATTTGCTCTGATGCTCCCAGTGCTCTGTTAGATGCTTGGCAGATCAAAGCGGTTTTGCAGTTGATGATGAAGTTTCCAGCCCGCAGCTGAAGAACAGCAAAAGTTCACATCCGTGTGCAAGGAAAGGCCATATTTTATTACCCCCACAATGAAGGGAGGGCTAGATCCCTTGTGTCAATGCTGCTTTGTATTATTTGCTTTGTGTTGGGCATAATTTTTTGCTCAAGGAGCTCATTAATCAAATCTACAGTTCTCTGCCCCAAGGATCTTACAAATTATGTACAACAGTGAGCAAAATGGGAGGGTGGAAAAGATGAAAGGGTGGCCACAGCAAATGACTGCAATGTCCTGTACTTAATTTTAACTTTAGATACAAGCAAGAATAAAAGAGCAAAGAAGAGAGATTTATAGGAACCAAGTCTTTATTTGAAATAGGAGCCAAAAAACACTTGCAAAAACAACATTCTCCATATCTCCATATCTCTCACAAAATGCACGACTTGCTTGTGACTCAGCCATGGTTTCTGGTATCACTTTTATTTTTTTTAAGAGGGAAGAAGTTGATATTACAAAAAAAAATATGGTGCGTAAAGATCAATTGGGATGCCTTGTGTGTTTCCTCAAGCAGTGACACAAACTTTCTGCTTAGCAGTCAGGATCTGATTAGATCCTCTTGGTGGGATCCTTTTAACCTTACAGTGGAGGCATCAGACTAGAAACAGGATACCATGAGTTCTAGTCCTGCCTAAGGTATGAAAGCCAGCTGGGTGACTTTGGGTCAGTCATTCTCTGTCAGCCCAGTCTGCCTCACAGGGTTGTTGTTATGGGGAAAATAGGAGGAGGAAGGAGTATTAGGTATGTTCATCACCTTGAGTTATTTATAAAAAATACAGGATTAAAAAAAATCTAAATACTGCTCTCTGTCTTAATTCTAGTTAAAGCTGCAATAATTATAGCAATAGCACTTAGATTTATAAACCGCTTCATAGTGCTTTATAGCCCTCTCTAAGTGGTTTACAGAGTCAGCATATTGACCCCAATGATCTCAGTCCTCAGATCACCCAGAAGGCTGAGTCCACCTTGAGCTGGCATATTATTCTTGATCTGGCCTTGGATTTTCTTTCCCAGGAGGGGGTGGGGAGGCTGCCAGCCAGAGAAGCAGGGGACATGAGTGTGGGAGAGGGCAGAGTCAGCAGCTGGGCTCCAGAGATAGTTGTGTGACATTATTCGTTAGCTGAGGAACAATGCAGGGAGAGTATTTTGCCTTCCTTCCCTATACTTCGGATTTGGGAAGCAGGATCAGGATTATTCAGTAGAACTGCTGTTATAGCCATGATGATTAGGAAAAGAAATGCAACTTCAAAGATTAATATTTTTTTTTCTGGGAGGAGCTGAGGAGGGCTGTTGCCTGAGTTCTACTTGTGGGCTTTTCTGGGGCTGTTGGGTAGAAAGATGTCATGGTTCAAGAGATTAGCACAATTGCCCACAGACATTTGGCTTTCTTTCATTAGAAACAGAATACTGGGCTAAAGCATTGAATGGAACAGTAAGGATGTGGTTCTGGTGTTGTTTCCTTGTGGTCTTGCAATTTCCTTCTGTGCTCATGTGATCTAGTCAGGATTGTGTAGTTCTCGCATCTGGGCTTGGTTGTGGCTGTTAGGAAACAAAAATTGACTAACCGTGTCAGTAATCTATCCCACTGCTATGTTCACCCAGCACACTTTAACAAGGTCATTCAACAACTTAATATTCAGAGGTTCCCACAATAAGAAACATAAACAATAAAAATGTAAACAGATAAAGGGGGATTATGCAGTATTCCAAGGGTCCCCCCATAGTAATCATTAAAATATACAGTAAACCTGTAAAATAGACAGTAAATAGAGCTCCCCCTGAGAGATCTTGAAGCCATTCCAACCTTTTTTTTCCCATTGTATGTCAATGGAAAAATTTCAATGGAAAAAAATGTCCATTGAAGCTCTTCCAAGCCCCTCCCCCTTCCCATCAGAACAAATCCCTCCATAGCCCCTACCATTCTCCCAGAACCGATGAAGCTTCTTGGATGAGAAGTGAAATGTCTTCTTCTTCTTCCTCAAGGAAAAAAAAACAGTCCAGTTGCCTTTTGAAAAAGCTCGTGTGTTATGCAAATGCACTTTTCTAGTCTGCATTTGACTGTTTAAGGGCATTGTGGAAACACATCGAACATACAGGATAGATCTTCTCTGTAAGTTCTCTCTCTTCAAATCCCTCCCAGGGCTTTAATTGCTCCACTGTGTTGTCCTTGCCTACAAAGAGTATGGTCCTGCTAAATACTAAGGGGAGCTGAGAAGATTGGGAAGCAGCATGCTTAAGAGGATAGCAGCTGTGCAAGGGTTAAACCAGCGAGCTTCTGGATTGGTTAGCCGTCTTCTCTCTAGAGTTTGGGAAGTTCTGCAAGGGTGATGTAATGGGGTGGCCCCTGAGTGATGTCATTGCTACTTGGCATTCTCCGCCTGATTCCAGAAAGATGGGTGGGCAAAAAAAGAGGAGGGGAGTGAGTAACAAATGAAAACACGCTACAGATGAGTATCTTTGGAAAGCTTTTTAGGCTGTGCTAAAATGTTTAATAATTTAGGGGGAGGTCTTCTACACTCCAGTCTTGGGTGTTTTTTTTTAACCTACTGCTGATGCAGAGCTAGAGGGGGACATTTTGCTGCTGCTCAAGAAAGCCTCATAAAGCAAGTAGCATTATGGTTGTGATAGGCTTACTTTGATCCATCTGAAAGTACACAATGCCATGGCAGGTTTCTTGCGTATCACCATTTAGTCTGCATGTTACTTCAGACCCTCTAAACGATCCTGTCTAATCCAGATTTCCAGGCTACTGTAATGGCTATGCTATAATCACTCTGCCTACAGCTACTTAAATCCTAAAACGTTTTGGTATCTATCCAAGCCAGGATGCAAGCTGATCCATATAGATCCTAGAGTGCTTCACTTGTATGAAACATCCTAGGATCCTTCTTTATGGAGTTGAGATCACAGGGAGCAGCAATTACCTGTACCAGCTAAGCTTCATATTCTTTTGCCCTCATCAGTCAGTTCCATTTCTTGTGAATCTACTCATCCTTTCATTATCTCATCTCTCTTTGAAACCCAGCATCTTCATTTATATTTATGCTACACTGTAAATTGAATGCTTTCAGCTTGAACTTGCCACAAAACAAGCTTTGGACTGTAAGAAAATAATGGAATGCCTGAATAGCAAGATTTTAGGTCTGTATTCTTACCCAGTTGGAATATACATATTCATACAATGCAGACTGCTTCTGAGACCAGCTTAGCTGAGAAAATGCCCAGTGGTCTCTGGGCAAGAGATCTAGACAAATCATAACTCCCTGGGTGCCTGTTAGATGACTCTCTCCCATGTTCTGCATTTGGGTTTGCAGTTAAAACCAGAATCAATCTGTATAGAGCTTGAAAGGACCTTGGAGGTCTTCTAGTCCAACCCCCCAACTCAAGCAGGAGACCTTAGACCAGCGGTTCTCAACCTGTGGGTCGTGACCCCTTTGGGGGTCGAACGACCCTTTCACAGGGGTCGCCTAAGACCATCAGAAAACACATATTTCCGATGGTCTTAGGAACCGAGACACCGCTCCTCTATCCGTCTCTGCACGGCTTCGAACTGGGGGCCGTTGCAGTGCCGGATTCGTTTCCGTTGAGCATCTCCTAAGGGAGGCTGTGCTGCTTCGCGGCCCTTTCCGCGGAGGAGGCTGAACTAAGCTCTGCCAGCGCTGTCACCCCCTTGGCTCTCTCTCGCTCTCTCTCTCTCCCTCTCCCCGCCTGGGCGCTTCTCCAACCAGGCTGGGCGGAGCCGGCAGAGCGGCCTCCCTGCCCCCCCCCCCCTGGCCAGCTGGAGCCGGGCAGGCCTGCGACCTTCGGAAGTGAGGTGAGGACAGGCAAGGCGCGCTGAGCCCCGTGCGCGGCGGGTGAGTGGGTGGCGTCGGTGCGCGCTTGGAGAGCCCTTAGGGTTGGGGGTCACCACAACATGAGGAACTGTATTAAAGGGTCACAGCATTAGGAAGGTTGAGAACCACTGCCTTAGACCATTTCAGAGCGATGGCTGTCCACTCTTTTCTTAAAAACCTCCAGCAATGAAGCACCTACACCTTCTGAAGGCAAGCTGTTCCACTAGTTAATTGTCTTCACTGTTAGGAAGTTTCTCCTTATTTCCTGGTTGCTTCTCTCCTTGATTAGTTTCCATCCATTGTTTCTTGTCTTGCTTTCTAGTGCTTTGGAAAATAAGTTGACCCCCTCTTCTTTGTGGCAGGCTCTCAAATACTGGACTACTGCTACAGTATCATGTCACCCCTAGTCCTTTTTTTCTCTAGAATGGCCATACCCAATTCCTGCAACTGTCCGTCATCACAAGCGTTGTGGCGCAAGGTAATCCTTGTCCCTTGAGACTGTCATTGCGGTTGGTTACCTGGAGTGCGCAGGAAGGAAGGGGAGGAGCAATTTGTTAGAAGCTATGCAAGTCTGTTGCAGCAGAAAGAATGGAGCAGGCTTTCAACTCAATGCAGAGGAGCGGGTCCACCTTAGCACAGCAGCATGCAAGCTGTTTTCCCAGGGTTTTGTTTTGATCGATCAGCAGGCAAATGTGGGAGGCAGACTGAGACAAGGGGGATCCTGGCTGGTCCAGGTGATGTGCCTAGAAATGGGAAAACAAGGCAACAGAGGGAGTTAGCAGACCCAGCCAGCTGCTCCTTCAGATGGGGCTAATTTGAAGGATTCCCTTCCTCCTCTAGAGATTTCTAGGAAACTTTACGGTTAAACCTTGGGATTTGCCAACCATGGCTTAGGGGCATCTAGTGTTTGTCTGGCACATTTTCATTTTCATTGAATCCTGCATTTAAGCTTACAGAAGGACTTTCTTCCTGTCTTCTAGAGATGATGCATTCATTTATTGGGAAAAAAAAACCCCATTGAAAACCAGAGCTTGTTTACGAGCAAGGTTTTCAGGATTTACTTCTTTTAGTTGTTACATTTTTAATAAGATCATTCAAAGTGGCATTTTTTCAGAACAATTATGATTTAAACCATTAGAGCACCCATCTTGCTGGTTGGGGAACTCTGGGACTTGCAGTCCACATATATGATAGTTGCTGAGGTTGAGAAACACTGCAAAGAAGTAGAAAATCAAGGCATTATGCCTCAATATTGCCGAACAAAGCACGAAGGCAAACTTTTGCTTCAAAAGAAATGCATGCATCGAAGACCTTTGGAAACAGCAGTGCATCTCTCCTGATGTGGCGCAGTGCTGCCACATTTAGGGCAGCAGCACCAGAAACACGTTTTGTGAAACATCTAAAGCAGGGATTCCCAACACCACCCTGGCCTTGACCCAGTACCAAGCTATGGCCCATTTGGAACTGGGCCAGAGAAGCAGCGGGTGAGTGCGCACACGCAGCTCCATTTGTGCGCGGAAGCATCTCCTCTGCCACCACCACCCCAGCCGGGCTGCAAAGCCAGAAAGGTTGGGGACTGCTAATCTAAAAGAAAATACTTTTCAGGGAACAGGTTTAAATTTTGAGTCTGTCTGAAAAAAAAAGTTACTTGAGCATATTATATAAAAAGCATGAAATGAACGTGCTAACATCCTAAATTCAAAAATGAAATCCAATGGCAATCAGTGCAAGAAAATAAAAGTGGTTATTCCAGTGAAAGCATTAAACTTCTTTAGAAGATTGAGAGGCTAAATCCTAAAATATTTGAAAAAAACAATGGGGGCATTGGGGGATGAGGGAAGGTTTTTTTTAAAAAAAAACAAACAAACCAGAAGGATGACTGTGCAACCGAACACATGCATAAATGCGTATAAAGGGGCAGAGCTTTGATTGCAGTTCACAATTGCCACCTTGATGCTTTTGACTGCTCCTCTTATGGATGCCTCTGAGGAAGATAATAACATGGCACCAAGTGATACACAATACTGGAAATGACTAAGGTATTTCTCAATTTATGACCATAATTGAGCCCAGGATTGTGATCATAAGTCGTGCCAGTCCATAAGTGTGTCATCACACGACCATGCCAGATTTTATGACTTTTTTTTTTGTAGTGATGGTAAAGCAAACATAATGGTTGTTAACCCAACACTGCAGTCATTAAGTAAATCCATTGTCTGCAACCAACATTCTTTGCTGCAAACTGGAAGCAAATGTCAGTTTCTTGTAAAAACAGTGTAAATCACAGTCAGATGACTGTGGGACACTGCAAACAGCCCTAAATGCAGCACCCAAAATGCAGTCATGTGACTGTGGAGGAGCTTGGTTATCAGAACTTTGAATCCGGGTCATAAGTACCTAAAACTAAAACATATAAGGAATGGTTGCAGGAATTGGGTATGTCTAGATTAATGAAGAGAAGGATGAGGGGTGACCTGATAGCAGTGTTCCAATATCTCAGGGGTTGCCACAAAGAAGAGGGAGTCAAGCTATTCTCCAAAGCACCTGAAGGCAGGACAAGAAGGAATGGATGGAAACTAATCAAGGAGAGAAGCAACCTAGAACTAAGGAGAAACTTCCTGACAGTTAGAACAATTAACCAGTGGAACAACCTGTCTCCAGCAGCGGTGAATGCTCCAACACTGGAAGTTTTTAAGAAGAGACTGGACAGCCATTTCTCTGAAATGGTATAGGGTTTCCTGCCTGAGCAGGGGGTTGGACTAGAAGACCTCCAAAGTCCCTTCCAACTCTGTTATTCTTATTCTATTCTATTCTATTCTATTCTGCCTTTTGGGAGATACATTGTAACTTTGAACGGTCATAAATGACCATTCGTAAGTCAAGGAGTATCAATAAAATAAGAATTAAACATTAAATTGAAACCCTCGACAATTAAATACCCATTTGAGTATGTAAAGTTCTTTACAAGTGTTATGAAGGAAATCAGTTCCCTTAGTTCCACATGCTGCATGTTTCATAGAAAGGGTGGAACTCTTATCACTGCCAGATGATTTTGAAGTATCTGTGGCAAACTCTCCTTTGACCTCTGTTAATAGGTGTTGTTGTTGTTGTAAATACTGTTAAATCTTTCTAGTGATGGTGGATCACTTTGCTGCCTCTTGTGGGAAATTGGTTAAAGGGAAGCGATATTATGCACGATCAACCTCAGACTCACTCAACATATTTTACATTTCTTACCTCCTTTTTCTCATGAAATACCGATGGGGTTGGATAATATATTTTACACTTCTCACCTCCTTTTTCTCATGACATACTGACAAGTTAGAAAGAGTCAGTGAGGTCAAGCCTTTGAAAGCCCTTGAAAGCCTCCTGAATTTCTGATTTAATCCTATGGAATTTGCATTCCAGAATGAGATAAGCCCAGTTGTTAGAAAACAGAAGGCCAGGTGAATGGACCTGTAGAAGAATTAAAAATTGAAACAAAGAGAAAGGAGCGTTATATATTTCCATTAGATAGATGAATGTAAGTTTTTTGCTCTGATATGTTAATTCATCTATACCAGGGGTCCCCAACCCCTGGTCCATGGACCAGTACCGGCCCACGGCATGCCAACAACCAGTCTGCACAAACAAGCAAAGCCCCATCCATGAGATGCAGGCAGCACAAAACCACGCACCCTCCAGTCCATGGAAAAAGCTCTCTCCACGGAAATGGTCCCTGGTGCCCAAAAGGTTGGGGACCTCTGATCTAAACAAAGTAAAGGCAAGACTATAAAAGTTGGGTGCTGTGACTTGCACTCATCTCTTCTCCAGACAAGATTCTGATCCATGATAGGATCATATAAAAAAGGAGTAAGCAGTTCGGAGCTATGTTCACCACACCCTGTCTCCCAAGACCTCAAGTTTTTGTGAACAAAAATGGTTAGAATAGAATAGAGTAACAGAGTTGGAAGAGATCTTTAAGGTCTTCTAGTCCAACTCCCTGCCCAGGCAGGAAACCTTATACTATTTCAGACAACTGGCTGTCCAATCTCTTCTTAAAAACCTCCCGTGTTGGAGCATTCACAACTTTTGGAGGCAATTTGTTCCACTGATTGTTTTCACCTCCAGTCCCCTAATCATCTTTGTTGCTCTTCTCTATACTCTTTCTAGAGTCTCAACATGATTTTTTACAGCATGGTGACCAAAACTGAATGCAGTATTCCAAGTATGGTCTTACCAAAGCATTATAAAGTGGTATTAATACTTCACATAATCTTGGTTCTATCCCTCTGTTAATGCAGCCTAGAACTGTGTTGGCTTTTTTGGCAGCTGCAGCACACTTCAGCCAAATCATTGATGAAGATGTTGAAGAATACTGGACCTAAACAGAGCCTTGGGGTACCCCACTGCATACTTCCCTCCGTGTAGATGCAGTTCCATTGAGAATTACATGTTGAGTGCAGTTACGAATCCATCTGGTGGTGATGCTGTCTAACCCACATTTTTCTGTCTTATCAAGTAGTAGGTTGTGGTCTATTTTATCAAATGCCTTACTGAAGTCCAAATAAATTATATCCACATTATTCCTCTGGTCCACTAATTTTGTCACCTGGTCAAAGAATGTAATAAGCTTTGTCTGGCATGGCCTGCTTTTGACAAACCCATGTTGGCTTTTGGTTATGTCTTTGTTTGCCTCTAGGTGTTCGCTGATTTGTTGCTTGATTACCTTTTCCAGAATCTTCCCAGGTATTGAGGTCAGGCTGATAAGTCTGTAGTTTTCTATTTTTTTTTCCATTTTTGAAGATAGGAACTACATCAACTCTTTTCCAGTCCTCTGGTAGTTCCTCGGTGCTCCAGGATCTTTGAAAGATTGAATGTTGGCCCCATTTTTTTCTAAAAATAAAAATGAAAATGGAAGTGGGAAGCCAATGGAAGGCCTATTTTTTTTTCATCTCCACACTTACAATTCTTCTATGTTCCACAAACCTCTAGAGAAATATAAGAGCTGGTTTGGTCTAGTAGTTAAGGCACCAGGCTAGAAACCTGGACAGAAGAGAAACCTTTATCAACACATTTACTGAAGGGTACATGCCTGAAACAGAAATTACTATTAGTAGATAGAGGGAATGTGCATAACAAGTACATGAGACTTTCTTTTTTATATATTTACTTCTAAGATTTATCAACTACTTCAATTCCAAGAGGTGGTATATAAATGTGTACAATGTCAAATGGTAAAAATGGTATACAAATGTAAAACATAAAAATCCAATATACAGGTAATCCTCCTTACAGCCACAATTGAGCCCCAACTTTATGTTGCTAAGTGAGACATCTATTATGTGCGCTTTGCCCCATTTTATGACATTTCTTATCACTGCAGTTGTTAAGTTAGAAACACGATTGTTAAGTGAATCTTATTTCCCCATTGACTTTGTTGGAAGGTTGCAAAAGGTAATCACTTGACCCTGAAACACTGCGACTGTAATAAATATGAGTCAGTTGCCAAGTGTCCGAATTTTGATCATGTGATGCTACAGTGGTCATAAGTATGATAAACAGTCATAGGTCACTTTTTCAGTGGCATTGTAACTTTGAACTGTATAATGCTAATAGAACAATAAAATAAAAGCCAATCTTTCTGGCGGTCAGCCTCGAAACATCTTCTTAAAGGGCCGACTTAGAGGGAAACAGGTTTAATCCTTTGAAACATCCTAGATGAAGGTCCCTTTGTCTAATGAAGGGGAGTCTCCACCATTACGACTACAAGTCCAGATGGCAGCAGCTCCTATTTAAATAGGGATCGCATGGGAAATATTTGATCTGAAATGCTGGGCTAAAGAAATTACAGTACATATGTGGACTCTCATGTTCTGAGTCAAAACCAAAGGATCGACTTTGCTAATATAGTTAACTTCATTACTGCATTAATCCATGGATGGTAAGTTGCCTGCCAATGTCACAAGGCATTTTACCAGAATAACAGAGTTGAAAGGGATCTTGGAGCTCTTCTACTCCAACCCTCAACTCAAGCAGGAGACCCTATACCATTTCAGACAAGTGGTTGTCCAGTCTCTTCTTCAAAACCTCCAGTAATGGAGCACCCACAGCTTCTGAAGGCAAGCCGTTCCGCTGATTAATTGTTCTCGCTGTCAGGAAATTGCTCCTTATTTCTAGGTTGATTCTCTCCTTAATTAATTTCCATCCATTACTTTTTGTTCTGCCTTCTTCTTTGTGGCAGCCCCTTAAGTATTGAAACACTCAAGAACCCAATCTTGAGGTTGGATGCCTTGTGTTGGGCACATCTTTGGGGAAACTGTGTAGCTGTTGCCATAACCACATTCATGGGTAGTTTGCCTAGCTAAGGAATCCCTGTTTATAAAGTAATTCCATTTGGCCTCAAAGCTAAACTGTTAGGTACATGAGGGGTGGGTAGTGTTAGAAAAGTTGATGACTGTGATTGAAACCTCACCCCTTTTTAAACTGCATTGTAATGTGCATTAAAAGAGAATATCATCACCCCACTCCCACCACTGCTGCAAACCTTCTGGTGAAAGGAGGAAAAATGTTCTTCAGATGAATAGCCCCTTGACCTTGGGAGAGTTTATGACTTACAAATGTTATTTTGTTTCATTGAATAAGCCATAGTGACTTAGTCATTATGTTGTGTGAATCCATAAACCAGGAGTGAACTTTCTGTACTTCCAAGGCGAAATCTCCTTCTTGTGTGACTTTTAGGCTAACATGCAAAACCAGATCACGTAAGACGAAAGGCTTTTTATCGTCATAAACATATTAGGTTTATTTTTGCTTTTTCATTCAGGAACTCAAGGCAGCACATTCTTCCTTCCTATTTTGCCCCAGAACAAAGTTTTTAAGTTTTTAAGAAGAGACTGGACAACCATTTGTCTGAAATAGTATAGGGCAGTGGTGGCGAACCTATGGCATGCGTGCCACAGGTGGCATGCAGAGCCCTCTCTGTGGGCATGCGGACCGTCACCCCAGTCCTAGGCCTTCAGATGGGTTTTATAAAACCTTTTCGCTTTAGGCGTCTGCCATCGTGTGCAAAAAAAAAAAGGTTCAATCAATCAATCAATTTCAACTGGAAAAAAAAAATCTCGCAAAGTTGGAATTGATTGATTGAACTTTTTAGTCCCACCCAGTCTGCAGTTACCACCGAAGCCATGCCCACCCAATGGGCCATGCCCACCCGGCACCCAATGATACATAAGTGGGTTTTGGGTTGCAGTTTGGGTACTCAGTCTCTAAAAGGTTCGCCATCACTGGTATAGGGTTTCCTGCCTGAGCAAGGGGTTGGACTAGAAGACCTCCAAGGTCCCTTCCAACTCTATTATTATTATTATTATTATTATTATTATTAGTAGTAGTAGTAGTAGTAGTAGTAGTAGTAGTAGTAGTAGTAGTAACAACCCTGTGAGGTGGGTTGGGCAGAGAGTGATTGGCCCAAGTTCAGAGTGAGAGCTTCTGTGGCTGAGGGTGGCCCAGGAGCTGGATTTCCCCATTCCAAGTCCAGTTCCTTTATCACTTCACCACCGCCACCCCAATTGGCAGGATCCATATAATACACTTAACCAATTCAAATGTAATCCCAGCAGATGCATTCATATAAGATGGTTATATAAAAAGGTTAATGTTAACCTTTTTAATTCTTTTTGTAGCTTATTGTGTTGGGCAAATCAGCCATTTGGTTCATTTAGGCTTCAGTTTACTCTAAATGAATCAATAAATAAGTTGGGTGAATCCACACATAGAAACTCCTAGGCACTGTCATCAAAATTCAATGAGTAAATCATAATGCAACCGCATACTTTTCAGGGGAGGCTAAATCAAATTGAAGCCATAATGTATCTTATTTTATTCACCTCTCAAACTTTGGGGGGGGGGGGGGCAGAAGGAAATACCATTGCCATCCCTTCTGGAAATGTCACCATTGGTTATTACTGTGACTTCTGTTAATGTTTAAAATTATTTTTAATAAAAGCCAGGCTTTCAAAGATAAAAAAAGATGTGCGCCTCTTTGCAAGCCACAGTCACTGGATTCCGACATTATGCTGAGCCAAAATGAAACAAACCACAATAAGCGGACTGATGAGGCCCCAGATCTATTCTCTTCGTTCTTTGGGAACTGCTGGAAGCATGAAATATTGTGGGTGGGGGAGAAGAGAGAGATTCGAGTTTGTCATTTGATTCCAGAGCTTAAACAGAGAATTCAAGGACAAAGGAGACAGAGCTGAGAGCAGCAATATGAAAGATATTTGAGACCTTTCCTCTTATTTCCAGTTCCATTTCCAAATTAAGCATAAATTCAAAGGCTGGGGAAAAAATACAGCCAAGAACGGGGGGATGCCTTCAAATGAGCAGAGAAATTTTCACTTGGAAATTCAGAAGCAAGTACAGTGCTACCTTGATAATCGTCGTTAANGCTCCTATTTAAATAGGGATCGCATGGGAAATATTTGATCTGAAATGCTGGGCTAAAGAAATTACAGTACATATGTGGACTCTCATGTTCTGAGTCAAAACCAAAGGATCGACTTTGCTAATATAGTTAACTTCATTACTGCATTAATCCATGGATGGTAAGTTGCCTGCCAATGTCACAAGGCATTTTACCAGAATAATAGAGTTGGAAGGGATCTTGGAGCTCTTCTACTCCAACCCTCAACTCAAGCAGGAGACCCTATACCATTTCAGACAAATGGCTGTCCAGTCTCTTCTTAAAAACCTCCAGTAATGGAGCACCCACAACTTCTGAAGGCAAGCCGTTCCGCTGATTAATTGTTCTTGCTGTCAGGAAATTTCTCCTTATTTCTAGGTTGATTCTCTCCTTAATTAGTTTCCATCCATTACTTTTTGTTCTGCCTTCTTCTTTGTGACAGCCCCTTAAATATTGAAACACTGCTTCTTGAACCCAATCTTGAGGTTGGATGCCTTGTGTTGGGCACATCTTTGGGGAAACTGTGTAGCTGTTGCCATAACCACATTCATGGGTGGTTTGCCTAGCTAAGGAAACCCTGTTTATAAAGTAATTCCATTTGGCCTCAAAGCTAAACTGTTAGGTACATGAGGGGTGGGTAGTGTTAGAAATGTTGATGACTGTGATTGAAACCTCACCCCTTTTTAAACTGCATTGTAATGTGCATTAAAAGAGAATATCATCACCCCACTCCCACCACTGCTGCAAACCTTCTGGTGAAAGGAGGAAAAAATGTTCTTCAGATGAGTAGCCCCTTGACCTTGGGAGAGTTTATGACTTACAATTGTTATTTTGTTTCATTGAATAAGCCATAGTGACTTAGTCATTATGTTGTGTGAATCCATAAACCAGGAGTGAACGTTCTGTACTTCCAAGGTGAAATCTCCTTCTTGTGTGACTTTTAGGCTAACATGCAAAACCAGATCACGTAAGACGAAAGCCTTTTTATCGTCATAAACATATTAGGTTTATTTTTGCTTTTTCATTCAGGAACTCAAGGCAGCATATTCTTCCTTCCTATTTTGCCCCAGAACAAAGTTCTTAAGTTTTTAAGAAGAGACTGGACAACCATTTGTCTGAAATAGTATAGGGCCGTGGTGGCGAACCTATGGCATGCGTGCCACAGGTGGCATGCAGAGCCCTCTCTGTGGGCATGCAGACCGTCGCCCCAGTCCTAGGCCTTCAGCTGGGTTTTATAAAACCTTTTTGCTTTAGGCGTCTGCCATCATGTGCAAAAAAAAAAAAAAGGTTCAATCAATCAATCAATTTCAACTGGAAAAAAAAATCTCGCAGTTGGAATTGATTGATTGAACTTTTTAGTCCCACCCAGTCTGCAGTTACCACCAAAGCCATGCCCACCCAATGGGCCATGCCCACCCGGCACCCGACGATACATAAGTGGGTTTTGGGTTGCAGTTTGGGCACCCAGTCTCTAAAAGGTTCGCCATCACTGGTATAGGGTTTCCTGCCTGAGCAAGGGGTTGGACTAGAAGACCTCCAAGGTCCCTTCCAACTCTATTATTATTATTATTATTATTATTATTATTATTATTATTATTATTATTATTATTATTATTAGTAGTAGTAGTAGTAGTAGTAGTAGTAGTAGTAGTAGTAGTAGTAGTAGTAACAACCCTGTGAGGTGGGTTGGGCAGAGAGTGATTGGCCCAAGTTCAGAGTGTGAGCTTCTGTGGCTGAGGGTGGCCCAGGAGCTGGATTTCCCCATTCCAAGTCCAGTTCCTTTATCACTTCACCACCGCCACCCCAATTGGCAGGATCCATATAATACACTTAACCAATTCAAATGTAATCCCAGCAGATGCATTCATATAAGATGGTTATATAAAAAGGTTAATGTTAACCTTTTTAATTCTTTTTGTAGCTTATTGTGTTGGGCAAATCAGCCATTTGGTTCATTTAGGCTTCAGTTTACTCTAAATGAATCAGTAAATAGGTTGGGTGAAACTACACATAGAAACTCATAGGCACTGTCATCAAAATTCAATGAGTAAATCATAATGCAACTGCATACTTTTCAGGGGAGGCTAAATCAAATTGAAGCCATAATGTATCTTATTTTATTCACCTCTCAAACTTTGGGGGGGGGGGGGGCAGAAGGAAATACCATTGCCACCCCTTCTGGAAATGTCACCATTGGTTATTACTGTGACTTCTGTTAATGTTTAAAATTATTTTTAATAAAAGCCAGGCTTTCAAAGATAAAAAAGATGTGCACCTCTTTGCAAGCCACAGTCACTGGATTCCGACATTATGCTAAGCCAAAATGAAATAAACCACATTAAGTGGACTGATGAGGCCCCAGATCTATTATCTTGGTTCTTTGGGAACTGCTGGAAGCAGGAAATATTGTGGGTGGGGGAGAAGAGAGAGATTCGAGTTTGTCATTTGATTCCAGAGCTTAAACAGAGAATTCAAGGACAAAGAAGACAGAGCTGAGAGCAGCAATATGAAAGATATTTGAGACCTTTCCTCTTATTTCCAGTTCCATTTCCAAATTAAGCATAAATTCAAAGGCTGGGGAAAAAATACAGCCAAGAACGGGGGGATGCCTTCAAATGAGCAGAGAAATTTTCACTTGGAAATTCAGAAGCAAGTACAGTGCTACCTTGATAATCGTCGTTAATTGGTTCTGGGAGGCACAATGAGTATCAAAAACCATGAGTACCAAACAGTTTGGCTATAAGGAATAATGTAAATAAATTTAATGCATTCCCAAACCAGAGACAATGCACATTTTTAAGGCAAGGTGTAAAAAAAAATAGGGTTGTATATCATTACTTTACATGAGAAATAAAGCTAAAAATTAATAAATACCTAGGTTAAATAAAATAAAAAGCTTCACTTTACATGTACTGATGAAGAAAAAAAAGCACAAAAATACACAAAATGACCACAGAAGCTAAGATAAGACTCTAAGGAATGTGCACATGGCAAGAGCTACCTCATGACTAACACATCCCTCATTGCTGGAAAGGGTAGCGAGTCACAAGGCAGCCGACACCGACAAATCCTAGCTTGCTTCTCAACCAAGATGTCAAAATGCTATTTGGTCACTATGATAACTGTCCTTATCTTGAGGTTGTGCTATTGTTCAAGGAATGTCTAGTGAGAGCAGTACTGCTAACTCCTACACAAAAATCAGCATCCTTGGGGATTGTTCCCCAAATGTGTCAAGTTTGATTCAGCCTTCCATCCTTCTGAGGTCGATAAAATGAGGACCCAGATTGTTGGGGGCAATAGGCTGGCTCTGTAAACCGTTTAGAGAGGGCTGTAAAGCACTATGAAGTAGTATATAAGTCTAAGTGCTATTGCTATAATTCAGTAGGAATCCAAGCTACTTAACCAGGGTTGGGATTTTCCACATTCTCTTCCATTTTAATCAAGAACAGCAGTTTTGGAGAAATGACTGACAATCCCTCAGATACTGTGGTACTAATAATCTGCAGAAAACTACATGGCTTCTAGAAAATTTGGCAAAGTGGATTTCCCAGAACTCATATGGTTTTACACCTTAGTAATAGATTCATCCATATGTACATATGCATGTATATGTATTTTGTGTCATGGGTACTGTATTTGTGTATTGCCAAAAGCTAGATCATAAATCTCTGAGAACTTCAATGATCTTATGAGAGAATATTGAAATATTTTGAGGTTTTGGTTGAAATATAATATATCACACAAGTTCACTGAACTTTTTCAAGTTTTAGTAGTCCTACAAGATTCCAGCTGGTTTCAGACATTTCACTTCTCATTGAGGAAGCTTCTTCAATCTGAACTGAAGAAGCTTTTTAGATGAGAAGTGAAAGGTCTTCAAGGAAAAATGAAGAAAGCCCAGTTGCCTTTTGAAAAAGCACCTTGGGACTCCAGCTGGTTTACAAAAAATAATGGAGGGGGTGTCTAAAGACCACAATACGTCCCAGGTTATCACAGTAAAGCAAAACAAGACAATAGTATGGTCATAGACCAGCATATATTCCCTAGGTAGTTTGGTGCCCGTGAACCGCTTTGCCACTTTCTGGTCCAAAGATTACTGGGAGTTTTATGAATGGGTGCAGTGGTTCAACTGATGGAGAAGATGGTCTCTTTTGCATTTTTGGAAGAGATTCTGGTTGTAACCTTAATTTTACCTCAGTATACAGAGGATCTTAGATTAGATTAGATTAGATTAGATTAGATTAGATTAGATTAGATTAGATTAGATTAGATTAGATTACCTTTATTATCATTTTTTCCTGTGGGCACAATGGCACACATTAAAAATGAAATTTAGTTGCTTCTTCTCAAAGTGTACATATACATAATGTACATTTAAAACATACTATATACAACATATGTATAGACCTATACCCTTACATATGTAACATAAATATTAATCACTGTCCATCTTGAATACATAACGGAAGGAGGAAGCTTTAGAATTCACAAGGTTAATACTGTATGGAACAAAGCTGTGACTGAATCTGGATGTTCTGCTTTGGATACCACGGAGCCCCCTCCTCCCAGAAGATAACAAGAAAAACAGGTCGTGAAGAGGATGTGTAGTGTCCCAGACAATCTTGCGGACCCTGCTCAAGCAACACTTATGTGCTATATTGTGGATGGAAGGGAGGGCACTGCCAATGATCTCTTCAGCCATCCTCACCAAACTCTGCACTGCCTTCCTGTCTGAAGCAGTGATGCTTCTAAACCAGACTGTGATGCTGTATGACAGGATGCTCTTGATCGTCCCTCTGTAGAAAGTGGTAAGGATAGGGGAAGGAAGATGTGCTTTTCTCATGCGATGCAGAAAATGCAGGTGCTGCTGTGCCCGCTTCACCAGTGTCTCACTGTTGAGCGACCAAGCCAGCCTACTTGTTAACTGCACACCCAGGAATTTGATGCTGGTAACCATCTCCACAGGTGAATCATTAATGCACAGAGAAGTGTGGCAGAAATGGAATTGCCCACAACTGCTTTGGTCTTATTGGGATTTTTACAGTGCATCACATCATATGAAAAGAAAAAAATAGAGATTTTGCAACTGGCCAGATCTAAATAGGAAGTGAATCTTCTGTGTCATTTCTCTTCTCTTCAGGAGAAATCCCCAGCAGCTATGCCTGTCTGGGCCCTGCCATATAAAATACTCAGCAAAAGGATGGAAATAGAAGTTACTTCTGAATACTCCCAGTCTTTATATATATATTTTCTAGAAATTGAGGTTCCTTTAGTCCACAAGAACTTACATTGGGTTGATCTCCATTAACTTCTCCAAATCCCATATTAAGACATCTAGAGTCCCTCCCTGTGATTTGTGGCCATGAATTAGTTATAGTAATGAGTGAAGAAATATTTTCTATTGTCAGTCTCAAATCTGCCGTCATATCCTCTGCTTCATGGGGGCACTGAGAGGTCACTTTCAGAAAAGGATTCAGAGAAGAATAAAGTTCCTTCTTTCTTTATTGGCATGGATACCTTCACTGAGCTGAAAGGAAAAGTCAACTAAGAAAATATCTCCATCCTAGATAAATACCTTCATTGTCACTCTATGTGTAGAGTTACCATACTTCTTAATTTGATCAGGATTGTATCAGTATGCAGTCCTCAGGGTGTCCCAGCTGGATTATTAAAAAGTCCAAGAAAACAGAACTATAGCAATCCACAAAAGGAAAGATTGGGCTTAATCATCTCACAATGGCTAAATTCACATTGCCCCTTGCCTAGGGAAGTGTGGTCAAATGGTTTAAGCATTTAAATTTGGTCCCCCTTAGCCCGCAGAGCATATTATGATATGACATAAAATATTGCATTTCGGACTACATTTACACAGTAAATGTCATTTACTGGGTCATTTCAAGACCAGCTTGTTGGTTGAACCCCAAAATTATTAACTCAAGATCTGGGGGACCATTCTTGTTCCAAGGTATTCTGGAAAAATCCTTAGCCAAAGCAGCTTCCCCTAGTCAGAATATATTGCGTGAATCCAGAAATAGATATCTGGGTTCACACAATATATCACACACAATATGTCACACATTTCTGGGGTCACACTTCTAGACTAGTCTTCCTGCACTGCCCACTGGTCTTCCAAGGAAGCACAGTATTATAGAAATAGATAGTGGTGGGGGAAAAAAGATATTCCAGTTTTTAAAAAATCTTACTGCTAAAGCTTGGCAGCCGTAGAACAACCCTCCTAAGTAATAATTGGCTAAATAATCCAAATTGCACTCATTGGTCCCTATATAAGCAATAGAGAAATGGCCACTGAAGTAAGACAACACAAGGACTTCAGATGCTGGGTTGCACAGGAACAAGGCAGTGCCAGAGGAACTAAACAAGGTTTCTCTTTCTTCCAAATCGGTGGCTCTTATCCTAACAAGCATATGCTGCCAAATCCAAGAATAATTTGGTCTGACTAAATTGGTAGCACTCTAAAAAGTAAGCATGCTGGGCAAACACAACCCATCTGAACCTGTGGGATTATGCCTCCTTCGAGCTCCAGTTTTGGAAGCTCTGCATACAGTAGGTCTCCATTAAAAGCCCTGAGGCTGAAGACCTATTTTTTTATTGTCCCTGCAGGTGCTGCGAATGTGGGGCTTTGCTTTCCCATCAGTACTACGAGAAGGATGGTCGTCTTTACTGCAAAAAGGATTACTGGGCCCACTTTGGGGAACTGTGCCATGGCTGTTCGGAGCAGATCACCAAAGGGCTTGTCATGGTAAGAGAGGACATCCACAGAGAGCATTACTGGATGACGTAACTTGGTTTACCTACATAAGTTTTTTGGGGGGCAGGGGGCAACAGTGCAAGTGATCACAATCCAAAAAACAAGTGGGACAGAAAAAAGAAGTAACTAGGGCCATGGCACAAACTCAGCATGATATTATTTAATTTAAATGGAAAATGTAACACTGATTTCATGAAATACAATTCCAGTGATTATTGTTTCCTGTATTTAATAATGTTGTCCTTTCGTCAGACAATTCAGGGGTCAACTTTAAAGGGACATGGATTGTATGCTGTGATGAAGTGATTGTGCATCTCTGATTTCTAGGGCTGTCCGGCATATTTTTCCTCTGGCTGTGGCCACTGATGTGGAAATAGTGGGCAAGAAATGCTCCTTTAGAACTGGATTCAGAACTGCATGTAACCAAATCATGAACTTTTTGGGGGGAGGCTGGATGCTGCTACTTCAGAAATACTATGGCCATTGCAAAAGGGATAGGGACAGGTCCCCCTTCAATCTAAAGGTCCTTCTACTGGTTTTCAGCTCTTCTTTTGGGAAATGGGAAAAAAAGAGTGAAGAGGACATAACGGAGGAGGAGGAGGAGGAGGAGGAGGAGGAGGAGGAGGACATGTGGAGCAACCAGTGTTTGCAGAGGGAGGGTGTCAACCTTAGCTTGAGTCAAGAGTCTGTCAAGAGTAAGACAAAAAATTGTATGGGAGGCTACTGCCTGAGCATATATCTCCTTAAATCCTTTTATTTGGTATTTAGTTACTTAAATGCAGCAGTGGAAAAAAGAAACATGAATTGGAAGGAAAGTAGACTATCCTTGGCACCAACATCATAACCAACAAAGTCATGTAGGTTGAAGATGATGGTGAACAGGATATGCCCTCCCCCCCCTTCAGAGCCTATAGCATCTTTACAGGTGAGAATCTGGGAAAATGGCACAGACGAGAGCATTAAGCCCTGTTCCCAACAGCAGGTTCCAGCACCAGCTAGCATCGCTGCTTTTAATCAAGCTTTGTTCTCATTGTTTTTAATAAGATCAAGGCAGTCTTTCCACATATTTTCACTAGAGTGTCCTGGTTGTCTTTCATTTCTTATTGTGCATTTGTTAGTTAACTCAGTTCTTACTACAAAACGGTATTGCTAATTACACTCAAGTTTGTTTGCCAAAGTATCTCTCCTTCTCACAAAGCATTACCTTCATGGACAGGTTAGCATGTCCAAAGGAAACAACAGTTGCTTTGGAAAATATTCATTTTTATAAGAGTAATATAGGAAAGGAAGCACCAGAGTCCAAATCCAGCTATTATAAATGCAAAGTCCACTTACTCTTTTTCTGGGAAGAGCTAGTTTGTGTGGTGGTTAAGATGCTGGCCTAGAAACCAGGGGATGATGAGTTCTAGTCCTGCCTTAGGCAGGAAAAATTGGCTAAGTGACTTTGGGCCAATCACTTTCTCAAGCCCAACTCACTTTATAGGATTATTGTTGTGAAGAAAATAGGAAGAGAACGGAATAGTAGGTATCTTCACTGCCTTGAGTTATTTATAATGTAATAAAAAATCTAATAAATAAATATGTACTCCAGTGACCTAATTTTTCAGCAAAATGCACAAATATACACATAGCTTTTTTTTTCTAAGTTAAAGCACCATTCTAGTTCATACTGGTAATACAGAAAAAGCAGAAAATTGAGATCTTAACTGAATAGCTTAAATTGGATCTTGCTAGCACACATAAGCATCATAACAACTGACTATGGTGATCATAAATAGCATAATCAAGCAGTGGTCATAATCATGTGATTTTTGCATGGTCAGAAATGCTAAAAATACATACATACATATATATATACATATACATATTTTTAAAAGGCATCTAATTAAAAATGGCCATAATACAAATAATAATAGTAGTGGTAGTTATTAGGATAACATTTTAAAATAATAAATTAAAATGGCTGAAATCCCAGCAGAAGGTCAAATTGGCAAGAGGTGAGAATTTGGCCATTTTTAATTAGATGCCTTTTTAAAGCTATGTATATATATTTATTTTTAGCATTTCTGACCATGCAAAAATCACATGATTGTGGCCAATGCTTGACATAATTGTTGATTCATGTTTCAAAGGAATCCCCAAAAGGGAAGTAACTACTTGACAAGAAAACAAACAAAACCCTTTAAATTGGTGCCAGAGATTTTTTGTTCAATGTGAGCATGCACTCTGTCCTTCAGAGGTCTGCTGTAAGGTTATGAGAATATAACAGAAATTTAAGAAATTTAGTTAGAACCTAAAGAATACAATAAAGAATCAAACTTTTCTGTGGTAAAGGAAACACTTATCTTTAAATTTTTAAAGAGATCGTCATGAGACTTCTGGGAAACACCAATCTAAAAGGGAAATTGCACTGTTGGTCAATCCCAGAATGAGCATATTATGTGAGTGTCCTACAGTCAGAGGTGTCTGCAGAAATGAGGAAGAGATTGAATGTTTCTGAGTAAGACAGAAAACAACAGCTGTGGAATGAACTAATGGAAAATATGGAGAAACTGACAGAAAAGGCAGAGAAGGAAATCAACAAATTGACATTAATTGTGAACCCAACGGTGGCATTTAGCATTTGGAGCACATGGATATAGATTTAAACATGGGAGAATGAATTACGGCATGGTAGTAATTTTGTCTGTGGGTAATGAGGAAATGAGAGGTAAATCCTGAGGAAATTCAATATGGAAAGTACAATAGTAATTTTAAATACAGTATGGATCTTATTCCATCTTACTCTTATCTGGAGATACCTAAAGAGCCTACTTAGTTTTCACCAGGCACAGCTGTCTGGGTTGCCAAAAACTGAAAAGGTTAAAAAGGTTGGAGAGGAAGGAGGCAATAAGTCCAATGCAGTTTAAGAGCTTGGTCTTATGGATGTCTTGAGACTTCTATAAAGAAAAATTAGAGAAGAAAAGGGCAGTCTGGAGTCCAAGATAGCGGAGCTGTTGCTCCATCATGAAGTGCAAAACTATTACCCAAGAAAGCTTGGAGATGCAGTTGCAAGCAGCATGTGGTGACTTGCCCAGGAGTGAAACAGCTGCTGATAGCATGAGGCAGTAAATGGACAATTTTGAAAGTGCAAGGGACTCTGGCAGAGAAGGTGACTTCAGGTAGAATTCTAATCAAACAAAAGCTCTGAGCGTTGAGAAAGGAACCTGGAGTATGGATAATCTTGACTTAGAACTGGTACATCAGGAGTGATGGCTGACACCATCATCACATAATCCCATTAATTTGGCTTATTGATTGCTTATGTGCCATCAAGTTGGTGTCGACTCTTAACGACCACATAGATTTTCTCCATAACAATCTGTCCCTAATGTAGTCCTTCAGATTTTCCAATGGTGCACCGTCAGTGCCATAACTGAGTCTAGCCATCTTGCGGCTGGTTGCCCTCTTCTTCTCTTTCCTTCCACCTTTCCCAGCATCAGAGCTTTTACCAGAGCCCAAATGGTGCTGTGAAGTCTGCATTGGCTTCCAAGAACAATTCAAACTGCTGATTGTAAGCTAAAACATCTTCATGGTTTGGCACCAGAGAATCTGAAGGACCACATACACCAAACAGAACTGACTCCTCTGATTCATTCAGCCTAAAGAGGGTTGTTAAAAGTCTCACTCCCAAAAAGAAGCAAGATGGAAGAAAGGAGGAAGAACTCATTGCTGCTTAGCATATGCTTCGCAACACTTTTCTTCCTGAGGTTTGTTTGGTATTTTCCCTGACCATTTTCCAGAAGACTGAACACTTTAAAAAGTTTGAAGAAGAAGGAGGAGAATGCTGGAGTTTGGTGGCACAAGGCAGATTTTATTTGATTTTTTTGTATTTTTATTCTATAAACCACCAGGAGTCTCTAAAGGTCTATGTTGTATTAAAATAGTTAATAAATAAATCCATGTGCTGTGTGAACTCAAAATGGATTAATCAGTAACCCAGTTGAATCTGTTCATAAAATCCTAGGGCTGGAAGGGACCTTAGAGGTCTTCTAGTCCAACCCACTGACCAAGTTTGGACAAGTTCTTTAGTTTGTGCCAACCAAATGTTTCACTAACTAATGGATTACCCAAATATCATTTGATTCAGGGATGATTGTCAATCTGCCTCTTCTCTCCAGTCTCTTCTGCTCTTACATGGCCCTGGAGTCCGACCTGCGTGTCTTTCTTTGAGATGTGATCCTTTCATCATCCTCTCAATGATTTCCAGAAATCTCTTTCCCTGGCGGTGTAAAGTGCCTGGATCTGAATTTCATTGCCTGAGCCTGCTTATGTTGAATTTCGGGACTGAATAATCTTAGGCCTCTTTCCACTTTTCCTTTGAACAGGAGCTCTCTGACACTGCTGGGTAGTAGGAAGGACCACCTGAAAAATGGTGATTGAGAAGTGTGTACCGGGAGAGAGACAAGAGCTCATGTCTATTTCTTCCTGTTCCAGGTGGCTGGGGAACAAAAATATCACCCTGAATGCTTCAGCTGCCTGAACTGCCAGGTGTTCATTGGCGATGGAGATACTTACGCACTGGTGGAGCGATCCAAGCTTTACTGGTGAGTGAGAATTTGGCTGAACCAGGTCATTGGGATCTTCCCTAATTTTAAATTCACAACAAAGGCCCTTAAATTAGATTGGACAAACATGGAGAGAAAGAGGGAGAGGGAGAGAGAGACACACACACGCACGCACGCACACACACACACACACACACACACAGAGAGAGAGAGAAAGAGAGAGAGAGAGAGAGAGAGAGAGAGAGAGAGACAGAGAGAGAGAGAGAGGTGTCTCAGTTTGCTCACTTTGAAAGTTCTAATAACAATAATTATAAAGAAACTAAACTCAGAAAGAAGGGATAGTAAAGAAAAAAGAATAAAAAGTATACAGAAAAAGAGAAAAGAAAGAAAAAGAGAAAAATGATTATTCTTATTCATTTTTTTTCTTTCTTTTCTTTCTTTTTTTTGGGGGGGAGGGTTACCTCCTTCAGAGGAGACATATTGGTGCTCTCAGCAAGTTTTTAAAACATTCTTCAGTCAGTTTCCGGTGGTAGCCTTGGGTTTAGAAATGGATGTCCTAGCTTGTGGTACCTTTTCTTCCCTGCTGCAGTGGGCACTGTTATTACCAGATGGTGGTGACACCTGTGATGGATCAGCTGCTTCCAGAATCTCCTGGCACCCGGATTCCACACACTGTCACCCTGGTGTCTATTCCAGCATGTTCCGAAAGCAAGCGGGGGTTTTCCGTCTCCATTGACAAGCATGGAGGTTCTGAGCACCCACATACTGTGCGCGTTCGTGAGTGAGTATAGACTGCCAGCCGTTAGGAAATGTTGTTCCTTCAGAAATTGTAGCCTTCCATATCAGGCTTCTGGAATGTTCTCAATGATAGAGAATATTTACAACAGTTTGGCATTGCAAATGTAGATCTTTAATATTTTGACATCTGAAATTTGACAGGCATTTCTTTTTTACATCTACCTATTCTGAGTCTTATTATCATATTTTTAGTTGAGAGGCTTTAAATAAGAATTGTCCTAAACTATCAGATGTCAAATATCGGTTACCATTGTATGTTACCAATCATTCTATAATACAAGTCATATGTTTGCAAGGTGTCTATCCAATACCATGAAAAGTGTGTTACATGGAAATAATTGTGAAATAAGGAATCACTGAATTATTTGTCAAATGCAATTTTCTACTACTCTTAATATTGGATAATTGTATGTTTTCAGGGAATATGTGGTGATATTTGATGTAATCAAACTATCTGCAGAATATCATGAGAATATGAGTGTGAAATTCAGAAAAGAAGGGCAACTGACACAGTAAAAAACTTTTTATTCTGGAGATGGAACTGTTTAATAAGTTCTGTTCATTTCACAAATTCTTTTCCATATGTGTTGACTGCAATGCCTCTAGAAGTCTCAAATTGAATGGCTTAGGAGTTGCAGACCAACACATCTGGAAGACATCTGGTGAAGAATGTGGGTCTATACCATGTTGATTGATTGTAAGACGAGGGTGATGGAATCCAAGTGCTTTGATCCCTCTCCTCTAGTTTTCAGAGAAAGCTCTAGCATGCTATCGCTTTCCTGAGGTTTAGTTTGGGAGATTTATGCCAGGACAGAGTAACTTAAGACTACTTTGCTGCCCCCTTCTGTATCCTTAGATTAGACCCAGACTGCATAAGCCCTGATATGAAGAATTCCATCCATGTTGGTGACCGCATTCTGGAAATTAATGGCACACCAATCCGTCATGTCCCACTGGATGAGGTGATATTTTTTGTCAGTAGTTAATCAATCATCTTCTTCTCGTTTTTTGTTTCTACAATGTGGCCTTGTGCCTGTCAGGATGTATTGCCTCTCTTCTCAGCCTGCCTTCTCTATCTCTACAGATCGATCTTCTGATCCAAGAGACCAGTCGCCTGCTGCAGCTGACCATTGAACACGACCCTCATGATATAATCGAAAGCAGCCCTCTTTCAGAGCTGCGCAGTCCCCTCCATTCGCCCAGCCACACACCTTGCCCAGACCCTTCAGCCATTCGCCAACGCTCTGTCATGTAAGAATTGAGTAGAAGATGGCTCTCTGAAGTTGATTCCCCTCTCCTCCAGAGAAGAGTTTTTGCTCTCAGACTATAGAAATACAACTAGAAAATAGCTGGTGGGCTCTTCCCTAGTCTAGTGCCCTGAAGATTGTGTTGGGAAGGGGCTTAGAGTTCACAAAGTTCCCAGCCAGGTTGGCAATTGGCAGCCTACAAGGTATCAGGTTGAGGAAGGCCACCCTGCAGTTGTAAATGTAGAGGCAGGTAGAAAAGGAGCCACTATAAACAGAATCTCTGGCAAACCCGAAGATGGTGCCTTCTTGGCCAACTTCCATTTCTATTTTTCCAGTCTCGTGCTGGTTTTATTTACACATTGCCCTTTATATACTTACTGAATTAACTTAATGATGCAGGATCCAATCTGGGTCGATCACTGGGACCAGAGGTTTAGTCTTCTGAGCTTTCAGACTCATGCTGGAGCCCATCCTTGGGGAACTTTTCTCTCTCTCCAGAATGTGAGACACACATTCTCTCACACACATTCTGGTGAGAGAGAAGTTCCTTGACAATGGGCTCCAGCATGAGTCTGAAAGCTTGGAAGATTAAACCTCTGGTCCCAGTGATCGACCCAGATTGGATCCTGCAGTTTATTATGGTTTGGACCATGCAGCAAACTGGTTTCTTTACATAAGGTAAATCTGATTCCATGCTGGTAGAAATGAGGGAACCTGTGAGCCCAAGATGTGTGTGCCTTGTCAAGACCTCTTGAGTAACAGAACATCAGGAATAAGGTTCCTGAACAACAACAGCAGAACATCGGGTTGCCCATCCTTAACAGAGACACAGATTCTACTCCTATGAAAACAGCCATTTTGTAATCTTTTACTAATCCAAAAAAGATGAGGGTACGTTGCAAGCTGTGTTATCCTAATTAAACTGAAATTAAGGGCAAACAGGAAGTTGTTTAAGAAGAAAGTCTTCCAGTTTCCTCCTGAACCTAGAGAAATTAACAGAATAACAGAGCTGGACAGGGCCTTGGAGATCTTCTAGTCTAACCCCCTGCTCAGGCAAAAAGCTCTGTACCATTTCAGACAAATGGTTGTCCAATCACTTCTTTAAAACTTCCAGTGTTGGAGCATTCACAAGTTCTGGAGGCAAGTTGTTCCACTGATTAATTATTCTATCAAGAAATTTCTCCTTAAGTCTAGGTTGTTTCTCTCCTTGATTAGCTTCCATCCATTGCTTCTTGTCCTGCCTTCAGGTGCTTTGGAGGATAGCTTGACCCCCTCTTCTTTGTGGCAACCCCTGATATATTGGGACACTGCTATATTGTTCTTTTGTGAAAAGAGCATGCCTGATGTGTACCTGAGAAGAGCATTTCTCTTCTTCCAAACAGGAGGAGCTGTAGCATTGATAAATCACCTTGTTCCAGCTCTCTGGGCTCCCCCTCCTCCCAGAGGAAAGATATTGGTCGCTCAGAATCACTACGCGTTGTCTCCCGTCTTCATCGCATCTTCCGCCCCTCGGATCTCATTCATGGCGAGGTGTTGGGCAAGGGCTGCTTCGGGCAGGCCATTAAGGTATAAGCGTGGTGTCAGAACAGCATTTTGTTGGGGATGTAATAAGGCTACATTTTGCACAAGGCCCTTTACTTACAAAGTTTTGGGAAAAAGTAGTAGACTTTATACTGTAAATATGATTGTGTAACAAAAGATAAAATGTTCAGACAATTATATTCTTTTGAATTACAGTGCATGCCAAGTACTTGGAATATGGCAAGTGGACAATGTAAATGGATTCTCTGTGTCCTTACTATGGCCAAAAGACTGATATTTGGGCACTGGAAAGAGAAACATATAGCTCCATTTATTCAATGGATTGAGGACTGATTGCACTTGCCACCTATGAGCAGATTGCCTACAGATGGACAAATATAATGAAATATGAAACTCATTTACACTAAATACAACAGGTTTAAACATATAGTTATATATACACATTAGAAATTTATATATTTTTGAATAATAATTGCATTGTTGTTCATTAAGTCATATCCAACTCTTCATGACCCAATGGACCACAGCACTCCAGGCTCCCCTGATCTCCACTGTCTCCCGGAGTTTGCCCAAATTCATGTTCATTGCGTCGGTGACACTATCTAACCATCTCATCCTCTGCTGACCCCTTCTCCTTTGGCCTTCAGTCTTACCAAGTATCAGGATCTTTTCCAATGAGTATTTGGGCTTTAGCTTCAGCCTGTGTCCTCCCAAAGAGCAGTCGGGGTTGATTTCCTTAATAATTGCATTAGATAACTATATATGGGTAGTCCTCGATTTATGTGAGATGCTGCAACAGTTGTAAGTGTATAGCCCTAAATGCCATCTGCTTTCTTTATCAGGTGACACACCGGGAGACTGGAGAAGTGATGGTCATGAAGGAACTTATCCGTTTTGATGAGGAGACTCAAAGGACGTTTCTTAAAGAGGTTAGTTACTCCAGCTTACTCCAGTGTCTATAGAACGTTCCTTTCTGTTGATTTTCTACTAGTATCATTTACATTTTTGTTGTTTACTCCCCACATGAAATGTTGCTTAATTTAAATCTGTGTATCTCTTCTTTAATCTGTATGGTAATCCCTAGTGTTTTGAGACAGTAAGCAAGGATTTCTGAGTTCTCTAAGTCTCATTTAGAGCATATGCTGTTCTAGGACAAGCTTTTCCTTCATAATATTTGTCACAATCTTTCATTCTGTGAAGTCCCCGAAGTTTACGTAGTTGCTACAGGGCTTACAGACAAATAGGTAGTAGCCCAATATGCTATAAAATTGCCAAGCTTTTCCTGATGTTGTATGCCCTGTGGTTTCCTGTCAACACCAAGAGATTTTGAGAAATGCAGGATTAACTGTCTTGTGATTTTGTTCCTTAGGTGAAGGTAATGCGCTGTCTGGAACATCCCAATGTGCTGAGGTTCATTGGAGTCCTCTACAAAGACAAGAGGCTGAACTTCATCACAGAGTACATCAAGGGAGGCACACTTCGTGGGCTCATTAAAAGCATGGTGAGGGCATAGAACCTAATGTGAGAATATTGAGCATCTGAGCAGGAGGAGGGAGAGCAGAAGAGACAGTCTGGCTGGGTTCACACAGCACAGGAAGCCAGGGTTAATAAAACACAATAGATGTTGTGGCCAAGCAACTGTATTGTGACTTAACATCATGGCGTAATTGACACTACATGTTAAAACACTCCTGCTGGAGCACAAACTGAATTCTAGAGAGTATCAAGTTGCCCACCAAACCCAAAGAGAAATGCATTCCTATTCAGGATCAAAGATTGAATAACTCCACAATCAGGAGATCCAATTATCCACACCACTCATTTGCTTTTATCAGGTTTAAGCCAAAGCCTGTTCCTTCTCCACTGTCAAGACCAACTGGACCCATCCATATAAAAAGGAAGATAACTACTTTTCCACCGAGGGATCAGGTACAATAGGGATGGTCATAATCAAGTGTGACCAATATTCTCACCAATATTCTCACAATATTCCCCAGGTCTCAATTGAACTGAATGTTCTTAATTAACAGCAAAGATCTCACAATTGCATGTGAACAATCTACTAAGCTTAGTTAATAATACTAAGGTTAGGTTTTTGATTTAGAGTATTGTAGACACGATTAATTCAGTAACCAGCTACAGTATGTTTTGTGATTTTAGTCGTGAAAAGGAGGCAAAGTCTCTTTCCTGCTGCTCTCTCCATATCCTGATAGAAGTGAGATGCTCCAGGTCTTTTGCCCAGATGGGTTTCACCCCAACTTTTCCAGATACTTCACTCACCAACAACATTTTTCTTCCAGGATAGTCAGTATCCTTGGAGCCAGCGGGTCAGTTTTGCAAAAGATATCGCTTCAGGGATGGTGAGTGTGAGCATGAATTTGCAGCAGACTAAGCTAACATTTCTGTGGGGCATTAGGAAAAGATCTTGCAGGAATCATATTAAAATTTCCCTTCTGTCTTATTCACTACCCTTTAAAAGTATGTGTTCAATTCATGAAGGTTGTTCACCAAATGAAGCCTCCATAACTTGAGGCAACAAATCATGTTACTTGTGAGCTTTTCAGAATAACTTACTGGCCAGTCTTGTAAGCACAATGCTAGATTGTGTGGATTTTTTGAATCTGATTCAATTGGGTTCATTCTTACTCGCTTATGAACAAGGGTGGGTGACACAGATTTGGTTAAAATAAAAAATATGTTCGCAATCTGTTTCATGTGCTTTGCTCCTGATTTAAATTTTCCACAGCACCATTTAAAAAGAGAATGTGAAGACCCTCCCCCTTAACCATAAATGTCCAGAAACAATCTCTGCAAATTGAGGCAGGGGGTTTCATGTACAGGCAACCCTTGTCTTACAACTATAATGGAGCTTGCCCAAATGCCTTCAGTAAGGCATTTGATAAAGTAGACCATAACCTACTATTTGATAAGTTAGAAAAATGTGGGTTATGCAGCATTATGACCAGATGGATTCGTAACTGTCCGACTAACCACATTCAATGTGTAGTCCTCAATGGAACTTATCTACATGGAGGGAAATATGCAGTGGGGTACCACAAGGCTCTGTTTTAGGCCCAGTACTTTTCAACATCTTCATCAATGATTTGGATGAGGGGATAGATGGGGAACTCATCAGATTTGCAGATGACACCAAGCTGGCAGGAATAGCCAACACTCCAGAAGACAGGCTTAAGATACAGAAGGATTTTGACCAGTGGTGGGATTCAAATATGTGAACAACCGGTTCTCTGTGTGGATGCCGCTTCTGGAAGTCCATTCTGAGCCTGGGCAACAAAAAATTAGCTACCGGTTCTGCTGAACTGGTGCGAACTGGCTGAATCCCACCACTGATCTTGACAGACTTGAACACTGGGCTCTATCTACCAAAATAAAATTCAGTGGTGAAAAAGTAAAGTTCTATATGTAGGCAAGAAAAATCAAATGCAGAGATATAGTATAGGTCAGGGGTGTGAAACTGCCGGCCCGTGGGCCGGACACATCACGAGGAAACTGCGCCCACCCCATTGCCAGCAATAGGGAAAAAGCTCCGATACGTCGCACAATGTCACGTCACGTGACGTCATGAGTTTGACATGTCTGGTATAGGTAGTACCTGGCTCAGTAGTAGTAACTGTGAGAAGGATCTTGGAGTCCTAGTGGACAATCACTTAAATATCAGCAAGCATAGGATCAAGATCACGTGAAGTGTTAACACCACTTTACAATGCCTTGGTAAGGCCACACTTGGAATAATGCATCCAGGTTTGGTCGCCACAATGTAAAAAAGATGTTGAGACTCTAGAAAGAGTGCAGAGAAGAGTAACAAAGATGATCAGGGGACCGGAGGCTAAAACATATAAGGAATGGTTGCTGGAATTGGGTATGTCTAGTTTAATGAAAAGAAGGACTAGGGGGACATGATAGCAGTGTTCCAATGTCTCAGGGGTTGCCACAAAGAAGAGGGAGTCTATCCTCCAAAGCACCTGAAGGCAGGACAACTAATCAAGAAGAGAAGCAACCTAGAACAATTAATCAGTGGAACAACTTGCCTCCAGAAGTTGTGGATGCTCCGACACTGGAAGTTTTTAAGAAGAGATTGGATAACCATTTGTCTGAAATGGTATAGGGCAGTGGTGGCGAACCTTTGGCACGGGTGCCAGAGGCGGCACTCAGAGCCCTCTCTGTGGGCACGCGCACCATCGCCCCAATCCTAGGCCTTCAGCTGGGTTTTATAAAACCTTTTCGCTTTAGGCCTCTGCTGCCATGTACAAAAAAAAAGGTCCAATCAATCAGTCAATTTCAACTTCTCACGGGAAAAAAAAGATCTCGCAAAGTTGGAATTGATTGATTGAACTTTTTAGTCCCACCCAGTCTGCTGTTACCACCCAATGGGCCATGCCCACCCAATGGGCCATGCCCACCCAATGGGCCACACCCACCCGGCACCCGACAATGCATAAGTGGGTTTTGTGTTGCAGTTTGGGCACTCGATCTCTAAAAGGTTCGCCATCACTGGTATAGGGTTTCCTGCCTGAACAGGGGGTTGAGCTAGAAGACCTCCAAGGTCCCTCCCAACTCTGTTGTTCTATTCTATCATGGTCATAAGTCATGACTGTTGTAAAACAGGTCGGTCACTTGACCAATCTAATTTTATAAACTTTTTTTACGTCGGTTGTTACGTGAATCTGAGGTTGTTGAATGAATGCCGATTTACATCATTAAGCAAACCAATGGTTCACTATGGGAGCAGTTTTGCCAAAAACTGGAAGTGCCAATTTTTAGCAAAACTGTAATAAAATGTAATCATATGACTGCGGGATGCTACAAACGAACGTAAATGTGGTCATGTTGCCAAGCATCTGAAGTTTGGTCATATGATCATTGGAATTTTAAATCTGAGTCATAATTAGCCCCAAGGTAAAATGAATTTGTTGTAACTTTGAAAAGCTGCTAAGTAACCGGTCATAACTCAAGGACTGCCTGTATGCTAGATAGATCAAGTTTCATTTCAAATATCAACCTCCTATGAAATGGGAACTGTCTTATTATATATATTAAGGGTAAGAGCATATAGCAGTGCTGGATAAAGTGAAGTCAACCACATCCTTTTAAAAAAGAAAAGAGTTATGGAAGAATAACAAAATTTCTAACTCTCTTGTTCTCATTTCTTTTTATAGGCTTATCTCCATTCTATGAATATCATTCACAGGGACCTCAATACACACAACTGCCTTGTGCGAGAAGTAAGCTAGCACTGGTCAAATTTTTAATTCATTCATTAATTTAAGTTTTATTTATATTATTTGCTTTGCTAAGTTTTTGTTTTATTTTAAAAACATAAAAAATAATTTTAAAAGCAACGAGAAAATGTTGCATTTTGAGAAGGTAAGTTATGAAGAGTATTCTTAATTTTTAAGAACATCTTAAAAACAACAAACGAAGGAGAGGATTATTGTAGGTCTTGAATGTAACAATCTCTGATTTGTGAAAATATATAACATTTTAAGATGCAGGATCGTAGAAACCTGCCTCTGTTTTCAGATTGTACTTTGTCCCAAATCTCTGCTTTGTTTCAGATTACTGTGTGAATAGAAAGTGAGAACTTGGAACTAGTAGCCAAGTTCAGGTTTGTTTCCCTCTATTGTCTCCTACACTTTTAACAAATTAACAGGTAGATTTCTCAGGGGCAGGCAGAAGTTAATCCAAGATTGATTTGTTGTTTATTTTCCTGAAAGCTGAAAGAGGGAATTATATATAAAATTACAGTATCATAAGAGTTGGAAAAAGCCATTTTAAGCTATTGTTTTTCAACTTTGGCAACTTTAAGGTATATGGATTTCAACTCCCGGAATTCTCCAGCCAGTACCAAGGAACCAAGGTTGAGAAATCCCAATAGCCTAACCAATTTAGGCTATTCAACCCTATTGAGCCTAAATCCATGTCCACTGCTAGAATTCATATTAAAGTATTTCAGAAAGATGGCTGTCCAATCTTGCTTGAACATCTACTGCTCTTTTCATTAATTGCTTCCGCTATCAAACTCCTCTTAATATTAAAAAAAACTTTTTGTAACATTTAAATGAGAATTTGCCCCATCATCTCACTCTCTGTACTCTGGAATGATTATGAACAGCTCTTTACTTTCAGTGTGATATCCATTCAGTATCATTACATTTCCCCTGATTTGGCTTTCTCAAGGCTAAATAAAATGGTTGGATATGTATAAGATGTGCACATATTGCTAGATCATTAAAATTGTAGTGGCTATATGTGCATCACATGCTAAACATGATGAAATGTAATTGTGGTTATCTTTGTTGTTGTAGTCTGGAGGCTTAATATGTTCTATAAATTCAGCTGGTTTGGTTAGTTTATGCTTAAATTGTATTCTACAAATTTAGAAAAATGTATTATAGTAATTCAATAATCAGCTTTGGGGAGAATCCAGGTACCCATTTAGGATATTGCTTACCCTTGTTGTAGGAGATGACCAGGCTGAGTCTGAGAGAGGGGTCAAATGTGTCATAAGTCATGAGTCCCTGCATGCCCACAAGAGATCTAAGTCCAGCCCATCTTGAATGCCTTCTTATTCCCACTCATTTTCCTTGACTGTTAGTAGCTCAGATTTTTGTAGAAAGCTTAAATTTGCAATAAATCTTTATACTAATTTGAACTGCCTGAATCTCCTGATTTCCCTGGCGCTTGACACTTCATATCAGGATTCTCAAATTTTACAATACTTTCAGCCTCCCAAAAGAATAACTGTGCAACTCCTATCTCATAAGTAAAACTAAAAAATTCATTGGGATAGGCATTGGACAAAATACTTGTCATATATTTTAATAATTACATTATTATCTAACAAACAAAGAAATAGTTAAAATTTATGGGATTTTGCATGACATTCCCAGGTGTCATTTTATTTTGTTTGGCTTCAGATTCTCAGGGACTAGTGTTTCTGATAAATAATAACCTGAATTCAGTCTTTTCTGTTAACAAACAATGGATGGAGAAATGTTTAAATGTTCAATGCTGATAGAAAGAGAGTCCCCTACAAACTAGAAAGTAATGACAGAAACAGAAGCCCGTTTCAAGAAATTAATGTTTGAAAAAAGAAGTAAAAATAACTCGCTGCACTTCTTTTCACTTTGTTACATGGAAATGAGAACTGGCTATGTAAGGAGAATGTTGAAAATAGTAAAAATAGAGAACCAGTAAAACAAAAAATAAATGGGTCCTGATTGCATATGGACTGAATGCAACAGTGAATTTCATTGGGAAAGGAATTTGTTGAGGAGGGTTAGCCATATAGAGAGAATGAAGGAGGGCTGAATGGCAAAACAAAAACAGCAGAGAATGAGTGGAGGAGTCAAAAGGATCAGAAAGACAGAATCGTGGTTGGAGAGATTGATGAAGTTCTCAGAAAGTGTAAATTAGACTTCCCTCTCTTTTTCTCATCTCATTTTTGAAATTCTTTTGGCATACTATTTGCACAATTTTACTTACTCCAAAAGGGAATAGTGTGATTGGTATGTATTAAAAAAAATACATGTAAAAGTATCAGATATATCAGTGATAATACTTTATTGACTTTTATCTATACTCAGTGGACATTTTTAGTGTTACAGCTATTATCCCACAAAATCATTTTCTATTTTGAAAGGATGGAAATTTAAAATAGATTAAAAATGCTGACGTTCACCAACATGGACACTTCTTTAGCTGTTCCAAAGACTGTTCCAAAGACCTACTTCACCAGTGGAGATGCTAGAGACAAATATTTATAAAAAAACACCAAGCCAAACCCTGGAACTATTTCTGATAATAGTTTGTCACATAAACAGTAAATGTTAGTTGTCAACATTCTGCAGAAAATAAGAATTTTGTCTTTTTCAGTTGAATTAACCCTCCCATCCATGAAAAAAATAAAGCTAATTTTAAAACTATAGTAACACTTTTAATGTAATAATAATACATGAATGTAAATAATGTAATGTAATAGTAGATAAACTGAGTATGAAATAAGTTCATTTCTAAATAACATTCGATAACATAAATAATATTTAAAATAATCAGGTTCGGCTGATATTTGTTTTGCTTCAAAAACAAGCCACATCTTTTGAAGCTGACACTGAGAGCAACAGAAATGGTATTTCCTCTTTTCTTAAATACTGTCTTGTCAGCCAACAACATTAAAGCATTGTAAACTGAAAGTGTTAAATCCACTGGATAATTAAAAGAAAGGGGGAGAAAGATTATTTCTGTCCTTTACACAGAACAAAAATGTGGTGGTGGCTGATTTTGGCCTTGCTCGGCTGATGGTGGACGAGAAGAACCAGCTAGCAAACCTGAAGAAGCCTGACCGAAGGAAACGGTACACCGTGGTGGGCAATCCTTACTGGATGGCTCCTGAGATGATCAATGGTGAGTGGGGCAGGGAAGTTGGGGGTTGGGATAGACTAGAGCCTCACCAGGACTGGTTTAATTGTGGTCAGCAACTGAGGATAACAAGGACCATGTTTGGGAAGCTGTCCGGGAAGTAATCTTTGTGTAATGAGCAGAAGGAATAACCCTGAGGAACAGGAGGATTTTTTCTGAGCACATTGAAACTAAGATAAAATGGGCAGCAAAAGAAAGAGGCAATTTCACTTACAGCTACTTTGGGACAGATTATCATGAGAGCTCATGGGCCCTTAAGGAAGCCATTTTGTGAGAGGGCCAATCAGCTGCTTTACAAATTCTAAATGAACTCACCAACTCGGAGCAATAGTTCACCCCTGGCTAGGACGTCTGGGACTGATAGCTAAATAGGTTCTTTTGTCTTTTGTCCTCTTTTTGCAGGGAGAAGTTATGATGAAAAAGTGGATGTCTTCTCTTTCGGCATCATCCTTTGTGAGGTGAGTCCCAGAAACATAAAGCATTCAATGAAGAAGGAAGGGTTGCTAGATGGTGCAGTTGAGAAATCTAGAGGAACATTTCCAGAGAGCGGTTCGGGCAGACGCCTCTATCCTTGTTCTTGCATCTTTTAAAGGAAGGGTTGTTGCAGTTAACTTCATTTTGAGAAGCAAGAGCAAAAAATGGAATGGCAAGAAAAGAGGGAAAGGGGATGGTTCTGTTTCTCCTGTTTTGAATTTTAAATGCATCCGCATGCAACTCTGGTAAATTACATCAAAATTGATATCGTTCTCGGTTGAAAAAAAATAGGAGAGCCTTGGTTATGATCAAGACCTGGTGTGGTATACAGATCAGGGCTATCACACCACTGTTTCTCATCCTTAGATACTTCAAGATGTGTGGACCAATTCTCAAAATTCCCCTGGGAGTTGAAATCCACACATTTTAAAGTGATTGATTTAGACAATCACTACTAGATGGCAGCAGAGAGATGCTGAACATTTAAGAACATTTTAAAACTGCCACCTAAGGGTCATCTGGGTGTTTGGCCTGCTTTAGTAAGTGCTAAAGTATTGGACTAGGACTGGGAAAATTCAGGTACGGGTTGACTGTCCGTAGTGAAAGCTCACTTGGTAATTTTGAAGTAGTTGCTATCTTTTGGCTCAACCTCACCCTCAGCTTAACTCATACAATCATGAAAGAGAGAGAAAGAGAGATTTTCACCTGCTTGGGATTTCTCACTAAGCTATTTCCCGGCATATATAGGTAGTCCTCGACTTACGACCATAATTGAGCCCAACATTTCTCTTGCTAAGTGAAACATTTGTTAAATGAATTTGTCCCATTTTCTTGTCACAATTGTTAAGTGAATCACTGCAGTTGTTAAGTTAATAACACAGTTGTTAAGTCAATCTGGTTTCCCCATTGACTTTGCTTATAAGAAACTCACAAAAGGTGATCCACAACCCTGGAACACTACAACTGTCATAAATACGAGTCAGTTACCGAGCGTCTGAATTTTGATCACATGACCATGGGGATGTTGCAACAGTCATAAGTGTGAAAAATGATCATAAGTCACTTTTTTAGTGTTGTTGTAACTTTGAACGGTCACTAAGTGAACTGCTGTAAGTTGAAGACCATCCCTTATACCCCACCTTAGTTTCCTACATGTAATGTGAGAATGATAATACTAGCCTCATAAAGTTAGCATTATTGTAAAGAATACTCAGGCATATTTCTGCATATTTCTATCAGAGATACTGAAATGAAACATACAAATGCTGTACACAGACTTTTGAAAAGCCCTTGAGGCATCTGGCATGGGCCAGCCAGTATTCTACTTGGCTCTTCTATGTGGCTCAGTTTATCTCCAAAGGACCATCTTTGGAGACTTGTTCTAGATCGGGGTCCTCAATCCCCAGTCCGTGGACCGAGAGGTCCACAGCATGCCAGCAATCGATCCGCACAAACAAGCAAAGCCCCATCCGCGGGATCCAGGCAGCATGCAAAACCACACCTCCTCCAGTCCGCCGAAAAACCTTTCTCCACAGAATCAGTCCCTGGTGCCCAAAAGGTTGGGAGCCACTGTTCTAGATCAGGGCTTTTCGGCCAGTGGTACGGGTACCACCTGTGGTACATTGGCACCTGGCAGGTGGTACGCGACCATCCTAGAAAAGTGGTAGCGGGGGAGGGGAATGAGAGTGATGCCGGGCGGGCAGGCAGGTGTCTTGCTCGGCTGTGGTTTGGGGGGCACTTTTTTCAGTGCCATTGTAACTTCGAACAGTCACTAAGCGAACTGTTGTAAGTCGAGGACTACCTGTACTTTATCACTTTTTTCCTTTTTTTTTTGTCATCAAGTTTTTGACACCTTGCTAGGCGACTGGTGGTACTCGAATATTGCCATATCCTAAAAGTGGTACAATGGGTGAAAAGGTTGAAAAGCCCTGTTCTAGATTGTTAACCAATCCTAGACCAGTCGAGATAAACTTCTAACAACTCCTTTTTTATTTTGCACAGATCATTGGAAGAGTTAGCGCTGACCCTGACTACCTGCCTCGAGCCTTGGATTTTGGCCTCAATGTGCGAGGCTTCCTGGACCACTACTGCCCTCCCAGTTGTCCTCCCAGCTTCTTTCCTATTGCTGTTTGTTGCTGTGATTTAGATCCTGAGAAACGGTGAGCAAGAGGAAACAGATGTGTCAGATGAGAGAGTCAGAGAAGCCCCTAGATATGGGGATGAGAGGCTATGTGGCTTGGAGAAAGAGATGAGTCTTCCTCAGGGCAGATGGTAGAGCCTGGAAGGACAAGTTAAGCCAGTGCTTCTCATTCAACCTCACTGAGGTTGAGAAAGAACTAGTATAGAGAACTTGGAGGAAACTATTCTCCTTCTTATTAGATCCTGATGCATATTCAGCATTACCCCTATATTTACCATGATTCTTGTAATCTTTAAATGGAGAGTAGCCTATGCTCATATTTTTGAGGAATTATGTGCCATCAAGTTGTTTTTGACTCCTGGTGATCGTGATTCTTGTCCTCTTTCAGTATATTCAATGGAGGGAAAATACACACAAACACATACATTGGGAATTCTGGGAAGTCCATACATCTTCAACCTGCCAAGGTTGAAAAATAGTGTGGTAGAGGAGTGCCAACTTCAGGCTCTGCCTAGGGCCCTCTGATCCAGGGGTCTCCAATCCTCAGGCTGCAGACTGGCACCAGTTCTCAGCACACCAAGAACCAGGCTGCACAAGCGAGTGAAGCCCCATCCGCACACATGCGGGATCCAGGCAGCAAGCAAAACCACGTCTGCCCGGCTCTGCGGGGAAAAACACTCTCCATGGAACCAGTCTCTGGTGCCCAAAAGTTTGCGGGCACTGCTCTAGGCTGTTTGGGACTTCTAGCCTGATCGAGCAAAACTCCTCACGTTCTTCTGCTCTTTCTCTCCAGGCCTTCCTTCAGTCGGTTGGAGCAGTGGCTAGAAGCTCTCCGCATGCATCTGGCTATGCAACTTCCCCTGAGTCCACAGCTGGAGCAATTGGACCGAGTCTTCTGGGAGACACACCGGCGAGCTGAGAGTGGACTGTGTGCACATGCTGAAATGTCTGAATGAGTACAGCAGGGGCAGGCAAGCAGCCCCAAGCCTGCATGTCTCTGTATGAGCTGGGCTGAAGAAAAGCTTTCCCTGCTGAGTCCTGCCACCAGCTGCACCCAGCTCACCAGCTAGAGCTGGTTTTTGAAAAACCACTGGGAGCTGGTTCTCCCTGCTTCCTTCCTTGGGGGATGAGTTCTGTGCCTGGCTTGCACAGAGATACTGGGCAGCCCAGGTTCTTGTAAATGCTCCTTGTGAATATGTCCTTCTCCTCATGTGCATCCCGCAAAGTGGAGGGGAAGTGAGGGATCCTTGACTTTCTCCTTGTACGCTTTGTGGTTGCGAAAAGCTTTGCACGCCCCGCTGAGCACATAAGCTTCTGTCATCAGCTGGCAGTTGCTCACAAGCTGGCATTAGGATGGGGGCTGCTATCCTGTCCCCCAATACACCTCTACAGATCCTCTCTAAAACCTTTGTCCTATAAAGTGGTGCCTTGGGTTTATGTGGACTTGCATACTTGGATGCTCAAGCCCCACTTCGTTGTTCTGCGAAGCGGCCATGGGGGTCTATGCGTGTGCTTAGCATGTGCTTAGCCTTTCCTTGGAAGTTGCGAGATTGAGAGATCTGTGCAGATGTTTGGTCTGCGTGCTCCCTGGAGCCCGTGTCTGATGACATTCACACAACATGTTTTGCCCAGTCAGTTGAAGATTTAGTGGTTGTATTTGCACAACATACTGAGCTTATTGTCACTCTTAACCTTGGTTAGTATTTTATCTTTTATATAGCTTAGCATGTTATGCAAACCCAGCCTATTTGATTCATTTGAAGTTGATATATTGTGCAAATCCACACACACACAAAAAGCTCAATTTGATAACCAGGTGAAATGTGTTATGTGAATGTAGCTCTGTCAGTACCCACATGTGTGCTATGTGCATGTTTCACTGTGTGCACACCTTAGCTCCTTCCTTCCTTCCTTCCTTCCTTCCTTCCTTCCTTCCTTCCTTCCTTCCTTCCTTCCTTCCTTCCTTCTGTTCCGACCATGTTTGGCAGAAGTACATGAAGGCCAAGGCTGCTTTTTTGGGTGAAAAAGCAGGCAGTTTGCCCCAGAGAGAAGCTATAAGGTAGAGCTGTAACTGTCTCCTCTTAACCCTTCTCTGCTCCAAATTACCACCCCCTTTAAACTGCTTGCCCACTTGGGAGATCCAAATGTGTGTTAAGATTTTTGTAACAAGATATAATGTATGTGTGCACATGCATACACCCATATGCTGTTAGGCCCTCAAAAAAGCAGTCTGGATTTCTGGAAGGAGAGAAAGAGGAGGAAACATCTAAGTCATCCTTTTAAAAGGAGATCTTTGTGCATAGCTTGAAAATCCAGCCAACTCTTTTCCAGGTTCAGGATACGATGTGCACTCACCCCAGCCTTTCTCAGACTGCTGCCCTGCAGATTTATTTTCACTACAATTCCCAGTACTCCTTAGGCAACATGGCCTTCAGAACTGTACAACTCCCAGAATTCTTAGCCAGTGGTCTGGCTGCCATGTGAACAAAAGAATTCTGGGAATTGCAGTTCCAAGCCATTTGGAAAATTTTAGATTGGAGAAGGATGAGCTCATCTATGCACCAGGTCAGCAATAAGAATAAGCATTATTGGACCCTTATCAGGAAATGGGCAGCAGGTGTTTTCCACCTGGGTGATCAGCATAGTAGAAAGGAGCCTTCAGAGGAAATCCAGCTGAATTCATCTTATCCAAGGATCCTCCCAACCTAGAGACATATTTACCCTTGTGGGTAAGTCATGACTACATGACTAAATGACCTCTTGTGCCAAAAAAAACCCCTCCCCTGTGTATTAAAACTTCGTATGCCATAGGCAAGAGAACAGATCCTGCCTTTTCCTTACCTCACAAGCTTTTTGTGGACATGAAGCAGCCACTCAGATCTGTTACTTGGAAAAAGGCACATTCCTGTATCATTCAGTGCAACACGAGGAGACTGGCTTAATAGTCTTTAGAAGGAAAAAAAATGGAGCTTTTTCCTCTGAGTGCATTTGTAAGAGCCTGAACCATGAAAAACTTCCTGGGTTTTGAATACTAACAGTATCGGAGGCCATTGGGAAAAAATAGACCATTTTCTCTCCTCCTGGCATTCTAGCACCCAGGACAAACATTGGTCGTGTAACCAAAGTACAAGAGGGTCAGGCAGGAAGACTTGAAGGAGTTTAGCCATGCCAGCTAGGAAATCCCTGGGGACAACCTACCTCTAATTATTAGTGCTGGTAAGAAAAGTCAGGACTAAACAGTTTCTGGGTTTCTGGTTATCTGGTTAGCTGCTGAGGGAGACAACATGGATCTTCTTACACTTTTACCAGTGGGCTCCTGTTCTTTTCAAGGGAACACCAGCATCTTTTTTATTTTAATTGAAGGCCATGTTATAGTTATAGCTGGGTTTTTTTAGAAGGAGGGAAATACGGAGAAAGAAAACAATTCTTTCCAATCTCAAAAGACTGGTGATCCAGCTTTGTTAAATCCTATTTGCCAAACTTACATACAGACATCTTGGCTAAAAAAAAAGGGGGGGGGGTGAATTTCCTGGATGTTCTTGCTTAGAAATAGGGAAACTAACAACGGTGGTCTAAAGTTTTGCAAATTCAGAAGGTTATAGTAGGAAGCAGTTCTCCTCAATCCATGGTGCATGTGTAACTATGCAGCTTCTAAGTCCTGAAATATGTGGAATTGGAAGCAGTTGTTACAGTAGGGTGGAGTGCCTCTGGATTATTATATGAATCACATATATGGTCTAAATCTAAAATGAATTTGGAAAAACAGGTCCATGTAGCTCCATATTTCTTCTCTTCTTGCTTCCCTGTCGCAAACTGAAAGTATGTATAACTTCACTGTATGATTTTAAAAATTTGGGGAAACAGCACAAAGCTCAGATTTGTGGTGAAATTTTAAATCTTTCTGGCTTTTATCAATAGTCTGCCCTGTATCTAAGTTCATTCTTTAAAGAGACAAGATTAAATGAAAACTCCCTTTTTAAGGGTAGTATATCTCACCTCTGTGTACTAGATTTGGAGAAAAATGTTTTTTGTATTTTGATTTTGCATATCTTTGAAGCTTCTGGACTGATTCATCAACATTTTATGAACATCTGTTAGAAAAGACTAATGCTCATATTTTTGTGAAAATGCATTTCATGTTTGATGCAAAAGATGACAGACCTTGTGTATTTTATGAATGATCTTCAGAGGAAAATGTAGGCAAAATATCTCTGCTCCATTGGCACTTCTATGTACAACTACAGAAATTGTTTTTCTTGAAGAATTTTGACAGCCACTTGAAACTGTGCCCCAGAGTGTGGGTGTTGCATTTCTACTTCTGTGGGGACCATGACACTCCTGTGTCTAATGTGGTCTCTCCCAACTATGGCTTTGTGTAAGAGACACTTTTCTCATGCAGAAGACCTGGTGGTTCTACCAAGAAGCAAGTGAGGCTGGAGGTCTGCAGTAGAGGGTGAAAGAGGAATCCGTTTCCCCCAGACCCAAGAGGGAGAAGAGGATTCCTTTGTTATCTGATGGGCATGTCTAAAAGCCATTTAGAAGTTTTGACTTCTGAATTCATGCCTGCAATCTTGGTTTTAGACCATGTTTGACACTATCCTGTCATAGACAGTGAACTCACTCGTTTCCTATCCTGCTCCCCTTTTTAGGGAATCTGATTTCCATCCTCCATGTGTTTCCCATTCTGTTCCCCTAATTCTTTTAAACTCTTCAGGTGCTGCAGGTTGCAGCCAGCGTGGGAGCAGTTTTCCCGAGACAGGCAGCTTTTTCACATGACTCTGGCACACTTGGGGTTATGTATTCCCTGTCACTCCTGCAGGGAATACATAACCCCACTCAGGATCATTGCTCTATAACATAACTGGAGAAAAGAGTTTGTATAATTTGTTCACTCAGTCAACTTTGGTGATTTGGGGAGTTTATCATATTATCAGTCTGCCTCAGATGTCTTTAGGAGAAGTGTAAGGGAAGGAACATGAATTAGACAAAGACTGTGAAACATTTATACGCACTTTGACCTGAAAATAAAATGTGATGCCCTCTCTGATGACAATGATCAGAATTCACAAACCGCGATGTAAAATTAATTTACATGGAAATAATAAAAGTCTTTCCACTCCCTTGTTCTAGCCATCTATGATTTTCTTGATGACATTTTTGAGGAGGGTGTTTGAAAGTTTTTGAGATTCAGAAGGACAGCTACACAGAGCTACGCTTAGTGATTTGGATCACTCCTTCATCCTTCCATCCTTAAGAACTGAACAAATCTTAAACGTGACCCCTGTGCTGTCTTTGTCCAGGAAACCAAAGTCAAAATAATAGATGTGGGATGAAGGACTTGCCAAGGTCCCTTGTCAACTCTCGCCTCATTCCTAATATTCTAGATAACATTATCAAGCCATTTCCTGGCTTAAGTCAACAATAAGAGTATCAGTTGGTTTGCAAGGTAATAATGCAGATGAAATATTGGAATTGCCTCAAATGGCCTGGTAACTTATATATCCTTACCTCAAAGCTTTTATGCTGGGCCTCTAATTCCAGTTTGTGTTTCCCTTCAAATCTGAATTTCCAACATCCTAGAACCTATTGTATTTTGTTATATACTGCAGGATACTAAGGATGCTTTGTATAAAATATATTAATTGAAATCCAAATGTGTTCTTGTTTTTTTCAGGAAACTATAAAGAGTGCACATCCTCTTCTCAGCATTCTTAAAAAGTAGGTTACATTAGGGACCAAGCCAGAATTAAACCCAAGTCTCCCCATCCTGATTGGTTACAAGGTTATTGGTTTCCTCAAGCCTATTCATAAAGTTCTGGTTAATCTATAATCAGTGATATGAGTAGGCAAAATGCAACATGTGATTATTAGCGTATTACCACAGAATAACATAAATCAGGGGTGTCAAACTGCCAGCCCATGGGCCGGTTGCATCATGCAGAGGCCGCGCCCACCCCAGCTCCGGCAATGTGAAAAAAGTCACGATACATCACGACACGTCATGTGATGCGGCGAGTTTCACACCCGTGACATAAATTGACAATTTAGGATTGGGAGTTCAATGTCAACAAGTATTTTCCTTAACTTTCTTTGGATATTATCCCTTGGACATCCTTTTGTATATCCCTTGGAAGGCCTACTGGTCTTCCTTGCTCTATTCTTAGAACAATCTTTCTCAACCTTGGCAATTTTAAAATGTGTGGACTTCCAACTCCTTGCTGGCTGGAGAATTCTGGGTATTGAAGCCCACACAGTTGCTAAGATTGAGAAGCATTGCTTTGGAAACTCCATCCCCATCTTCCTTCAACCAGGTAGCAGGAGCACATCCTCACAGCTGCATTAACATGAGCTTCTCCTGTCTTTGAGCTGGTAAAAAAGACCATCAAAATAATTTGGACTCCATGTTTTACTTCTCTTCAATAACAAGACTGGGAAGTAAAGCACTCCTTTGCTGCAGATAGCAATTTTTTTATTCCTCAGCTTCCTTTTTCCTACCACATAGCATCACATATCAGTGGGAATAGCCACTCCCAGTCATTCTGTGTAGCATGCCAGGGCATGTTGAGAGGGGCATGTTCTCATGATGCCACCTCCAGCCCAGCCTAGAGCAGAGATGCAACATAAGTCTGTAGTGGCACCACTGATAAGGTGGAGTTTTCACTCAGAGTTGGCTTGGATCTTTCTGTACAAATGGGATTGCCTTAAGTCTAGGAATAAGCATCTTTGTATTGGAATGTCCTTTCTGCGCACTGACTTGAGTAATGGACCCTGAATTTCCCTGGCAACATAAACCCTTGATGGTGAATATGCTGTTTCATTGTCTTGGCTGATGACTGTTCCAAAAGCGTCTTCTGTACCAAATACTGTAGAGCAGGGGTTTCCAACCCCTGGTCTGTGGACCGGTACCATGCCAGCAACTGGTCCACAGAAACAAGCAACGCCCCATCTGTGGGATGCAGGCAGCACACAATACCACGCACCTTCCGGTCTGCAGAAAAATCTCTCCATGGAACCGGTCCCTGGTGCCCAAAAGGTTGGGGACCTCTGCTGTAGAGGGCCAGTTCCACTCTTTCATTTCCCCACTGTAGGAAAAGTATTTTTCAACCCAACAACATACATTCTGTAGAGATGTGGGTCTCTTTCATGAATGGGAGATCTCACTGTTTTGATGCAATGCAGTCACTGACCAATACCCACCATTAAATCAAAGATGACTTTCATACATCACACTTGGAAAAGACCATTTGTGTTGGCTCAATATTTTTTAAAAAACTCAAGTCTCAAACAGGCTCACTGAAATTAGCTACTTTTATTGGTGGGATTAAAAAATAAACTACTAGACTGTATAAACCTATATATATATATATATTTTACAACCTTTCAATAAATATTTCCCAGCCCCAGACAACAGATAGAATTTTTCTCTTTTTTTTAAGGAAAATATCAAGATTTGAAAAATGAATGAATATAAGCAGAAATACTGTTTCGGGGTTCCTAAACATCCTACAACTCTCTCACACATACTCATCTTTTATTACTCCTGGGACTAACCCAGCAATTAAGGCAGTGAGAATAAAGGAATACAATATTTTGGAAGCATTGTTGAGAGCACACAATACTATGCATTCAGAAGCATCCACAGGACGGGAGAGAAAAGGGAAAAGAGTTAAAAAATGAACTCCACAATTGTGTGTTCAAAGCCCTGTCCCTTTTTTACACATTTTGTGATGCAATCCACTTAAAAAGGGGCAGGGTTTCCAACATTTACGGTAGTTGCAAACACCCTCCTGAATGTACTGTATTAATGTATTAAAACCTTCTCCCATACTACTGTATGCATTCCAGAAGCCCAGCACTACCTTTAATAGCCACCATGTTTTATGCTTAGCATCTAACCACAGTGCCTATCTTCATCACATGAAGGTTAGAAACTTTTTTAAAATATATATTAAAGAAAAGATAATTTGGGGCTACTTCTTTTAGTTTTCTGCACATTCAGTTATGGCACAAGAACAGTCCTCCTTGTATGCAACAAGGAAGTTGGACTGAAGCAAAGGGGAAGAATCACTTGTCTGAATGTGCTAATGGGCATCCTTGTGGACTGCTGCTTCAGCTTTCACTATGCCTCTATAGCAGGGGTGTCAAACTGCCTGCCCGTGGGCCCGATGTGTCATGCCGAAACTGCGCCCACCCCTTGCCGGCAATGGGAAAAAAGTCACGATACGTCGCGACACGTCACGTGACGTTGCGAGTTTGGCACCCCAGCTCTATAGGAAATAACAAAATGATGCTTAAATAAGGTTATAAATAGTGATATTTTAGAGTAGGTATTTGCCTTCATCTGTGTAAACAATTTAGAAGTGCAAATGCCACCTATGTGTCCTAGAGGATAAATTAATAATAAAAAGTAAATCAGTAATTAAGAATAAGCATATCAAATGATAGCATCACAATATTACAATAGGAAGAAAACAATTACAGTTTCAGATAGAGGACTGTTTAACAGTACCAATCGAAAGCTTCCCCATTCAGAGTTTTTCTTCACGTTATAGGGGGAAAATGGAAGAATACAGGGTGTTTACTAGTGAAAATGACATTCTCAGCCCCCCCCCAGTAATATTGCATGAACAAACCAGGTTAATTGCACAAGAAAAGCCTTATTTGGAAGCACCTCTATAAATATTGACGCCAAGAGTATGGGGTCAGCCTCTGTAATAGCAGTTTGCTCTACCAATACTAGCAAATAGTGTTTCTTCCATGCAATGAAAAACATGTTTATATATATATCTCAAGGTATCTTTAAAGCACAGAAGCAGGCCAGGTTATGCTAGGCTAAGGCTAGGCTTTTCCCCCACCCTGGTCAGTTGGCAATCCTACTGCATTTAGAGCTAGATGGAAAGGACTGGCTAAAGTCTTAAGGATTTCTTATTTCCACACCTGCAATTTTGGGGCTTTTCTTTATTCAGAGGTTTCTGCAGGTGATATTATAATAGTTGCTACAGAAATGGTTCTATGATGCCCAGTGGGTTCTAAACCTTCTAGAGAAAATAACCCATATTCTGCTTTTCTTGGTCCAGTTTACAAGTCTGTTTTGGATCTGGATTCATTGACACTGTGACAGCTATTATGACAGGCAGCTGATTAGAAAAGAGAATGAGACAGAAGGGTGAGTAGTAACAGGTATGTATCAACAGTTGACTCCTACAGAATCTCCATAGCTAGAGGAAAGATACCACTTATCACCATTGCTACTAACACGAGAGCCTTGGTCTGATCCAGCATGTTGACATGCTGCACTGGGCTACAAATGAAAGACTGTTAGCTTTATTCAGAAGCATCATCTTTTTGTTCCAACAGGTTCATGTCCTGTGCTACCCGTTTGCACTTTGAATTCTTCTCCATCCTCTGCCAATCCTTTGCTTCTCTTTCATTGTGGAGCCTACAGGGAGAAAAGGCCCGTTTACTGAGAGGCCATCCATACTTCAGCTCCAAACTGGAAGAGTAGGTGGCTTTCATGGGGTTGCACCCATATCTCCAGTGAGATCACCGTGGCTTTCTCAGGGCACTTTCCAACGAGGGCACCATCCCTTGAAAGAGGAAAATGCCTTGCTGCCCTGGCTGCCAGAATCTTGGGTTTCTGTTGGTCCTTCTGAACAGCCTTGAAGTGAGGGAGACCTAGAAGAGTGGATGGTTTGGCTGTTTCTCTTCTTTTGAACTTCACCAACATTTTCTGTGAGCAACCAAACAGCTGGTTTGAGAAAGATGTGTTGCTTTGTTCTTTGGGATCTTCTTTCAAAGCGTAACTGCAGCATGCATGAACAGCATGCAGATTTTAAGGACTGACCCTCCAGAGAGGGGAGAGTACCAGGCATTTTTTTCCCAGACTTTTAGGGAAATTTCCATTTAGAATAAGCCACACATTAAAAGAGCCACTTGCTGAATAGTCCTAATTTAGGTATTCTTGATTGAGGGTATGAGCGGATACATATTCACAAAAGAGACACAGTCACTTTAAGACACAATTTCTAACGAAACTGAATATTCCTTGCAAGAAGCGTGGTTACTTTCCACATCCACCAGCAGCTGGGTATGCAGGGCTGTGCACAGGACAGTAAATTTCTTTTTATTTTATCTTACTTTGATAAATAGCTTGAAGAGCTTAAATAAAATTAATAATATTAGCTTGCAAAAACTATATTAACTCCACGTTTTGACTCTCACTTATGAGGAGATAAATATAAAATAGAACAAAACAGAGTTTTTGCAAAGGGAGTGCTCTTGTATTTAATCGAGTCAAAAGTTTATCAGTGCAAGATTCCGCCAGCTCCCATTCATTTCAAGGGGACTTATAATTAGGAAATTTAATTGCTGGCTATTGCTGATGCCCTTCAGATTTTCCAGAAGGATCTTTTTTAAAGCATTCCCAACATCTGATGGGAGTCTGAAAGTTCTCCATTTTACCAGCTTATAGATCAGCATTTTGTCATTTGATCTCTAGTGTACATATACTTTTTCCAATAATTTTAAGACGGACTTGGAGAGAATATCTTACTAGTGTCTGTGTATGCCTGCTTTTTCACACTTGCATCTTTTTTTATGACTGGGTTAGAAAGGAATCTGGACAGAATCTTGTCAAGCACAGTTGTTGGTACAAATTATCATAGTCTGCTGTCAGATGAGAGTTAAGTTTCCTTTCAGTGCTGTGACTGCAGAATAGTTCGTCTCTGATCCCTACAGAAACATCATTACAATGATGATCAGTAGCCAGACTGGATGGAAAAAGGAAAAGTTCCTGTGTGTTAGATTGCAGTAGCATCTTGAAGCCTTTCTCAGTTTCTCATTTCTTAGATGGGTAAGTAATTGTAGAACTTTGGTTTTAAGGCGATCATTGCAGCAATATATGTTTGTCAAGGACCAAGTACTGGAGATGGGATGAAATTCAGAGGGATGTAAACATTTTCTGCTTTGGAAGGATGCCAGCCAGCAGGGACAAAAAAAATATATGCTGGGGTGGGGCAATTTATGATTACTATGAATTTTCCATCTGCTGTTGGATTTTCTGCAACCTTTCCTGCAGTCTTCGTAACTGAAAGGGGAAAAATAAGCCAAGAATTTATCTGCTTAATTTTTCTGTGCAAACTGAAAGCCCAAATCACCTTACAAAATACAAAATTGAAAGTACCAAAACACATACTTTAAACACAAATCAACACTCTGATTTATAAAGTCCTGTCTAAAAGAGAGATACTTAAACATGTCTTCTAAAACTGACAGAGTAGAGGTCAAATGCAGCTTAGAAGGTTTGATGCTGAGAGTCAAGCAATGGGCTGTGTCCTCTTTGCCATAAATCCATCTCTCTCAAGCAACTTTAAGAGGTGCCAATTCTGCTCTCAGAATTCTGGGAGCTGAGGTCCAAGTTGAGAATCGCTACCACAGGTTCATATCTAATGACTATGGTTAGTCCCCACTCCCACCCTGGCTTAGCATATAATAAGAACCCATATCATTCCATTACAGAATAATGTATTGTTCAGTTACAGAATAATGCAAACTCAGAACACTGATTAAATCAGAAGGACAAAAGAATAACAGAGTTGGAAGGGACCTTGGAAGTATTCTAGTCCATTGGTGAACTACACAGAGTTGCTGAAAGTCGGAAGCGTATAAATTTAATTGATAATGATAGTCATAATCTTAACCCCTGGGAAAAGGACCAATGATATCACAAAGCCTTGCCCATACTCTCCTGATAAAAAGACTCATGGGATACCAGATATTTCTTAGTGTTCTTAAGTCTCAACAACTTTAAGTTGGGTGGACTTCAATTTGCAAAATTACCCAGCACCTACGTTAAAGAAGGTAAACTAGCTTTGTTTTTGATCTAATTATTACGATCAAGTGGTCAGAACCACCACTTACTGCTGACAGAGTTGAGTGTGCTGAGGAAGCAGAAGCAACACGTGAATGGGTATGATATGCCAATGTGCAAATGCACTACTCAGGTGACCTTGAGGACACAGACAAACTTCCAAGTGGTCTTAACAACTCTCTAAAAAGAATGCAAATGACCAGCTGTCTGCTAGGAATATAAATCCTTCCATTCCCCACCATCCAGTCAGAGCTGAAGAAGCTTTTTGGATGAGAAGGGAAACGCCTTCAAAGAAAAACAAGAAAGTCCAGGTGCCTCTTGAAAAAGCGCCTTTGGGACAACCATGACCTGGACGACTGAGAAACTCCATAGACACATTATGTGAACCTGCTGTTAAAGAAACTGGTCAGTTTGATGTGTGAATCTGGCTTGTACTGAGCTAAATTGAGCAAAACCCTGATGTTATACAATACAGCTCTCTGTATTTTTGTAAACTTTCAAGCACCAGCAATCTCCCCCAAAACAGTACCGTTATTTACCTCCTCATCCTTCTCCCGGATCAGTTTTTCTGTCTCTGAATCTGGCACCGTGGGCGTAGTTGGGATGGGGAAATCAGTCCCACTTTCTCGGGTTAGCTTGCTGTTTGTTTGTGTTTTTTTTCAAAAAACAAAACCAGGAAAGAGATAAAAGAGGAGGAAATACATTAAAGCGTTCTCAAAGAAAAGGTGACAAAAAAAATGCTTGGGTATGCAAGCCCACAAAATATCCCATTTGCCTTCCAATCAAAGTGCTGTATTTGGTTTCCCTCAAACTCCTTTTGTTATTTATTCCATGATATAATTGCAGTCTGGCTTCCATATGTTTGAGGTCATCTTGCAAAGGCAATTGTTTCACATTCATTTTGGGGGAAACTTCCTGATGGCAAGAGTGGTTTGATGGTGGAACCAATTATCAAGAGAGGAAGTGAAAGAGAGGCTCAGAACTGAAGAAGCTTCTTGGATGAAAAACGAAACATCTTCAAGCAAAAACAAAGAAAATCTAGTTGACTTTTGAAAGAAAAAAAGGACTTGGCTTGGCAAATCATGAATCAAGATACTTCCTAACTCATCTTCCCTGTTGTCATTTCACAGATCAGGAGATCATTATGGAAAGTAGATTACAGACTGCAAATTGAAAAAACAACCCAATGATTATACTGAACCAAGAATGTGGATTCAAATCTGAAGTTTAAGCCTCTCCCAATTAACAACCTCTGCCCCAAATCTTCATCTTCATACGATATACTTAATCAGGTCAAATAAAAGCCTGATGTTTGTGTTCACACAGGTTTTTTTTTACTAGTAACAGTGATTACTAGTAACTCTGGTTAGGGTTAGTAGATGGTGTAAATCCAGCAATAAGGTTAAGCATCTTACATGCATACAGACAGGGTGTTCTGACTTCCAATGACCCGTCAAAATTTTATAGAACTTTTATAGGAAATACATGAAAGCCAGATAGATGCAGCTCTGGAGGAAAGTGTCAGGCATTAACGCCAACCTGGCTGTACAAGTCCTCAGCAATTACAAGCTTACTGCAGTCCAACAGCAGAGGGGAATGGAAGCAGAACTGGAAAGGGGGGGTTAGTTGTTCACTCCAAGAAACAGTTGCTGCAGCAGAATCTTGAAGATGGGGACATCTCCTTTCCCTCTAAACAGGATGGCAAGCAGAAGAGGGGAATGGATACCCCTGGCTTAAATTCACCATGGGAAGGCAGGGCAGGGAAGAAGCTTTCCTCCAGGACTCACCCCCCCCCCCCTTTCCAGATTTCCCCTTGGCTTAGATCAGGGGTGTCAAACTGCCGGCCCGCGGGCCAGATGCATCATGGCAAAACCGCACCCACCCCATTGCCGGCAATGGGAAAAAAGTCATGATACGTCGCAACACGTCACGTGACATTGCGAGTTTGACACCCCTGGCTTAAATGGTTGTTCTGTGCCCTAGTTCAGGCATCATGGACCAAATCTGAAAGTGGTGGAACCACAGCTGAGAAGCCAGAGAGATGGAAGCAAAGCCTCTGAAACCACTGATTCTTGGTTGCCTAGGGGTTTCCTAGAAAATAATCCTCTTTCTCAGGTAGAGAGGAAAAGGGGATGTGAAAGTATGTGTTTCAGAGGGTTATTGTTAGAGAGTTGAAATGTGCAAAAAAAAAAAGACTGCTTAGTGGTGAACATTTATGTGGTAACTAGGAGTTGAAAACAACTTGGTGGCACATAATGAATTCCTCAAATATACAATATAAATATAGGCTACTCTCCATTTATAGAGGACAAAAATCATGGTAAATGTGGGCAAAATGCTGAATAAGGAGCCAGGATCCAATAAAAAGGAGGACAGTTTCTTCCAAGTTCTCTATACCAGTGTTTCTCAATCTCAGCAATTTTAAGATGTGTGTGCTTCAACTGTCAGAGTTCCTCAGCCAAGGCTCCCACAGAATTCTGGAAGTTGAAGTCCATACAAGTTGTTGGGGGTTGAGAAGCACTGCTCTGTTATACACTGTTTCTCCCTCAATCACATATTGTCTAATTTGCTTTCTTCAGAAAACGGTAACTTTCAGTCAGAGCTGCTGAAAAAATAATTCATGTCTAACAGACATGGATGTATAGATTTCATCCTTCATATATAATCAACAGGGCTGTCCCCAAATAGTTTGAGAAGTCTAACCACTGCCAATACTTACCACACAGAGAGAGAATGGCCTGCCCTGCAGTTTAACACACACAAACCAATGCAAAACAGCAGCAATACATAATAATTTCTTGAATGTGCTACGTCCTCGGTATCCTTACTAAGATTTCTTTTTTCTTCTTTTTCTACCTGCATTCCTTCCCACCCAAGCTTATTGCCCTTTGCTTTCTTACTAAGTCCCTTCTAGCATGCAGATTGCAAACTGCAGCAACGGAAGAGTTACAGAGAATCATCAGGTTAGTGCATTCAACTGGTTAAGCTCCCAGATACTTAGTACTAACTCAAGGACCCCCCAAGCAGATTAGCACATTTCATTAAAAGGCATAAAATGTAGGATTTAAAGGTACTTGTGATCTGTCTCACATGTAATCTGCATAATCAACCTGTCTTACCATCCTTCCTCAACTTTAATCCCAATTTAAATCCTCCATCTCTCAAGCCATTCTATGCATCTGATGAAATTAGATGAAAAGTCACAAAAGCTTATACTTTCTAATAACATGTATTAGTCAGATAAGGGACTAACAGATTTTCTTCTGATGTTTTTGCCAATATAGACTAAACCAGTATTTGATCTTAAAGTTACCAAGGTTGAAAACATTGGACTAACCCACCTCTCCTCCAATGGATACAGCAGAATATCCAGGGATTATTATTGCTCAATTATTTTGTAAGGTAAAACAATTGTTGTTGTTAATTGCGAAGTCATGTCTTAATTGTGCACCTGGCACATTGGGAAACATTCTGGCGGCTCAGATTAAAACAGCTTTTATAAATGAAATGAAATATCTCTTCTAGCTGGCCACAGTTGGACAGAGAAGTATAGAGGCAAAAGGAATAAGAGACACAGTAAGACCTAACAGTCAAGCTTTGTAGAAGAACAGAGTCAATGAGTTAGCAGGCCAGATTTCAAGAAAGTATGAGAAAACAAGCAAGATCTGGGGGAAACTGAACAACAGAAAAGATAAGTTAAGAGAAACAGAGTCTCAGGAAAGGTTTATCCAAGACTTTCCTTGACAGATCACCAAGATGGTGAGCTGAAGAAGGCCTATAAGAAAATCAAGAGGTTACAGGGTATTGTATTTTGTCTTATGATTTTGGTTTTCCTAGCCGTACTGTAGAACACCTCCCATTTTTTACACCCAGCATGTCCAATTGTTGTGTCAACTGGGAAAAATGAGAACCACATTTCTGAAAGTTATCAGATTTGGGGGGGAAATGGGAAAAGTTAAGCAACCAGACTTATGTACATGTGTTTCTCCTAATAGGACAATTCACTGAAAACCTCAACGCCCCCAAAAAAGGAATAACATTTCTCCACATTCACTTTGGTGAGTTTTCTATCTGATGCCACCTTGGACATGCAACCCATCAGCCACTTTCTGAGTTTAAAACAGAAAACATAGATATTGCTTGCATTCGTATTTATACTGCATCACCTTTCTACAGATACCTGTCCTAGCACAAAATTGCACAAACCAGGAAAATGGATTTCAATGTACATAATTTATTCTGTTTGCAATAGAGTGCTATCCATCTGTTGTTATAATAAATACCTGCCTAAATCATCATTAAAAAAAATCTGTGAATTTAAGCCAGCATTAATTTTTCTTGATGAACTGCCTCCATCAGACTCTTTCCACCTGAGAATTTTTAAGGCCGCTTTGCCTGACTTTCCTCCTCATACCTGTTGGAGAGGAGGTTAGAAGAAGGTTATTGAAAGTGGGGTCCCACCTTTCGTATCTCCTTCATTCTTCCCAGCTGTGCCATTTGCTCAGCTTCCCTCCTCCCCAGTTCCACCTCCTCCTTCCCAGCACCCCCTAACTTACTTGCGATTCCGCTCTTTCACCACCATGCGAGTCATGCTCTGAATACACTGAGCCCGGTAGTTTTCATAGTGAGTCTCCCGAGTCACATCCTTCAGGTCCTGCATATGGGTCCTTACCAGCATGGTGCGTAGCTTGATAAAGTCACAGTGCATAGGGTTCTCCACTGACAAAAGAATGCAGAGTTAAGTGAGTGCAATTCAAGACCGCGTAGTGCAGCGACGGTCTCTAGCTCAACGATCTCAAAACTGGAAACAAATCCATGGAAGATGAAAAGCCTATTGATGGCTTTTAACAACTAGAGTGAAATGGAGCCTGTCTGGGGAATGGTTGAATGTGCAGACTGGCAGGCAAAACATGAAAGAAAGCTTTTTGTTTCCTATTTTGCTTGTAGCCTTTTAGTTCCTCTTACGTTCTCAGGAGTCTGCACTCCAGAGAGACCAGGCCAGTTCAAGATAAGACTTACCAAGTGAGCCTGAAGAGTACGCAACTCCCAGCCACATATTTGGAGGAAATATTTTCATATGTATACACACAATGATCAGCTTCAAGTGATTTTGCTGGGATTTGTTAATGCCGTCTCTCCCCTTTTTCCTTATTACAAAAATGCAAAAAAAAGTACCTCCTTATAACAAACATTGCAATTATTGTTTTAGTTTTCCTAAAGCTGATTTGCCAAAGGTCCTCTCTCTATGCTGCCAGTAGGGTTTGTGGACAGGCCCTCCCCTGTAATAAACTGAAGAACATTTTAAAGCAGTTGTTAGATTCAGCACCTTGATTCATCAGCATTTTAGGTAGTTTAGCTTTTTTGAGGGGTCTCATCTATAGTATTATTATCAAGAGAGATTATATATTTTCTCAACCTCTCTCCCTCTCATTCCCTACTCATCTACCTATTGGCTTTCCCAAGCTATGTTTGACACCAATTTATTTTTTAGGCATACAACAAATTTTGAAATTCAGCGTACTTCAAATCCAAGCTTTAAAACTGGATTTTTCAAGACCAACAGGGATAAAAGGATAGGATGGGACCAAGGTTGGCTTCACCCTGGAACAGACTGAAGCAGCCACCTCAGACAGCAGGTGCCAGGACACAGCAGAAAGGAAAGGATGTTTGCTGTACAGCCTGCTTTGCCTCTAAACTAGCCTTTTGCCTTCAATGCCCCAAAGGAGGCAATCTTATTTGTAACACAGAAGAACAATTCAACAATCAGTCCCTTTGGCTTTTGGATGCGATAGGAGAGATGCCATCTTGTTCTTTGCCTCCCACATCTACATTGAGGACATCTGCAACGGTGATAATAAGGGCCAAGAAGAGCACAACTACACAACTGAAGCCCCATTGTGTTGTCAAGTGCATGCAATGCATTTTTAAAAAGGCATCTGGCTTTGATTGGGTAGTTGTGCCCACCATCTTGACTTTTTTGACAATCTATGGCAGTGGTGGCGAACCTATGGCACGTGTGCCAGAGGCGGCACTCAGAGCCCTCTCTGTGGGCACACATGCCATGCCCCAGAGATGGCAACTGTCCCTCTTCAACCAGCCACCTGCTAACTCACCGAGGTCCCACATGGCCAGATGCATCTCAGCACCCTTGCGCTCGCTGGCCTCTGTGTGCAGGGGCTGATGGTGTCAGGCAGCAGCCGCCCTGACCCCTGCCTCACCTTTCCCTGTGACAATGGCACTCCCGCCCTGCCTTGCCTTGCCTCGCCTCACCCGCAGGACAAGTCTCCTGCCCACTGCCCCACCTGCCAGAGACCCCCTGGATCTCCCCCAATCCTGCCCAGCCCCCACAGATGTCCCTCCCCATGAGCAACATCGAGGTGATCACGCCCACCTTGGCCACACCCACCCAATCTGCCATGACCACCACAGCCATGACCACCCAGTGGGTCACGCCCACCTGGCACCCGGCGATAAATAAGTGGGTTTTGGGTTGCAGTTTGGGCACTCAGACTCTAAAAGGTTCGCCATCACTGATCTATGGGAATGCCCCTGTAATAAAATATTGGGAATGCCAAGAGGTGGCATCTTGTCAATATTCTCCCTCTTCCCCACCTCCTGATTTTTCCAACAAGATATTGGGCACATGGTGCAAAACTTCCATGCTCAACCCACGCTTCCCACAAAATGACTAATTTAATGCTTGGGGACAGGAAGCTTTTATTGATTTCTACTGCCAAAGCTAAGACATTATGCTGCCAAAGTCAATATTTTGTATTTCCATCCCACAAGAGCATCAGTAATTGGATGTCAATTCAAACTAGGGGAGCATGGAACATTTTTGCTGAATTCTGTATTGAATCAATGTTGGCCCATTAGCTGTAGTCCCCAGTTTACTGAGCCATACTGCCACAAGGAGCTATAGGTTACCTTCAACAATTCCCCAAGGGTACAGTCTCCCGCGGATCCGCTTGCCTTTCATCTCCACAATGGTGTTACTGCCAATCACAGCGAAGGGGATGCTGTCCTGCAGAATAGTGACAATTAGGAGTCAGACAGGGTGGCAGGGGCCTTCCCCAATCTTCACTACTTCACATATATTTAGTGACAAAAGAGAGCATTCCTCAAAAAGATACAAGGAAACTGCAACATCATCAACTGCACCATCAAATTTGTCAGCATAAGAGGGAGTGGAGTCTGAGGGCTTCAAAAAAAGGAAGTGGTTTGGAAAAGAGCTGATCTCTGTTGTGCAGTAAATATACATGATGCTTGACTGCTTTGCAATCCACCCATTTTCTTTCGTTTATTTGTTTAAATTAAGGGATTATTCTTTTTAAGTTATTCAGGCCAGTCATTAAAAAAGAGTACAATTTATTATTTGTTAAATTTTGTTTGTTAAATTTATTATTGCTGCCCATCTCACTACTCTGGGTAGCTTACAACAATAAAATAGAAAAAAGTGATTTAAAAAAGGGCTGGTGGATTCCAAACTGAGGACCCATTTATAAGGATTGTAGCAGTTTTAAACAAGCTTGACACCCAGCCTGCTCTCTGTCTCTAGATGCATCCTGCACTTTATAGAGTCTCAACATTTTTACATTGTGGTGATCAAAACTGGATGCAGTATTCCAAGTGTGGCCTTACCAAAGCATTGTAAAGTGGTATTAACACTTCACGTGATCTTGATTCTATCCCTCTGTTAATGCAGCCTAGCACTGTGTTGGCTTTTTTGGCAGCTGCAGCACACTGCTGGCTCATATTTAAGTGATTGTCAACTAGGACTGGAAGATCCCTCTCACAGTTACTACTATTGAGCAAGGTACCACCTATAGTATACCTGTGCATTTGGTTTTTCTTGCCTAAATGTAGAACCTTACTTTTTTCACCACTTAATTTCATTTTGTTAGATAGCACCCTTAGGCTAAGAGTTTAATCCAAGCCTAGCTGCCTCTGTTTAGTATGTCTTAACTAGAATTAGAGATACATTCCCAGCTTGGAACACATGCCTTAATTTTAAAAAGGCAAGCAAATATGAAACATATTGTTTTCAAATATTAGGAAAAGCTCCTTTACAGTCAAAGCATCAGCATATGTGGAATATGAGTGGGGAAAACTAGGCCTTCTGAATTTGTTCTAACACAATCAGGTACATCTAGCAGAACCAATGGATCCCAATGTCCACTCTTGGTAATCCCTCACTTTGAGTGCTTCATCCTGCAGCTTGAATTCCTCATCTTCATCTGAATCACAATCAGGAAATTGGTAGATCCGGATCCCAAAACGATCAATTTCGTCACGAATCTAGAACAGAGGAACATGCCAGCAGCCGATGAAGTTCAATCATAGCTTTGATTCCTTATATTCTATAGACCAAATGCATGAACGTGGGTGGGCACCCACTGCCACTCCCAGAATTCTTCATGAGGCAATCAGGGCCTTCCAGAAAGCAAACAGTGGAATGAAGAACTCAGCGTTCAATCAGTACCATACCCCCCAATTCTTCATCCTCACTGAGTTTCTCATAAAATACATGTGGTCACTTTGAGGGAGAGACTGAAAGTCATCTGTTTGTTAATTTTAAAAAGAATACAGATTTCACAATGTCACAGAGTCTGGATATTGGGGGGGGGAGTTGGAGAGGGAGGGAGGATTGAGCGGGAACACACGACAAAGTCAATGTGAGGAAGAGGGGATGTAACAGAAGAATCTCAAATTGAAGCACAAGATGGTATGATTCCTTATGGCCTACATTTAACTCAGCATTTAAAATCTGAATTGCAACGGGTTGTGTAAGTATATGCAGGTAGCTCTGGAGTTACAACCACCCATTTGAAGTTATGATGGCACTGAAAAAAGGGACTTACCACTGGCACTCACACAACCAGTGTCCCCACAGTCGTGATCATGATTCAGGCGCTTGGCAACCATCGTGCATTTATGACTGTCACAGTATCCTACAATCATGTAATCTTCCCAGCCAGCTTCTGACAAGGAAAGTCAATGGGGAAGCCAGAAAGGAAGACTGCCAGCTGCAGTCACATATGGGTCACTTGACAACCGCACTGCTTAGCAATGAATTTCCTTGGTTTCTGTTGTGGTCATAAAATGAGGACTACCTGTACTTAATACCTTTATACTTAAGAAACAATTTCAAAATGTTGGAAATAATAATAATAATAACAACAACAACAATAATAACAACAACAACGTTGGAAGGGACCTTGGTGGTCATCTAGTCCAACCATCTGCTCATGCAGGAAACCCTATACCAGTGGTGGCGAACCTATGGCACGTGTGCCAGAGGCAGCACTCAGAGACCTCTTTGTGGGCACATGCACCATCGCCCCAGCCCTGCCTCCCCCCCGCAGACCCATTAGCAGCCCCCCAGGAGGAGCATATGGCAGCTGGGCAACAGAGACAAGATTCCGCCCTCACGCCCCGTTGCGTGCAGATGATGTGGGGCGCGGGTGAAGGGCATGGCCATCATGGCGCTGTAGGGCCACCTGAGCGATCTGCGACAGGCTGTGGAGGTGGTGGGTGGCCCGGCAGGTGGGGTGGGGACGGGGCAGGGCGGGGGTGGAGCGGGCAGGGTGGAACGATGGGGGCAGGGGGCGGGGCAGGTTTTGGCACTCAGTCTCTAAAAGGTTCACCATCACTGCCCTATACCATTTCAGACAAATGGCTGACTAGTCTCTTCTTAAAAACTGCCAGTGTTGGAGCACCCACAGCTTCTGGAGGCAGGTTGTTCCACATTTCCTTTTCTTTTTTGTTTTCCTTTTTCAATTAGTCTTGCTTAGGTTACTACTCTATCTATCTCAATGCATTCTGTTGTGTTTGTACATTTTTCATGGAAGTGAGTGTCCCCAAGTTTGCTCCGATCTCCTTTTTTTACCTTGCACTTCATTCGTTCCACCTCGGAGGGCATGAGAGTGTCAGCCTTGGCCAGGACAGGGACAATGTTCACCCGCTGATGGAGAGCTTTCATGAATTCAACATCCAGAGGTCGCAAACTGCCAAGAGCAGACAAGAGTTCACTATGGAATACCTGGGAGCTGTGGAAAGAGGTTGCTTCTTTTTTGGCCAATAAGCAAAAAAAGTGGGGTGTCTGACATGTGCTAGAATCTGTACCAATTATTTGGCGGCAATCAATGATACTCCACAAAAATAACTACGGTATTTCAATTAATGATATAAGGAAACATTAAAGAGAAAGGTAGAACTGGGTTATGTAGCATAACCTGACTGAAAAATCTATGTTTTTGGCAAAGATGCGACATCCTTATTTCATGTAGTAACATCTGCAGAACAAATGATACTCCAACTTCCAGGAGGAGGCAACATTAAAAGAAGCATGGCCTTCCATTCAAATTGTTTAAGCATTATACCATTTGGATCACACATTTTAGAGTTACTTATGTTGAAGGCTTTTGCTGTTTTCCAACAACTTAGGGGAGTCTTTTCCAATTACTTTAACCCTTCATGGATAGACATCTTTATTCTAGATCCTAATTGGGTTTATCAATCTGAAGGACTTCAAGAATTTGAACTCTATGGAGCAAGGACCCTATCAGAGAATTCTTCTCTTTTAACCTCAATGTCCAGCATCCAGTGAGGAAAGCCATGCTATGATGTCATGATGTAAAATCAATATCAATTGTCCCAGATAAGCTGAGAATTTTAAGTGCTAAAATGCATCTAAAAATCAGTTTCTGTTTATCCATGGATGGGCTTATCTTCAAGTATATACAATAATGCTGTACTTTAAAAAAGTACCCATAGTTCCCATATATCTATCTGAAGATAAGCCCATCCGCAGACATGTAGACCCTCAAATTTGTAACCAAGCTATTATGAAAAATACAGGCCAACTTATCCACAGGTGATGTGTTTTTCATGGTATTTGGTTAAAAAATCAAGGATTGGCTTATCTGTGAATTGGCTTCTATGTGAATAGATATGATATTAATTGTGCATAGCCTTTACTGGTTGTGGAGCAGTCTAACCATATATAACTTCCAGGCTGGAAAACCAGGGATTGCATATTGGAGACCATGAGGTTAAAAGGGCTGGGCCAGAAAAAAAAAACTGCTAAGAGTTTTTTTAGGTAGCAAGACAGTCACCAAGTCTTTAGTCAACTTTTTTTTTAAAGAAAAAGCATGTTCCAGGATCATGAGTAGGTTGGTTTAATTCATACCCGTGACCAAAAGGAGAGATGAAGTAGAGGCAGCAATGGACACGGTTGTCTTGAATATTTTTCCGGTTAAGGCCACTTTCATCTCGGAAATACTGCTCAAACTGCTGATCTATGTAATCAGCCACAGGCTTCCAACTGGGAAAAAAAGAGAACATAGTTTAGAATTGGTGGGTTGAAAGGGAGGCAGCCATCGTGTTTGCACAATCAAAACTGTAAATATCACACCGAATTTTAAAAATGCTGAGTCAAGGAATTTGGGATTCCAGAACTGGTTATCCTAAATGGTTTTTCATACCAGAAATATAGTACAGGGCTGGGACAGGTATTATTGCTGACAATTAGGAAATCCCTGACAATTTTTTGCAAATCATCCAAGGATCTATATCCAGATCTATTTTCTGGCAATCCACAATTAACTAATATGGTAGGTTACATTCTTTTTTTCATTTGAATGCCACCTCTGCCAGTCTCAATGTAAGTTCTTGAGTGAGTCACACACTTGTCCACCGATCATCCATAAGCAGCACATTCATGCCAGCATGATAGAATGGAAGCAAGGGTGAAAGTTTGAACATCTCTTCTTGTAGGGGGAAGGAGGGGCTGTTTAGAGTAGTTCAGTAGGACTTCTAATGTGTTCATGCCTGATAAGCCATTGTGGAGATAAGTTTAAATATCTCCCTTCCTTTCAGAAGTCTCCTGCTGGTTCACAATTGCTCCAGAGATGCAGCAGTCTCTCTGACACATCCACACAGCTCACTCAATCTACCAGAAATCAAATTATCCACTGATATGGTATCAAATGACCTCAGGAATGAAAAAAAAATGCTCCAGTTATTTTGAAAGAAATTATATCTGACAGGATTTCAGCCACCTTTTCAAAAACATGTAAACTGATTATGTGCCATCAAGTTGGTACTGACTCTTAGCAACCACATAGATATTCTCCAGAAAGACCTGTCCCTAACTTGGTCCTCCAGATCTTCCAACAGTGCACTCATTGTCACTCACTGCAAATGAGTTCATCCACCTTGCTGCTGGTCGTCCTCTTTCCTTCCTCCTTTCCCAGCATCAGAATCTTCTCCAGAGGGCTAGAACTTTGCATAATGTCCCAAAATAGGATAACTGAGCCAAGTGATTTGTGCCTTAAGTAAGAGCTCTGGTTGATTTGTTCAACGATCCATTTGTTTATTTCTTGGCTATCCATAGTATTCTCAAGAGTCTTCTCCAACACCAAAGTTGAAAAGTGTCAATACAGGTAGTCCTTCAATTACAGCAGCAATTGGAACCAGAATTTAGAATAGAATAGAGCTGGAAGGGACCTTGGAGGTCTTCTAGTCCAGCCCCCTGCTCGAGCAGGAGAACCTATACCATTTCAGACAGGTGGCTGTCCAGTTTCTTTTAAAAAATCTCCAGTGATGGAGTGCCCACGATTTCTGAAAGCAAGCGGTTCCACTGGTTAATTGTCCTCACTGTTAGGAACTTTCTCCTTAATTTCAGTTTGCTTCTCTCTTTGATCAGTTTCCAACCATTGTTTCTTGTCTTGCCCTCTGGTGCTTTGGAGAATAGTCTGACTCCCTCTTCTTTGTGGCAGCCCCTCAAATACTGGAATTTCCATTGCTAAGTGATGCAGTCGCAAAATATGATGTCATGTGATCACATTGTTTAGAGATGGCAATGCCAGTTGCTATGATTAACTGAATCCCAAAGATTCCAAGGATCTACCCTGATCTAAGCCATTCTCGATCTGGTCCCCCCCCCCACCTTTGTAAGTGCCTCCTCTTCAATTCCTCTCCACCCCTCCCAATCTTCCTCCTCATCTCTGCCCTTTTGGCCATCTTGCATTATGCTACCTCTGTCAGCCTTGTCACCCTGCTCTCCCCCTGCCTGGCCATCTTGTCACCCCACTGCCCTGTACTCAATGCTCCTGCCATTTCTGCCAGCCTTGCTGCCCTCAATTCCTGCTGCTACTGAAATGCCTGGCCTAGGCCTTCATGAGGTAGTTGCTGACCGCACCAGGTCTTCTTCCCGAGACCGTGCCAGCCCCCTTTCCAAATCATATGTGGCCTAGTCCAAATCATGGATGGCCTATTTCTGATATTGTACTTCTGCCTTCTGCACAGCAGTGTTAACTCTGCTTGTCACAAGCAAAATTGTGTGCCAGTGGCGAAGCACACAATCAGCAATCACATGACTGATGAATGTTGCAACAATCATAAATCAGTTGCAAAATTATTTTTTTAATACTGTTATAACTTTGAACGGTCACTGTATGAGGTCATCAGTAAGCGAGAACTACCTGTAGGTTACTCATAAGGACAATGAGTTGTTCTGGGATTCCTATTTTTCTAAGCACATTCCACAGTTTGATGTGATATACACAAAGACCTTTCTATAACTAATGAAGAACATAACAACTTCTTGTTGGTATTTGGCTTTCTCAATTAACCAGCGTGCATCAGCAATGATGATCTCATGTTCCTCAGCCTTTTCTAAAGCCAGCTTGAACATCTGGCATCTCTTTTTCCACAGAGGGCTCTAATCTGTATTGGATGATCCTACGCATTATTTTGCTATCATGTGATTTTTAAAATTAGCAATGGCTTAAGCAAAGAAAGAGCCTGAGGTCAGGGTGCCCCCTTCCTCTTTCTGCCCATACCACCCTCTCACTTATCTATCTCTCTGGGGAGTTGAAAAGGAAAAAAACAAACAGAGACAACAGGCCTAGAAAAGCCTTGTTTTTCTGGGCAACTTTAGCTTTTTATCTTTATGTAAGGCAGCAAGAGGGTGGATGTGGGCATTGAGGTCAATTCTGACTCAGAACTATTGGATATCTGAGACAATGACATGTACTGGATTCTTAAGCACACAAGGTAAACTTGGTGACTCAGTTTATAAATATCCCTTGTTTCTTTTTAATTATTAACCAGGTTAATAGAAGCAGTACTATAATTCAGAAGAGCTACAGGAAGAGAGAAATCCCTTCCTTTTCCTTGTATGGCATCTGGCATACAATTGTATTTGGACACCACCAGAAGGGACCACAATATATAATTTCCTCAAGATCTGATGTAACACCAGTAAGACAGGAATTCCTTTCTAGCTCATATTTTAATTTTTTTAATGAATATTATCAGACTTTCAAAATTCGTATCTGAGCCCCAGATGAACAATGCATGTAAAAAAGACTCCCTCTTGGGCAAGACTCAGTTCTTCTTCCTAGTGCCTGCAGCAGGATTTACCTGTCCTCCAGCCAGCTGGCCTTTGTCTCTTGCAGATTATTTTTACCATAGTCTTGGCCTCCATCCAAGGGTTAGCTCATCCCTGCAAGAAATGCCTAATGGGATTCCCTCCCTACAATTTCCCATGATTCTGCAATAAGGCTTTCCTCAGGCAAATTCCTTTCCACTTTCTGGGGAGACATACCATTCTGTGTTGTTTACAGCATCTCCAAAGCCTGGCGTGTCCACGATGGTCAAGCGAAGTTTCACCCCTTTCTCCTCTATGTCTACCACATGCTTGGTAATCTCCACAGTCTGGACAATCCGTTCTAGCCCCCCAAGATAGAAAAAGGAGAATCGGAGAGGGTGTATTTGCAAAGTTTCAAATCAAATGAAATGTCAACTATGCAAGAATAAGATCTCTAAAGGAATGCCTTTCCACCAGAAACAAGATCTCCTTCCTCCTTCCTGATTTTTAGAAATGTTTGGCTGTGTAAAAGAGCACGGCTCCTGCATCTTTGGTTAAAAACTGGAATTTAACGGAATCTGAAAAATCCAGAGAATGCATGCAGGAGACATTTGTTGCAATGATCTAGTTATCTCTAACAAGTAAGTAATAGGTTTGAGCTAGAAATACTGCAGAATATTTGCTGCAGAATATTGCAGAATTGGCCACAGACCAATACCATAGTTTTCCTATTGGAGATTCTTTGGAGATGTCTGTGATTTCACAGCTCTCTACTTAACTCTGTTTTGTGCACGACTGCTTAAAATTAAAAAAAGGAACTTTTACTATTTTCCTTTTCATTTAAAATAAAATAAAATTAACCTTTCTGTAAAACTTGTAAAACTGATCTGTCTTTCAAAGGAGAAGGAAACTGACTTCCTTAGTCACACACTTCACATTATACTGTCAGGACTAGCAATTACAGGAACTATTTCATTTTATCAATTTATTTTTATTTGCTGGTAAGGTGCACAGGCTGTGGGAGCCCTGCCTGCCTCGCCAAGAATAGATTACCTCCTGGAAGACAGGCCTAACTAATCAATAGAAAGAAAGTGGAGCTAAGGAGCAATGATCCAAAGTACTTCTGGCAGCTGAGGCTTGAGAATCTTTCATCTTTCAGGCTTAGTATCACCACTACATAGTTTTGCTTTATGATTATTTGATTTGGCTGATGGTCTGCTGTTTGTTTTACAGTTATTATATTTTTTTTCCTATTTTGTATTATAGTATTGTGTTTTTTGTTTGTGAGTTGCTAAGACAGTGTTTCTCAAACTTTTAAGATGAGTGAACTTCATCTCCCAGAATTCCCCAGCCAGCATATGCTGGCTGGGAATTCTGGGAGATGAAGTCAACCCTTCTTAAAGTTGCCAAAGTTGAGAAACACTGTATTAAGAGTTGGAAGATAAGAAGCATAAAGGAACATATAAACAAAAAAAAATACCTTCTGAATTTAAGAATTTGCGATCTTTGTATAGATCTGTAAGAAAAAGGCTGTTCACCAGAGTGGACTTCCCTAGCCCAGACTCTCCTGAGGAGGAAGAGAAGGAGCAGTTAATATTACATATAAAGAAAATGAGTTCTTAAGAAAACAATTTTTCTGAAGGAAAAAGAGACAAATGTGAGGAATACTTTAAATTAACAGGAATTCTTTAAATAAAGAAAACAAGCAGTGGCGATTTGCATAGCAAGTTTATATAGTTAAAGCCAATCTTCCTATTTCTAGCTCTTTGGCATCTGCAGCTTAGACTGTCCATCAGTTCACAAAGAATGCTAAGAAATCCAACTTTACAATCCAATCCAATAAAAATACTGTGGAATTATTTCTAAGGTCTCATAGATCAAATGCAACAGAATATATTTTCCTCTTTTAGACTTTTATACACACATTACTTAAACATAAGGCAAATGAAATTTAGTTTTAATTATAGTTTTCTGCCATGAATAATGTGCTTTTAATCAGCAACAATTATATACTGTCTCCTGAAACAGCCCTTGCAACTTCAGCATTGATACCTGCAACCATTAGTGTGAAATCAAATCCTTTTTTCACAGATTTCCGATGGACCTGATTAGGAAGTGTTGCAAATCCCACATACTCTTTATCATCCTGAGAGGAAAAAGAGGAGAAAAAAAGCAGTATTACAAATTGCCAGGCCTTTTGCAAGAATCATTTGTTTGAAACAGGTTTTTAAAAGTTATTCACACAATAAATTTAACTTGGTTACAGAATTAATCTATTTCTGAGTTCATATAATGTACTAATAATATTAACTAAATAGGCTTAGTTTTTATATAACACAAATAAACTTTTAAAAAGTAACTAAACTTCACATGCTGTGCAAATTCACCCACTCAGTCTTTAACTTGTTTTGATTAAACACACTGGGTGAATACAAGAATTGTATCACTGGCGAGAAACATTCTTTATCAAAGCCTTTTTATGAATGGCATAAATCTTCTATACAAGACTCAGGAAATGGACCTCTGGGTCTTTATACACTCACTGTTCATGTCAGTGAGTCATCAACTGATTAATAAAATAGCCCTTGTTTTATTTCTGTGCTTTCCCCAACATGGGAATGCCACTGATAATCTGTCCAGCTTGAAAAGCATCATTTGGGGATACTAATTACTACAGCATCTGAAGCACACCAAAACATTATTTCTAGAAGAAGCTTACTCCACATCATAAGCAAAATACTCCCATCAATAGAGATGAGGAATCTGGGTTGAGTATTTCTGTACATTCAAAGATCCATGATCACAATCCTATGTCCAGTTCTACAAAAAAGAGATTCTGAAGGAGGTGGAAGATGGAGGGTTCTGGAAGAAATGCTCATATAGATGCTTTACCTCATCTGATTCATATGGGTCAAGCCTGCCCCAGGGGCTTCTGGGGCGGGATGGGCTTGGCGGTGCTGGAGCAGCCATGTGTTGCTGTTTCAAATCTAGAGGATGAGGGCGGTAGAAGGCCTTCTGCTCCTTTTCCTCCAAGGCATCTTTGGGAATGGCCTGGACTGCAGCACTAGGGAACATTTCAGTCCCACCCGGACTGGATCTTTTCTCCTGATGGATGTCTTCTGGCTTCACCCGATGGAAGGTCTTTTCAGTTGGGGAATCCTTAAGGAACTGGACCAGCTCAGCTTCTTCTGAGTCTTCCTTCAGAAAGTGCTTTATCTGGGCAGGAGAGATTGTGGGAGAAAACAAAAACAGAAAACAATACTTGTGTGAAGAGATGGACCTCAATGTCATATCCTTTCAGCTACCTTTCCATCCTGCTATTTGCAGGTCTTTGTTCATGGTGTAGTATTGATTTCTAATATTGTGCTCCAGGATCCTTCCCTTTCCAGTGACTGTTTCAAAAGCAGCAAGGTAGTCTTCTTTCTTTTTATTCACACATACGTGCAACTCTAACATGCTTATTTAATTTTTTGTTAGAGAAATATCCTCTAATCCTTTTCTCTGATCAGTAATTCCTGTCAAGAACATTCTGGGATAGCCTAGTATCAAAAAGGTGGTTTTTTTTAACAACTGACTACTATGCAGTCATGTCAAATGAATATCCACAAATTCCAGGCAGGAAAGGTAAGAATCATGGAGCCTCTTTTGATCCGTAAATAATACATGCACGTTATCATTTGCACTACGGGGAAGATAAAGGATAGTTCAAAAGGAGTCATATCCTAGGGATAAGAACCCGGACTGGGGTAAGAGGGAGATTAAACCGGGGTCTGCAGAGGAAAACTCAGGATAAATTCCATTGTGTATGCAAAATTCTTACTGTGTGTTCCTGGGGGAGGCTGGCAGGCTCTTCAGCCTGCCCAAAGTGGCTGGGATTAGCACCCTCTTTCAGGGCACTAGGAAAAGGCATCTCTGCTTCACTGGGCTGCATCTCCTTGGAGTCTTCCAGGACAGCTATGGTTCCTTCTACCTCCTCTCCCTGAGTCGAGAGGATTGGGCAGGGCAGGTGTTGGAATGAGGGATGAAAGGAGCAAAAGACAGATAAAGCAGAGAGAAAAGTGCACAAGAAGTCCACAAAGGCTCCAAGCTCAAACCTACACGCTCAGAAGTAAAAGAATATTTGCCCGTGATATTTATGTGAATCCCTGCAACAAAGATGCTTTTGTCCATAGTCATAGGTGTGGATGATGTGTGTGCATCAGGGCAATCATTTAAATAATTAGACAAATACCTTCCTTGCAGCTAAAATGAAAAATATAAGGCAGTGATGGCAAACCCATGGCACGTGTGCCAGAGGCGGCACTCGGAGCCCTCTCTGTGGGCACACACGTGCCGTTGCTCCAGCCTTGCCTCCTCCATGACCCCTTCCTCACCAGCAGCCCCCCTGGAGGAGAATTGCCCCTGAGCGTGGCCCACACGGAGCAGCGCAGCCAAGGACATGGCAGCCAGGCAGCGTAGACAAGACTCTACCCTCACGCCCCATCACGCACAGTTCATGCTGTGGAGCGCGGGCAGAGGGCGGGGCCGCAATGGTGCTGCTGGGCTGCCTGGGCAATCTGCGGCGGGCCCTGGAGGCGGTGAGTGGCCCTGCAGGCAGGCGGGGTGGGGCAGGGCAGGGGCAGTTTTTGGGCACTCGGTCTCTAAAAGGTTCGCCATCACTGATATAAGGTATCAATTTCTCACCATACAGGTAGTCCTCAACTTACAATCATACATTTAATTACCATTTGAAGTTACAACAGCACTGAAAAAAGTGACTTATGACCATTTTTCACACTTGTCAGCAGGTCACAAAAGCTGACCACATAACTCCGGGATTTTAGTGCCACTGTAACTCTGAACAGTTACTAAACAAATGGTTGTAAATCAAGAAATATCTCTACTTGTATTCAGTTCTGAACACGATACTATCAGGAGGGTTCAGAGTAACTGGATGAATGAATGACAAAGGGAAATAAAATTAAGCCCTATGAAAAGACTTGAAGGAACTGAGAACGTTTCCACTCAGGAAAAGATTAATGAGGGGACAGATGCTAGCATTTTTCAAATATCTGAAAGGATATATGAAAGGTCAGTACTTGTACACTCTCATTTTAGAGCAGTGTTTCTCAACCTTGGCAACTTTAAGATATCTGGACTTCAACTACCAGAATTCTGCAGCCAGGCTAAGGAATTCTGGTAGTTGAAGTCCAGCCATCTTAGTTGCCAAGGTTGAGAAACAGTGTTCTAGAGCAGGGCTTTTCAACCAGTGGTACGGGTACCACCTGTGGTACATTGGCACCTGGCAGGTGGTACACGACCATCCTAGAAAAGTGGTAGCGGGGGAGGGGAATGAACTGAACCGGTGGCAGCATCGCACAAGCCTGAGTGAGAGATGGCTGGAGCTGCAGGGCTGTCGGGGCTCAGCGGAAGCGCCAGGATCAGTGCTGCTTTTTAGCTGATCGGTGCTTTTTCGGGGCTGAGAGGGCTGTCAGGCTCCAGTTGGAGCTCGGCGCTGATCCTGGTGCTTCTGCTGAGCCCAGAAGACGCTCCGATGAGCTGGAATGTTGCAGCATTTCCAGGGTCTTGTGATTTACATTCAGATGCTTGGCAACTGATTCATATTTATGACGGTCACAGTGTCTCAGGGTCATGTGAAGTGACCAAAACCTGCTGCAACCACCCAGCAGATGGGGGAATAAAAACAAAACATCCCCCATCCCCGCTGCCAATCCTCAACAGAAATGCTCACAATGAAAACCTTGGACAGGAGGAAGAGCGCCACCGGGTGGGCAGGCAAGTGTCTTGCTCGGCTGTGGCTTGGGGGGCACTTTTTTCAGTGCCATTGTAACTTCGAACAGTCACTAAGCGAACTGTTATAAGTCGAGGACTACCTGTACTTTATCACTTTTTTCCTCTTTTTTTTTGGTCATCAAGTTTTTGACACCTTGCTAGGCGACTGGTGGTACTCATATATTGCCATATCCTAAAAGTGGTACAATGGGTGAAAAGGTTGAAAAGCCCTGTTCTAGAGAGTAAGATATAAGACACTGATTTAAAGTTCCAATTGAACATTAGAAAAAACTTCCTAACAGTAAGAGCAATTCAACAGTAGAACCAGAGAGTTGATGGGTTATGTGGAAGAGGAGACTAAACAGGTATCTCTCTCGTAGGCTTTAACTTGGTGGTCCAAATGGCTCTTTCCAATTCTAGGATTCTACCTCAAAACATCATAGGATAGGAGCACATAACTTTTGTTTCAAGGATAGCACTTGCCCTTGAGGTGACATGCCAGGGACCCTGCTCCAAAAAGTCAGGGGAAAGCTAAATTTGACTTAAATTAATTGTCCTTGCTTGGGACTGCCTTGTTTAGTGACCACTGTGGTTACCATGGTGATGAAAAAGAAACTTTCTACCCAATCCTCACATTTACAATCTTCACAGGTCTGTAAAGCAAAGGAAACCGAAGATTGTAAGCACAGTCGCAGTTTTACTTAGTGACTGCTTTGCTTAAGGACCAAGTTGTGGCTCCCAATTGTGGTTGCTAAATGAAGACCATCTGTAAGTGTTGTTATCTCAGGAAAGCATATGTGGGGGGGGGGTTCATGTCTGCAGTGTTAATGAACAATCAGAATTATGTGGTGGATGGCATCTCTTACTTATGCTCATATTGCAGTAGCAGCAGCAATATAGATCCACAAACTGGATAGGTCAGAAACTGGAATTCCCATAGTGTATGAGGAGACCCCACTTCATCTGAAATCAGGCATTTCTCAGGAAAGCATTATGGTGAGGATAGCTGAGATACACCTCTGAAAAAATCTTCTTGAAGAGCCATTCCAAATAACTATCCCCCAATCATTACACTTAACCACAGAACGTACAGACACTTACTTCTGTTGAAAATACACAATAGAAGTTAAATTAGAAAAAAATGTATTGTGGAGAAATGGAGGCTAAGTTAATATCAGCAATATTATATTGTACAGAAGAGGTTAGCATTAGTGCTATTGTACTGTGTCGAAGTGGAGATAAATATTAGCAATGATGTCTTGAGACAGAGATTGAGCGTTGTATTTTTCCCAGTCTCCATCTACAGTATTATATGACTTGTTTTTCACTTCCTTCACTTTTACAGTTTGCCATTTATTGCTATTAGAAATTGCCTTTGGTTAGGTGCTGGAAGAAGTGAGTGGTTACATTAAGGATGTTCTTTTCTACTGTATTATTTTCAAGCAAATATGTTTAACATGTCAGCATAAATCACTCCTCTAGTGGTAAAAGTTGTTTGCATTCATATAGCAACAGTTTTAATCAGAGCAGATAAAATTCAGCATTTGAACAAGTTGCTTTATTAGACTTAGCCTTGAGTATTATGAACTTAATTAGTTTTGTGGCTGAGCACTGTGGTGAATGTAATTTCCTCGCCACTCAGAAGAACTCAGACATCTGCTTAAACAGACTTGGAATCATCTTCAGAAGGGAGGTACTTCCATCCTGGACAGACTGAGAGATTCCCCTACATCAAGGGTGGGGAACGATGGCACTTTTATGACTTGTGGACTTCAACTCCTAGAATTCCTGAGCCAACCATGCTCAAGATTTCTGGGAGTTAAAGTTCACAAGTCATAAAATGACCATCATTCCCCTAGGTCCTCCTTCTCTAGGGGACACAAACAAGATTAGTTTTTGTGTGTGTGTGTTTAATGAAGCAAAAGTTGCTGAATGATGGTTTAGCATCTACTATAGGGAAGCTCTGGGGACCCAACCCATATGGCTAGTTTCTGAATCAGTGTAGTGTCCAGTATAGAAGATGGGACAATCCAATAATCTAATTAAGGTTGCTGCCAATAACTAAAAAAAAAAATTGAATCATTGAAATGACAACTTCAAATATTAATAATAAACTCAAATACTGCAACAATATCCAAAGAATCAGAATACAAGCCTGGATAACCTCATCAGATCATGGAGATTACAACCATGTTTGTGTTGGGGGAAAAACAGATCTAAATTTGTTGTCTCTGTTTCCAATTTCAATTGTGCACCTATTTCCTCTGTTCCCAGTTGCTGCATGTTACTGATGTTGCTCAAGAGTGGTAACACCTTAGAGATTTTACCTACCTTGAAGCCTTTCAATAGCAGAATTGAAAGGCAGAAAAGGGGGAAATACTTTTTTTACACACTACTGCTAAGGACACCTTAAGCCTTATTTGCTCATGAGTTGGGAATGAGAAGAAAAATGCCACATGGGGGCACAACAGAAAAAAATCACCAGGGTATGTTTATGCCATGATTAGGTGGAAGTGCAAGGAGGCCTTTAACGACAGACCTGCACAGAATTTCAATTTCCATGGAACAGCGTGAAAAACTGAATCAGTTTTCTATGCTGTCCCATGCCCCCTCTGTCTGTCTGTCTGTCTGTCTGTCTGTCTGTCTGTCTATCTATCTATCTATCTATCTATCTATATCATTATCTAAAGCTGTATTTACTTTTAGTGTATCTATAGAATAGAATAAAACTGGAAGGGACCTAGTCCAGCCCCCCACTCAAGCAGGAGAACCTATACCATCTCAGACAAATGACTGTCCAGTATCTTCTTAAAAACCTCCAGTGATGGAGCACCCACGATCTATATTAGGTGTAATTTAAAAGATATTGTTTGCAAACCATCGGTATAGAAATTTGTATAAATAAATAAACAAACAAACAAACAAACTATTTTTTCTGACTCTCCACCTACTTTTTTCTTATAATCCCATCTATTTTGATCTGTAAATCCCAACATGTTACTCAAGATAGAACATCCCTCTTGGTTTAAGAAAAAATGCTACCTGATATATATATTTATATATACAAGGCTAGGCAAGAAATCACAAGCTTTCATCATGAATTGATTCAAATCAACTTGATGGTTTGCTGCTAAAATGAATGGTTTGGAAGTTTGGTTTGGAGACATCTACATCTCTACAGTTCCCCCCGGGGAATTCCAGATGCTCTGTAGTCCAAAAGGATAGACTATGAACACATCAAATCACTGAACTACCTACACTAGTACTATATGCCTTAAGCACAAATTGTTCACAGCTCTGCTTTTGGAATGCATTTTCATTGAAAAGGCCATTAGAGACTGAGGATGGTTCTCTCCCCTCCCCTTCAGGCTATTGTCCAATACATGCTCTGCCAATTAACCAGCCATCCTTCCTCAACTGGAAATTGCTTTTTTCACAATGACCTAGGAATAAAGGCAGCATCCCCTGCTGCAGAGTGGAGCAAGGCAGGAATAGGGTCAAAGTGACTCCCCAGTCATCCTACACCGTCTACGTAGAGCTTGGCTTATCCATCCTAATCAATATCACCCATTATGCCTATGTAATTGCTATATCCATCCATTCAACCATGACCTTGAAAAGGCTGTGGTATGGATTTAGTTTTCATGGAGTCTTCCCAAGCATTGTTGCAGCAACCCAAGCAACCTTCCACAAATGTTCAGCTCTGGTTTCTACCCTGAAAAGACTCTCTGGTCCCTGGGTTTCATACAAACATGGCTTTCCAACATCATCAGACTGTGCCTCTTAGTAATGAAGGCAATGAAGGCTAAATATGGGTGTGATTGTTTGCCATAATTATTATGCATGTCATATTTTATTTTTATACCATGGGTGCTTAAGGAGAAACCATGGTGGCAGAGTGGTTAGAATGCAGTATTACAGGCTAACTCTATCTTCCACTGCCAGGAGTTCGATCCTGACCCGCTCAAGGTTGACTCAGCCTTCCATCCAAAGTCAGTAAAATGAGGACTCAGATTGTTGGGGGCAATATGCTAACTTTGTAAACTGCTTACAGAGTACTGTAAAGCATTATGAAATGGTATTAAGTCTAAGTGCTAGTGCTAGTGCTGTTTAATATAATTGTTTTCTTACCATGGACAATTTATTGTATCTTATTCTGATGTAAGTTACCAGGACTTGGGAATGATTTTTGGTAGCATATACATTTAATCAATAAATAAACATTGTTAAGATTAAGCGAAGTAAGGCGAGCTTGATGCTTTTAGTCATCAATGTCACTAAGACAAAGATAGGTCCAAGAGTACCTCCTAACACATAGCTCGTTACTTAAGGAGGAGTTCAACCCCTATGTAACCCAAGCAGTTCTATAACTATCTGTTCTGTCCCAGCCTACGTCTGTCTTTGTTGCATCACAAAAACAAACCCCTCTTTAACAGTAGGCTGGGAAAACCAACCCGTTTATTTCAAAAACAGTCCTGATAAGTTTTCCAAAAAACAAAAACAGAATACTTTTCCAACAGATAATTGGTTAAAAAAGCAAACAGAGCAGGAGTTAAACAAGACATTCATCGGTAAAACAAACAGACCATGATCCCTGGAAATTCTTACAAACGGCTGCCTTCAGCAACCAGCACCGCCCACACCTCCTCTTTTTATACAGCAGTTCCAAGGCGTTGCCTCTCAGTGCCTTCTCCTTTTTCCCTGGAGTAGTTGCATTGACTGCTGCTGATTTACCCTCGCTAATTGCCTGCATGTGCGAGCATCAATTAGCAAGTCCATCAGGTGTGAGTCGTCTGAGTCTGACTCAGTCCCCTCACACAGCTGAGCTTCATCAGGAACACGACTGGAGGGCCCAGGCTCTTCATCAAGCCGTGAGTCTTGTAATTCATCAGAGCCTCCCTCTGACCCTGATGGCCCTTCAAATGCCTCCTCCACCTCCTCCTCAGATTCCTCAGACTCAGCTGTTGGGAACACAGGCTGGCACGGAATCACGACACTATCAGGCCATACATTCAAAGTGCCTCTGCCTTATCCCAGTTTAGATTGATTTTCTAGCCCTCAATTATTAATTATATTTAAACATCAAATTTCTAAGCCACTGAATTTGAAACAACTCTGGGCAACTTAACAGAGAGAGAGAGAGAGAGAGAGAGAGAGAGAGAGAGAGGGAGAGGGAGAGGGAGAGGGAGGGAGAGAGAGAGCGCAAACCAATCAATAATAAAACTCCATAAATAGCTTCACTCAGAGGGAACAATTTCTCTCCTCCACCAGCAGAAACACCAAGAGCTTCACCCAATCGCACTAAGGCTCAGGGAAAGGCAGACTCCAGATTTTAATGTCTACATTGGGGTCAAGTGCCAATTATGTCTATGCATGGTCTGATTTGTGTCCCAAGACAAATAAAGTTGAGTATCATCAGCACTTTTTTAAAAGAATATTTGCGTACCACATGAACTCCCTAAGGTAAGGTAGGCAACCTTGGCTCTTTTATGACTTGTGGACTTCAACTCCCAGAATTCCTGAGCCAGCCATGCTGACTCAGGGATTCTGGGAGTTGAAGTACAAGAGTCATAAAAGAGCCAAGGTTGCCTACCCCTTCCCTAAGGTTATCATCAACAAAATCTATACAAACAGCACAGAAACAACTTACATACAGTAATACTAAAATCCACTATGGGGCCAGCTACCCTCCCTCCAAACACTCTGGAAGAGTTCAGTCATCATCCGCTCCCTGGAAGTCATCAAACTTGTAGACATTAACCTGATTCAAAAGAGAAACATGAGGCACAGTAAAAAAAAAAAACCCTGTCTACCAGCTCCTATCACTTGAAAACAAGCATTCCTTAACAGTTTTTGCAGGAATCATGGATAAATTGATTTCATTCAAGAAAGTAATTCTGAAGACACCTAATAGCCAACCATATACAGTTTTATTATATTGATGGGCATGCACCAAATCTCTACATAAAGCACCCAACTGTTCAATATAAATGAAGCATCTGATAAGCAAGACATCCCAAAAACTCACCTGCTCCACCGCAAGGACTGAACACCTGCCAGGCCTAGGCTACACCTTCTCAATCTTACTAAAAACCTTTATAGAGAAGGCTTGCTTGATTGACCAAAGCCAGGATAGACACTGGAGATCAATATTTACAAACCCACCTGTTAACAACTATGACATGTAAGGTAAACAGTAAAGAGTATGAATTAAAAAATGAAATGAGAGAAATTGATATATTTTATCAATAGCTGTGCTATTCAAGAAAGTAAGTATTTGAGTTCAGATATCATAAGAGTATAAAGGCACTTCAGGAAGGGTATAAAATGGTTGCTTTTCTTTAACATGTCTAAATTTTTCCCCTTGTAGCCAGAACACTTAAGAAAACAGATGCAATCCTCCATAGTGCCAAATCTAGATCCAGAATTCAGTCTTCCATCTCTCCTGCCCTGACCAATGAGTTTTGTAAGCAATTTCTTGCTTGATTTCCTGGCTCATAGATGGATGAAGTCAATTTCCATTCTCATGTGAGATCTACATTGAAGACAGACTGTTTTGCAATGCAGCTTATAAATTAGAGAAAAGGCCGGGGGGGGGGGGGTTACTTTTATTTGCATGCTGCATCCCAGCAATGCCTGCATGGCTTAAAAGCTACATTGAAGCAGCTATTTTGAAACAGAGCACGCTGTTTGCCCAGGAAGAAATCTATTCATTCAGCTCTTACTCCAGATATGATACAGCAAAATGGAAATATCTCAAAGTGTATGCAGAGTTCCCTGCCCTTGCCTCTGAATCCACATCTCCTGCTCCATTACTTACATTTGCTCATTTATCTTTATGTATTATAGTATCAGTTTGGAGGGCTTTTTGGTGATTTAACAATCTATATGCTTTGTGGATTTCAATAAATATTTGTCTTACCACTCTTTTAAATCATAAATAGCGTTTCAATGTACATTTTCCTAGAAATGCAAGACATCATATGCAGTAAAGAAATATTTTAAATATTAAAAATATACTTCCAAATCCAAGAAGTAGGACTCTGGAACAATTCCTCTGATGATCTCATTGCTCACTCCGTCAAAAAGGACTCATTTATAACAATGACAACCCTTTCCAAGTATTCAAATGAGCCTACATGTTGCTAAAATGGTGGGATGGGAAAAATGAGAGCTACAGTCCAACACAACTAGAGGAAAGTTGACTTAGCAGCTCAGATATATGAAGCCATGTTATAAATTCAATAAAACATCTAGTAATCACATATAACTACAGGCAGAGTTGTTAATTGTAGGCTTGCTGAGGATGAACAGGCAATTTAAATGTTATTCGCATCTGAAAATGTTAATCCCAGCACTACTCATATAGCAAATGGACATATCAAGAAGTTAATGAAATTAAGTATCTAGTTAAACCTGAACTGCCAGATCAACTGTCAACCAATTTAAATCCTTCTTGCTACAGGACTTTTAACTACAGGACTTTGATGAGTAAATCTAACAAAGATAATGTGGGAGAAAAGCCTATTTATTTCAGCAGCTGATTTCCAGTAATGGTCTATTTTGAGTGTTGCCCACAGTATCAGGTAGACAACAACTCTGACCACAGAGGACTCACTTATTCAGAAATAACATTTGATCTAGATCAGCATTTCTCAATCTCAGACACTTTGAGTTGTGTGGACCTCAATTTCCAGAATTCCTCACACAGTATAGCATGGTGGCTTGCTATGGAAGTTGAAGTCTCTTGAATTGAGAAGCACTAGTCTAGAAATTAAGAATCAAGTTGTTAACAAAGACCTGTCTCCTTGATTAGTCTCCATCCAGTGCTTCTTGTCCTGCCTTCTGGTGCTTTGGAGAATAGCTTGACTCCCACTTCACTGTGGCAGCCCCTGAGATATTGGAACACTGCTATTAGGTCACCCCTCGTCCTTCTCTTCATTAAACTAGACATACCCAATTCCAGCAACCGTTCTTTATATGTTTCAGATTCCAGTCCCCCAATCATCTTCGTTGCTTTTCTCTGCACTCTTTCTAGAGTCTCAACATCTTTTTAATGCAATATCACTTCTGGTCATTGTTAACCCACCTCCCAAAAAAGGAACGTGAACATTTTAAACAACCTCTGCAGTCTCTGTGAAATCATGGGGGAAGGACATAAAGTAGTACCAGAGGACTGGAGAAAGGTATCTGTTGTTCGTATCCTCAAACAAATAGGAACAAAAAGAAAATCCAGCTAATTACCAACTAATCAGCCTGATGAAGATACCAGGCAAAACTCTGTAATACATTATTAAGCAGTCGGCCTGTGAGCATTTAGAAAAGAATGCACTGCTTGGCAAGAGCCAATGTGGGTTTATCAAGAATAAATCATGCCAAACCAATATGTTCTCCTTTTTTGGTAGTATAGCCAATTTAGTTGACCACGGGAATGTAGTGGACATAGTGTACCTTGACTTCAGCAAAGCCTTTGACAATCTCCCATCAGATTCTAGTAGGGAAAATGACCAAAAATGGGCTGCACTAATGCTACAATTAGCTCAATATAGAACTGGTTGAAGAATTGTAACCAGCTAGTATACATCAGTAGTTCCATGTCAAGCTGAAGGGAAGTGTAAGTGGCACACCACAGGTTCTACTGAGGCTTTCTGCTGTTTAACATATAAAGGACATGAATCAGGCATTTGAAAAGATTATTAAATTTGCAGATGATATAGAGACAGGAATATAGCAAGCACCTTAGAAGAGGGAAGTCCATTCTTGGCAACTTTAAGACCTGTGGACTTCAACTCTCAGATTTCCTCAGTCAGCCATTCTGGCTAGGGAATTCTGGGAATTGAAGTCCACAGGTCTTAAAGTTGCCAAAGGTGGACATTTCTGCCCTAGAGGAAACTATCAAGATTCAGAATCTTGACAAGATGGAATAATGGGCAGAAACAACCCAATGAATTCAACAGAGCAAATGTAAAATCGTACATCTGGTTAGGAAAATATCTATGGAAGAGGGGACTATAGGGATAGAAGTACATGTGAAAAGGATTTGGCTGACTATGAATCAACAATGTGATGCAACTGCAAAAAACAACAACAACCAAAACCAAAAAACCAAATGTAATCCATGGATGTATCCAAGGAATTATGATGTCAAGATCAAGAGTTGTTGATTTGGGCAGGGAGTTGGACTAGATGGTTCCAAGATCCTTCCATTCCTTACATTTTACCAACAAACAAACAACATACCCACTAGCTGATGTCAGACCTGTCCTCTATGAACTCAGCAAAATATTGCTATGTTAAAAAGTGTATGTTTAACAAAACCTGATGATTGACTTTTCAGGCAGCAAGAATAAAAAAAGCAAATCCATTAACATTCAGACAGATGAACCATCATCAGTAAAGGTAGTCCTCAACTTAGGACCACAGTTGAGCCCAAAATTTATGTTGCTAAATGAGAAATTTGTTAAGTGAGTTTTGCCCCATTTTACGATTTTTCAAGCCACATTTATTAAGTGAATCACTGCAGTTGTTAAATTAGTCACATGGTTGTTAAGTCAATCTGGTTTCCCCATTGACTTTGCTTGTCAGAAGGTCGCAAAAGGGAATCACGTGTCCACAGGACACTGCAACCGCCATAAATGCGAGTCAATTGTCAAGCATCAGAATGTAAATCAAAGCTGGGTTTATAGTAACAATGTAACTAAAAGGTCTTTTGCACTTCCCCTGGACCCTGTCTGAAGTTCCCCAAGTGACATACCCCTCCCAGTTTGGGAAACTCTGGAGCTGTGGTGGTGCAATGGTTAGAATGCAGTACTGCAGGCTACTTCTGCTGACTGCCGGCTGCCTGCAGTTCAGCAGTTCAAGTCTTACCGGCTCTAGGTTGACTCAAATTGTTGGGGGCAATATGCTGACTCTGTAAATCACTTAGAGAAGGCTGTAAAGCACTGTGGAGCAGTACATAAGTCTCAGTGCTATTGCTATTGCTATACACCTATACACATATAATATATATGTAGTCCTCAACTTACAACCATTCATTTAATAATAGTTTGAAGTTATGATAGCCTCAGAAAAAGTGACATACAATCCATCCTCAAAGTTATGACCATCGTACCACCCTTGTAGTTAATATGATCACAATTTGGACATTTGGCACACATTTATATCGGTTGCAGTGTATTGTGGTCTTGTAATTGCAATTTGAAATCTCCCCAGATGGCAAAGTCAATTGGGGAAGCAAGATTCACTTAACGACCAAAGTAAAAATGGTCATAAAATCAGGTCCAGTCACGTGATGACTCATTTAATGACTGCATTGTTTAGTGACCAAAATTCTGCTCCCAACTGTGGTTACAAATCAAGGGTTAGCTATACGTATACATACAGTATACATATTTGCATGCATGTTTTCTTTCTCTAAACAGCTTTAAACAATAAGGTAATTTTTCAGCCCCAGAGATACATATCTATATTATGCCACCTCGGATTAAACAAACAGGCCATTATTTAATTAATCTACTAATTAAACACTAAATACGTATTGCTAGACAAGCTCAGCTGTAGTCCTGCACAAATCTCAGGGCACATCAGAAGCCTAAATGCAGGTGTACTGACCTCATGGGCATGTAGTTTTGGAATTGGTAAGTGTGCTCTCTGGGACCGTCCAAAAGCTCATTAAAGAGAGAATTAATTGGATTTGGAAAGCCCGAGTTCCTGATGTATCATTTAGTTTCAGCTATAGTTCCTACATCTGCACAGAGCATAATACTCCAGCCTCTGTGCTCCTCCAAACCAAAAATCTTGACTTTTTAAAAATAAAGTAAAACAATTTTCCCGAACTTGGCACCCTCTAAGTCAGTGGTGGCGAACCTATGGCACGGGTGCCAGAAGCGGCACTCAGAGCCCTCTCTGTGGGCACGCACGCCTTCACCCCAGTCCTGGGCCTTCAGCTGGGTTTCATAAACCTTTTCACTTTAGATCTCCACCGCCGTGTACCAAAAAAAAGGTTCAATTAATCAGTCAATTTCAACTTCTCGCGGAAAAAAAAAAAGATCTTGCAAAGTTGGAATTGATTGATTGAACTTTTTAGTCCCACCCAGTCTGCCGTTACCACCGCAGCCACGCCCACCATGTGGGCCATGCCCACCCAATGGGCCACACCCACCCGGCACCCGACGATGCATAAGTGGGTTTTGGGTTGCAGTTTGGGCACTTGGTCTCTAAAAGGTTCGCCATCACTGCTCTAAGTCTTGGGACTGAAATTCCTAGAATTTCAGTGAAATTCAGGAAGGCTGTTGGAAAACTCTAAGTATCTTGTTCCTGCATGCTTTTAAGTATGCCCTCTTTATACTGTATGGCCTTTGTCCCATTACAGTTTCAAAAAGAACTCCTTAAGCACATTACACTGACCCAGATTTGAACCACGAGGGTCCTTAGAAAAAAGCTTTCTTGGCTGATGGCTCCCTAGAGCTAGAAAATATCTCCTCTGGGAATTTGCAAAATCATTAATTCCAACTTAATGTGGATTGGTTGCCTGCAAACATTTGACTTTCTGCCCTATATTCTTACAGTAAGAGCCACTCTGAATGGAGGTCAATTAACCTGTATTGTGATCTGAAAAATAAGAATTACTAATGCATTGCCAAGTCACATTTTAAACTCCATCCTCAAAACCAAATAGTTTGGAACCCACTTCAACTCTTGCATAAACTGCGTAATTGAACAAAATATAATCCACATCTTCCTGGGCCACAAAGTAATTGAACAAAATATAATCCACATCTTCCTGGGCCACAGAAAGATATAACAAACAGCTTTTGAGACAATTATGCTAACACAGTTAGTCCTCATTTAGTGACCATTTGAACTTACAACAGCACTGAAAAAAGGGACTTATGACTGTTTTTCAAACTTACAACCATTGCAGTGTCCCCATGGATACTGGATACTGCAATGGTCGTAAGTGTGAAAAATAGTCATAAGTCCCTTTTTTCAGTGGTCATGTGATCAAAATTCAGACATTTGGCAACTGGCATGTATTTATGGCACTTGCAATGTCCCTGGGATCATGTGATCCCCTTTTGCAACCTTCTGACAAGCAAAGTCAATGGGGAAGCCAGTAACACCATGTTACTAACGTTAACAACTGCAATGATTCACTTAATAATATGAAAAGTTGTAAAATGGGGCAAAACTCCATTTAACGCATGGTCTTGTTTATCAATGGAAATTTTAGACTCAGTTGTGATTGTAAAACAAGGACTACCTGTATAGATAATCTTCTTTTAACAACCATTCGTTTTGCAATTGTTCAAAGTTACAGTGCTACTGAGTGCATGGTACTGTGATCGATCCTCACAGTTGCAACTATTGAAGCATCTCCATGGTCACACTGTTGCAATACGGGTGCCTGGCAACTAACTCACAGTTATGACACTTGCAGCATCGCACATCGTGGGATCACCATTTGCAGCCTTCCCTGCCAGCTTCCCACAAGCAAAGTCAATGAGGAAGCCAGCAAGTGAGGTCACAAGCCATTCCTGTAGCTTTTTCTCCTGAGGAGCCCTACCCACACTCACACTGCAGCAACCATCAACCACTATGCTGGAGCCGGGCCATGGCACCCACCTGCCCTCTGCAGCACTTACCTGCCCACTGGCCTCCATACAAGCCATCTAAAGCAAGGCTTTTCAACCAGTGGTACGGGTACCACCTGTGGTACATTGGCATCTGGCAGGTGGTACGTGACCATCCTAGAAAAGTGGTAGTGGGGGAGGGGAATGAGCTGAACCAGTGGCAGCACCGTACAAGCCTGAGCGAGAGATGGCTGGAGCTGCAGGGCTGTCAGGGCTCAGCGGAAGCGCCAGGATCAGCGCTTCTTCGGGACTGTCAGAGCTCAGTGGAAGTATCAGGATCAGCGCCAGGCTCCAGCTGGAGCTGGGCGCTGATCCTGGCACTTCTGCTGAGCCCAGAAGAAGCACCAATCAGCTGGAATGTTGCAGCATCTCCAGGGTCTTATGATTTACATTCAGATGCTTGGCAACTGATTCATATTTATGATGGTCACAGTGTCCGAGGGTCATGTGAAGTAACCAAAACCTGCTGCAACCACCCAGCAGATGGAGGGAATAAAAACAAAACACCTCCCCACTCCACCCCCGCTGCCAATCCTCAACAGAAATGCTCACAACAATGAAAATCTCGGACAGAAGGAAGAGCGCCGCCGGGTGGGCAGGCAGGTGTCTTGCTCGACTGTGGCTAGGGGGGCACTTTTTTCAGTGCCATTGTAACTTCGAACAGTCACTAAGCAAACTGTTGTAAGTCGAGGACTATCTGTACTTCATCAGTTTTTTCCTTTTTTTTGGGTCATCAAGTTTTTGACACCTTGCTAGGCGACTGGTGGTACTCAGATACTGCCATATCCTAAAAGTGGTACAATGGATGAAAAGGTTGAAAAGCCCTGGTCAAAAGCAGGGGTGTCAAACTGCTGGCCCGCGGGCCGGACATGTCATGTGGAAGCCACGCCCACCCCATTGCCAGCAATGGCAAAACCGGCCCGATTCATTGTGCAATGTCATGTGACATCGCGAGTTTGACATGCCTGGTCTAAAGGAAAGGTCTTGTTCTCACCGGAACTTATAAGTTCTTGCCAGTTTTCCCACTGATTTGTCGGTTGGAGGCCAGCAGGAAATTGCAAGTTGTGATCATGTGAGGTCCTTCCTCAATCACCCGTGATTCTCACTTAACAACAGCAACTGAGACTGCCAGGACTGCCATTGCTAAACAAGGCAGTCACCTCATGCTTTACAACCATTATCACTTAGCAATGAAAATTCTGGTCCCAATTATCATCGTTAAGCAAGGACTTCCTGTATTAAAAATAGAAAAGATCACAAAAGCCCAAGAGACTGCCTCTCACACTTCCATATGAGTCTACTGGGCTAGTCTTTTTTTTCCTCTGTGCGTCTTAATTTTATTTAATTTTCTGTAAGAAGTCCAATCACATTATTCAATGATTCTCAGTTCATAAAGATAGAAACATCATGCCACTTCGGAAGAAAACACTGCCTGGATCGCTTGTCTGTTCTCTGAGCAGCATCTTCTCTAGTCATAACTAGATATTTTTTTTAATCTGCTGTCATAGATGTTCTGTTTGGAAGAGGACAATGAAACAACAGGCAGATTCTTCTGATGTATTTAGCTTCCTTGACTGATTTTTAATAAAACCTCCCTCCAGTTTCCCAAGAATCAGGACATTTGACATATTTCAATACTTGCTCACATATCCCCAAAATACGGAATGGGATTTATATAATCTTCTTGCCTTAAGCACATTCCCAAAACGTGAACCCACAGAACCAGTCATGAAACAGGCCGAACCGCACTTTGACTGGTTGCAATTTCATATGCACACAATAAAATGCTCTCACAGATTCCCAACATCATCATTCCTTTGAACAACAAAGACACTTAGTGGTGACTATAAATAGCCAAAACAGGACTATGGAGCAAACAGAAGAAATTCTTAACTTTTTTTTTTTTACAAATAAAAGGCAGCCAAACAAAAAAACAAAGCAACAGAAAATCCAACAAGGATTGGGTGTGTTAAGCAGACTGGCTGTCACTGAAAAATAATAAGAAAGGATTTTTTTAAAAAAAAAAAAAAAAGTGGGGGGGGAGATGTAATAAACCTCCCCGGAGAAAGGGCTTGGCTTTTCTAATTGGCTGGAATCCTGGACAGGTGCATTTCAGTATACTCCACCATATTGCTGCAGGTGATACTTATGCCTTTTTAATCTAAAATTGTTAAAGTTCATTTTTTAAAAAAATCTGTTTTGAAACTAATTTTGAATCACATTCCACACCTTAATTGTGGGATAAAGTTTGAAAGTAATAAAGGCTATCTTCTCTAAAACAGGACAGCCTGCCAAATGATTGTGGAAAACTCCTCACTGATTACAACTATGCATCTGTGTTATTTTTGCTAGCAAAGCTGAGGCAGAAAAAAAAAAGGGAGAGAAAACCCTGAGAAGCTGTTTCCTGTTCCCACAGAACTGCCGGCTGGCTCCTAGGAGGAGAATTGAAAATATGCAGGGATTTGGCATACTCACTGGCATGTTCCTTTGCCTGACATAAAAAGTTGCCATAAAAGCTACAAGGGAGAGAGTTTGCTAATCCAGAACAGGGTAAGAGAATAAGAATTTGTTGGCAAAAAAAAAGTAACCAAGTTAGAAAGAAGGAAAAATATGTTCTGATTCTCAGGACCAGAATTAGCTCACCCTGGTGGAATAAAGCTTTGGAAGAAGGAAATTCCATTTACTAAAAGATCTTATTTTGAGGATCGATCGACCACACAGCATCCCAAGACAGGAGAGGGAACATGGTGAAGCAACATTCCTGCCAAAAAAGCTGATTGGTTAACTTCCAGTTGCTTATTTCTCAGCCCTTCCTACTGTCCAGACTGCTGTTGTTATGGGGATAAATTGGAAGAGGGAATACTATGTGTGTTGCACTGAACTCCTAACAGAAAGGCAGGATATAAACCACAATTCATAAATAAGACAACAGACCACCTCTTCTGTTCCTTCTCTCCCCAGCCCTTGTGTACCTAGACCAGTATTTCTCAACTTTAACCACATTAAGTTGTGTGGACTTGATGCTGGCTGAGGAAGATGCTGGCTGAGGAATTCTGGGAGTTGAAGCCCATGCATCTTAAAGTGGGTGAGGTTGAGAAACATTAATTAGACAATCTTGAAAACTTGGAAGTTCAACCTATTGTTATGAACCTAGTCCTCCCATCCCAGACAATATGTTCCATAAATTTGTCTAATTCCCTCCCAAAACAATGTAATCTGGAGAGTCTCAGTATAAGTCATTACCTCAAACTCCAGACTACATTTTACGCTGTAAGAAAAAAAAATCCATCCTGTCAACCTATTTGCATCTATCAAAATCAAATTTTGAGTTGCAGAGGATGGGTGATCTCTTGGCTGGAATGAATGGTGATCTCAAGGTTTATCTCCACTGGCCCAATGGCAGCAAGTTAGAAAAAAATCAGGAATATCTGATCAGGAACAACACCCTGCTAGAATATTCTGCATCAGAGGCACCCTGAAAAACGTTTTTTCCCCATAGGTAATGTTTGGACTATAAATATATCCCAAATATCCATTCAATACATGGAGCAGGGCTAAATGCAGGCCAATCTGGAGGAAAACAAAATATCTTTTTATTGGGAGAGAAGAGATATCCTCTGATAGGGGACCCCTCTCCTCAAAAGAGCAAAACTGTGAGCTATAAAGAGATCGCCATGCTGGTACTTCACTCTGTACTAAACAACCCATCTATTTCTAAATTAATCCAGGATCTGAATTCACATGGAATCATCATTTAACTAAGCAATCTGGGTTGCACAGCACACAAGCTGCAAAAAAAAAATAAAAATTAAGGTTACCATTAACCACATGTCGGGGTGTAATGCATCTGCTAGTCCTTCACTGATCCACTGATCCAATTAAGGGAATTGGGTGAAACAGCTACTGAGAGTACAGTATCATCCAATGCTTTGCATATATCACACCTTATCTCAATAATCAAAGGCCTGTTGAGATAGGCTGGAGTTCTCAACCCATTTCTGCAAGCTATAAAGCTGGGCCAGAGAGGGTGGATTGAGAACAGATTTCCTGCCACAGTCTAGACCAGGGGTAGTCAACCTTGGCTCTTTTATGACTCGTGGACTTCAACTCCCAGAATTCCTGAGCCAGCTAAGCTGGCTCAGGAATTCTGGGAATTGAAGTCCACGAGTCATAAAAGAGCCAAGGTTGACTACCCCTGGTCTAGACTCCCAAATTTCATCAAATTCTAATAAGGTTTATTTCGGATGCTCGCGCAGAAAAAGTAAGCCCTCTCTTCCCAAATCTCTTAAGCGTGCAGTCTAGGCTTAAAGTATTAAACGCGACTTCTAACCTATGCGCCGCTGCCTTCTTGCTTACGTAATGGCTCGAAATTAAAAAAAAAACAAAAACAAAAAAAAACTCGGTACACGCTCAGACGACCGCTATCCTCCTGCGGTATAAAAACTTCCACATCTTCTAAAAATAAGAATAGCATCGCTCCCAAACGAATCCCAGGAGAAACTTCTGGGCTGAAAAGCACCAGCGCCCACTTTCGCCTGCATGGCTCTGTCCGCTGATTCTCCAGCCTCCGGTGACACCCAGAGACGGGATGAAGTGCGGGGCCTCCCGGCCTAGACCGAGGCATCCCTTCCCGGTTGGAGGGGAGCGGGGAGCATGGAGCAACCACCCCGACGGGCGCCAACGCCGCGCAAACCATTCGCGCAATCCGCCTTTGGATCTCCGGGAAAAGACGGCGGCGCATTTCGGCGCAACCGCAACCGGCTCTAGCAGCCGCTCCGCTTCCTGACTTCCCTGCCCAGCCGCCCCGCAGGAGACCCCGGCTTACCACAGCAGGGGCAGCAAAATCGGCGGCTCGAGTCCCGCCGCGCCGCCAGGTGAAGCTGTTCGGCTCGCTCCGTCCCTCTCAGGCCGGCGCAGAATTAACGGAGGCTGCAGGCAGGCATGTGACTGGGACTGGACGGGAGGGGGAGCCGCGAAGCAGCACCGCAGCAGCCTGGAGGGAACAGCCGCAGCTCCCCATGAGCTGCAGGAGAGGCATCTAGACACCAGCAGGATCCTGCTGAGAACTTCTGAGCCTTTCCCCTCCGGGCTCAGTGAACTTTAAAAGGGCAGTGCCTCTGAGCATGAGCAGCATGCCTATGGCATCCTCCAGTTTCAGAAGCCTGTACCGGAGTGTGATTGTGCAAGGTGTCGAGTTATGCAAGCTTCGGAGTTTTCCCCGCATCTTTGGAAATCTGGACTGTAAAGGTGCTGTGTTCTCACCTTAATAGGCTTAACCCAGTCGCTTAAAGGAACGAGGCTGCCTACTCAAAATGAAGATGTGAGACTACGAAGTTAAAACTAGGTTTGTGTTGTTTAGCTGGTGTTTCCTTGAGCATAAGCAAAGTATATGAAACTGGAATATTCTGTTTTTAAAATTGTCAAAAACCCCAGAAGCCAAAAAAAACTGCGTAAAACTGTGGCTCTGAACATGGGCGGACTATGGCCTGAATTTCAACAGTAGATCTGCTTTCTATGCCAGCATTCATCTTGTACGTCTTGATGGATGAATAATGAGGGCTTCTCTGGACGTGTGAGGAATGCAGAACTTTCTGACTCTCAGGACTTGTTCTGGGAACTGAATCTCTGACTCTGAATGTCACCTTCAGAAGTGTATTGAGTTAGATCTAGAAGAACAGTAATCTTAGAGCCGCCATTCAGCCTGGAAAGGTTTTAAAGAGAAACAATCCCCAAATGTAGAAATGTACTCATTTAGAAGAAAAATGTATACTATTTCAAATGAATATCATTTTGCTATCAGAAAAGAAAAAAAAATACTGCTTCAGTCCTTGGATACATTTTAAATGCAGAACTGGGAATCCATGGTACACCAAAATTCTCAATACAGGTAGTCCTCAACTTACAATGGGTCACTTAGCAATTGTTCAAAGTTATGACAGAATGCCCCCCCCTCCAGCTACTTACTCCCCAATTTCAAAATTACAATGTCTGCAACTCCCCCTGTCTGGTCACATGATTGCATTTTGGATGCTTGGCAACTGGCTCACCTCAACGGCCATCTGTAGCATGTGACTGATTTTCAATTATTTTTTTTAGTTTCCAGCATTTACTTCTGTTTTCCCGCAAAAAAAAAATGCCCATTGAGTAAAATTTATTGACGATGGCATTCACTAATAACCATGGCATTTGCTTAATGACTGCCACAAAAAAAATGTTGTAACATTGGTTCTGGTCACATTGTGACCCACAACTGCAATGACTTACAACTATAATTCTGGGCTCAATTATGATCATAAGTCAAGGAGTATTTGTACAACAAAGCAGACAGAAAAAAATTCTGAGCATGCAAACAACAAGCAGTCCATCTGTGCTGCAACCTAGAATCAGGAGGTGAAAAATAAAATAAAAATAAAAAGGCAAATAAAAAGGGGAGGGGGGAAGCTTCCTTTAATCCACCCCAGATTTCAAGGGTTTGAAAGAAAGTGTCTTCAGTCATGTTCAGAATTCTAAGATTAATTTCAACCCTGCATGATATATGCACATGAAAGAAACTATTTGCAATGCTTTCAACTGTTTAGTACAAAAGCTTTTGTAAAGTGTTTTAGAAAACAGGGCCTCGGGCAACTGTGGCCATGTTGTACTTGCAAGAACTGAGTTGCAAAATTAAACCAAGGATCAAGGTAAACTTAACTGGGACTTTTTCTATGCAGGTGCACAAAATTCCTATCTCATTTGAAGGTTACGTAGCCTATAAATCTTAATGTAATAATCTCTTAGCTTCCTGATTAAATAGCCTCAGTATCTGCTCAGAATCAGTATGTGTGAAGAAAATACTAAAAATTAGTGAAGAAAAAAATTAAATATGCATAGATAGTAATATTGACTCTTTTTATCAAGTTTTAATATTCAGAAAAGATATCAATTTGAGCAGGGCCACCTTAACTTGTCTATGGAGATTCTCAGTCATCCAGGTCATGGTTGTCCCAAAGGTGTTTTTTCAAGAGGCAACTGGACTTTCTTGTTTTTTTTCCAAGAAATTTCGCTTCTCATCCAAGAAGCTTCTTTAACTTAGACTAGATAGTGGGGAATGGAAGGCTCCACACCCATTTGCACTAAAGTGACCTTGAGGACATAGACAAACCTCCAGGTGGCCTCAACGACTCTCTAAAAGGATGCAAATAACCAACTGTCTGCAAGGAGTATAAATCCTTCCATTCCCCACCATCCAGTCAGAGTTGAAGAAGCTTCTTGGATGAGAAGCGAAACATCTTGAAAGATAAACAAGAAAGTCCAGTTGCCTCTTGAAAAAACAACTTTGGGTCACCTTAACTTGTAAATAGATTCATAAAACTTTTTTTCTTTTTTTAGATCTGGCCTATCAGGTAGATCATTATTGCACTGTTTGCTTTATGTACGTGAGCCTGTCTGAATAGGAAAATGCCAAAACATTATAACAAAAATATTTAAATAACATGAAAATAAAACTTGCAAACAGTTGATTTTGGATCTGAGCAATTTAATAATGCAGGTTTAGCAAAAATTATTTTAAAAATGGAGTTGCTTTTTTTGAATTTGCTGTGGATTAGGAAAAAAAGAGAGCAAGCTTGACCTAGATCAGGAGTTCACAACCTGTGGTCCACTGACCCCTGGGGGACCGCAATGTCATCACAGGGGGTTCGCGAAAGCTTGAAGAAATGTTATGATTTAAATCTTGAGTCTTGGTGGTCTGCGGCCATGGTCCCTGGCCACAAAAGTTATTTAAAGGGGGTCCGTGGTAAAGAAAAGAGGAGCCTAAAAAATTAATAAAGGAGAATATTTGTATTCTCCTTTATTAATATTTCCACTAGCACTTGATGATGTTGCCTAGTTTGGGTAATGAAATGTCTGCAAGAAAACAAGCAAGCTCAGAGAGCACCAAGAACCCCTTGAGCCTAAAATATTCTGCACCAAAAGAAGATGGTAGCCTGAGAATAACCTCAACACCATGAAAGTAGTAATGGGGATAACACACTGTAAATATCAGAGCAAACTCAAGAGATACATCCACTTACAAGTGCTTGGAACAGGGAAGACAGCATAGTCTACAAGGGCAACCTCCACCACCACGGAAATCAGAGTAGAAAAGTGAGAGGAAATTGTGTGCCTGATGTTGAACCTGGCCAAGGACCTTCAGCTCCACCATCATGTGAACAGCTCTCCTGGAGCAGATTGAGACACATAGGCTGGATTCGCACATCGTGGCAAACTACGGCTTCTTTGATTGCAACTTACAGGAATCTTGGCCCAGACAGGTTTTTTTAAAAAAGCATGCCCACCACCTCCATCACAAAGAGTTTAACATCCCCAAATGCAAGTGTAAAAGGCTTAAAGCAGCAAAGATTTTGACAAGAGTTTGGCCAGTATTATTTTCCACTAGTTGCTTCACCTTTTCCCCCAGCTAGACTGATATTGAAAATAATCCTAGTTTGGAGTGGGGACAGCCTGGGAGATGCTGTGGGGAGAGCAATTAAGGCTTCTCCTTTCCCCAAATCTTTGCATTTGGGTCTTTTATAAAAACAAAGCTGACCTAGATGTATTTAGACAAGCACATATATCACTGTCTGCCAATTATCCAGTGATGCTGGCCTGACCAAACTTTGCTCAGTAACTCCGTTGCCACCCTGTTCCTTGTAGCATCCTTTCCAGTGTTTCTTTAGGCCCCAGTTTCCAGCCGGGCTCCTTGACTCCAATGTCAGAGCAGAAAAGTTAACTCCTCAGCTGGGATAGGATGGAGGGAGGCGGACCACTCTCAAGCCACAGGGAACAGATGTGGAGTCTGCAGCCTACGAGTGGCATGGGAGAGCTATAATTATCCATGGAAGCCCAATTATTTTGGGAAGCCTCTGGCTGGCTGCCCAGGCATTTCTTTCAATCCGAAGAGGCCAGAGACCTCTTGGAGAGTAGGATGCCCAGCCAGATGGCTCTCCCTCTCCTCTCCCATCCCAGCTTCTTTTTGTCTCTACTCTTGTTCCTGGGCCTATAGTAGTTACATGATGTGACTACCATTTGGGTAGGTGAAGCTTCTCCCGGCATGCAGAGAAAATGACTCTGTAGTTGTTGTTCCCATGCTGAGTTTTTTGAATCCAGCCTAGCCTAATCTGTGCTGCAATTAGGTGAATTACAGACCAATGAAGATAAATTAAACATTGAAAATCCACACCAGCCCTTATCCTAGCATGACATTATTCATTAATGCCCTTCTCATTACCCCAGCCCTATAAATGTTTACGTATAGGATTGTTCTATTCAGCAAAGATTTCCAGTAACATTAATTCCATGTTCTCACCTAGTAGTTTCAGTCAATCTATGATGAACATTAATTGAGACCTTATTTATAAAGATGTTGTACAGGCTATATTTTGACATTGCAGGACATCTTGTAACAATTCAGAATGATCCAAGAGTACAGGTAGTCCTTGACGTATGACCACAATTTTATAATAATAATAAAGTTGGAAGGGACCTTGGAGGTCATCTAGTCCTACAACCCTGTTGTAGGCCCTCCAAAGTGTGTAAGTTGATCAGCCATACAAATTTGTTTAATTAATAAATAAATAGGGGCCAGAATTTCTGTCATTAAACGAGGTGGTTTTTAAGTGCAACCTTTTTTTGCTGCAGTTGTTAAGCAAATCCCTGTGTCATTAAGTGAATCACATGGTTGTTAATCAAATCTGGCCTCCCCCATTGACTTTGCTTGTCAGAAGCCAGCTAGGAAAGTTGCAAACGAGCTTGTGATTCTGGGACCCTGCAACAGTCATAAATACATGCCAGTGCCAAGTCCCCGAATTTTGATTTTGTAACTGTGGCTACACTGCAACAATTGTAAGACCACTTACAGTATGTTACTTTTTTTTTAGCACTATTGCAACTTCAAATGATCACTAAACAAATGATTGAGGACTACCTGTATCCAAAAATGTAGACATATTGATCCACATTTATATCCAAATATGTGACTGTGTTAACACATTCACCAAACACATAATGATCTATCTATCTATCTATCTATCTATCTATCTATCTATCTATCTATCTATCTATCTATCTATCATCTATCTATCTATCTATCTATCTATCTATCTATCTATCTATCTATCTATGTTAATAAATAAATAAGTAAAAGTGAACACCAGGGCAAATCCTTAAACTATAAAAGTTTAATACCGAATTTACAAACGCCAAGCTTTCGTCAGCTTTCCTGCTGACATCATCAGGGCTTAAGAAGTCAGTCCATGGGAGAGTCTTTTATAGGTTGAATAGAGCCTGCACACGGCCCCTGGACCTCGTCACTGGTCCT
>NW_015386484.1:463986-466917 GCF_001527695.2 Protobothrops mucrosquamatus
AAGGCTCCGGGGGGTTGCTCCCAGCGGGGATCCTGGGGCTTCCCCGCATGGCTCCCCAGCCACGTGCGCCTGGGACGGGGCCAGCCCGGGAAAGGGACTTCCTGGCCGCCCTTCTCCCAGGGGGCGGGACACCCGGGCGCAGGGCCAATGAGGAGCCCTGCGAGGGGGCAAGTCCCATGAGAGAGAGAGAGAGACAGAAATGCAAGTGCAAGTGCCTCTGTCTCTGTCTCTCTCTCTCTCTCTCTCATGGGACTTGCCGGAGGGCCGTGGGAGGGCCGCATTTACATAGCGCAGGGAGGGCTGTTCGAGGGCCGGATTAAACTGGGCCGCGGGCCGCAAATGGCCCGCGGGCCGGACTTTGGACATGCCTGCTTTACACACACCCTTAGTTTCCTATATGTAATGTGAGAATGATAATACTAGTCTCATAAAGTTAGCATTATTGTGATTACTAAGACATATTCTGCATGTTTCTATCAGAGATACTGAAATGAAATATACGAATGCCGTTCAGTGCCACTGTAACTTCGAACGGTGACTAAGTGAACTGTTATAAGTCGAGGACTATCTGTATTAGCAGGTTTGATTTTTGGGGGATGAATCCAGCCTATATTATTAATTTATGGCTACATTCACAGAACACATTTAAACAAGTTACTAAAGTAACTCATCTATATGCATTTACACATATAAACAGAAAAGAACACTTGCACATGAATTATAACGAACTGACAGTCGTTGAATAGTGAACCTGCAAAAGGCAATATAGAGATCAGCATTTCAGATTTTGGCTGGAGACAGCTTAATGTAGAGCCTTATTATTAAGTGCCCCTTGGGCCAACCACAGTCTGAGTCTAGCCTATTTTACATGTTATTGTGAGAATATAGCATTCACACAGGAGAGAAGATAAATTTGCAATTCTTTCTACCAGTCTTAACTAAGGAACGAAAGAGCTGGGAATGAAACAGAAAGTTATTAAATCTGCAACCTGCCACTTACAATGGTGGTAGGATCTTTTCTGAACTCTTTAGGACCATTTTATGGTTTTCTAACATCATTTTAATTTTAAAAAAATAGTATGAATTTTTTTCATATATATTTCGAAAATACATTTTGAAATAAATAGGAAGCACAGGAAACTGTCCTGCCATATGAATGAGTGTAGTTGTAGGACTGTATACCACAAGTCTATGGAACTAAACTTTGATGGACACCAGTGTTTAGCAATACTGAAATATATAATACAAGTGCTTAGACATCTGAATAGGAATGGTGCCTGCCTCTTAGGCATCATTCCTGCCCATCCTTTACTAAACACTGAGTGAATAATTCAACACTTTTGGATAATCTCCCTCATGACGCAAAGTCACTGTCTCTTCCCAAAGAAGGGGAGGGCAGGGAGAGGAGAGTTTAATATCTGATTTATTTTCAATAGGAAAATACAGGTAATCCTCTTAACAATTAGAAATCAAGCCAGAATTTTGGTTGTAAGTCATTGCAGTTGTTAAGCAGATCACCAAGTTTATGACCATTTTTATGATGGTTGTAAAGTGAATCATCACGGTTGCCAAACACATGGTCATTAAGCAAATCCATTCTCCCAAATGGGTGTTTTTTTTTGTCAGAAACAGCAGAAAATGTTGCAAATCACAGTCATATGACCTCTGCAATCGGTCATAAATGTGAGCCAGTTTCCAAGCGCCCAAAATGTGATCGTGTTAGTGTGTGTGTGCGTGCACGCTTGTGTGCGTGCGCTCCCATACACACGTGTGTGCAAAAGTCATAACTTGAGGATAACTTTTTGAGGACCCATCATAACATTGCGACTGGTTGTTAAGCAAGGACATACCTATTATTTTGTTATATGGAAATATATAGAGCCTAGCACTCAATCAGCAAACTATTCGGTGTTGCACTTTTAAAAAATGGGGTTGAATCAAAGAAGACAAAATGGAATGAAATTAATTGTGTATTAATTTGTTGGCAATATATCATGTCGGATAAGACAGAATCTGCTGATTGGGACTAACGGGCTCACACTGACGGGCAGTGGCTTTCCTTCATTTTGGCAGAATTCCTTCTTAGCCCAACTTCAGGCAGAATTTACTGCAGCTAGAGCTACCGGATGTAAGCTACAAAAATTTGGACAACCACTAGCTAGCAGCAAATAGTTAGACCCTATATTTCATTTTTTTGTCATGTTGTGATAATTTGTATTTTTGCAGTCCATATCTGGTAGCCCAACCAGTGGCCCATAGACTGCATACAGTCCCCAGTTCATTCACTCATTCAAAGTATAATCCATATTTAGAGAAAGATATTCAAATTGGTGTTTTAAAAGTAGCATTCCATTTCTTCCTGCATAAAAGCTGAATTAAGCCATATATAAAAGCCCTGGTAATATACAGACTTAAAAACTAACCAAATTGGCTGTGGTTGCAAAATAGATCAAGCGATTTAAAAAGCTAACCCAGTTTTTAGCCTAACAGGTGTGTGTGCAAGCAACCACTAGGTTTTCACCTAACTTGGGTAAGTATTTGTATGAACACAGCCATACAGAAATGAACAGATCTCGTAGCTGAGTGCAGGTAACCAATGTAAAGATGCATGGCACTACTGCTCATCACTTATTTCATTTTTATCTTCTGTTTTTCTCCTTTTATTTATTTAGGCTGTGGGAACTTTATTTCTCTCATATGCTAAGATTAAAGGCATCCTGCCGAAGACAGCGGAAGCTTTGAGAACTACCAAGGTGGTACACTAAAACAGGAGACACAGTTTCTGCGAGAGGACCTTTGAAACTGTATGCGCATGCCTTTGAGTCACTATTCACTCGTGCCAATTTTCTGGGCTAGTCCATGCAACTTTCTTGGCAACATTTGCCCTTAACTTCTTCCAAAGACTGAGAGACAGAGAGATGGCCCAAGGTC
>NW_015386484.1:467471-554253 GCF_001527695.2 Protobothrops mucrosquamatus
TGATCCCCTTTTGCGATCTTCTGACAAGCAAAGTCAATGGGGAAGCCAGGTTCATTTAAAACCGTGTTACTCACTTAACTGCAGTGATTCACTTAAAAACTGTGGCAAGGTCATAAAATGAGGCAAAATTCACTTAGCAAATGTTTTGCTTAGCAACATAAAGTTTGGGCTCAGTTGTGGTCGTAAGTTGAGGACTTCCTGTATACCCCAGTGTTGATATCTGGCTAAAATTGTTTCTTGACCTGCCCCTCGGAGACAAATGGAGTTCCTGACAAAGGATTCCTCTTTGCTCTCTTGGATTTCCTGAGTTCTCATACAGAAGCTCAGAAGCCATTTTTCTTTAGTTCCTCTTTCCAACCCAAGTATGTTGCTTCTTGTTATCCTGTTTCGTGCTGAAGAAGTGCTTGGGGTGTTTTTTCCCCAAAAAAAACTCTTTCCCCTCTATAGGGAGGTCTCCTGGGGAATCCCTTTTGGTATGTGGTCCCTAGCAGTGCTGCAGTCAAGAGGAACTTCTCTGAGGCAGTGGATTCTCTGTCTGGGCAGCAGCTGTCAATCTCATTATCATCTGGTAGCAACCCAAGTCCATTGGGACTTTTGACATGTGGACAGGCTTGCAAAATGGCACGTGCTGGGACACTTCCAAACAAAGCGCTGGGCTTCACTCATCTAAGAGAGCTTATGCAATTCATTTAGGGCAAAGAGTCATTCTTAGGACTAAAGACAGTGCCAGAAATGGCCATCTGTACTGATACACGACATCTTCCCATATTTTAAAACCATCTTTTTTAAAGGTAATACAGGTAGTCGACTTACAATAGTTCATATAGTGACCGTTCAAAGTTACAATGTCACTGAAAAAAGAGACTTATGACCATTTTTCTCACTTAACGACTCTTGCAGCATCCCCATGGTCAGGGGTAGGCAACCTTGGCTCTTTTATGACTCGTGGACTTCAACTCCCAGAATTCCTGAGCTATGATTTACATTCGGATGCTTGACAACTGGCTCACATTTATGACGGCTGCAGTGTCCTGGAGTCTTGTGATCCCCTTTTGTGACCTTCTGACAAGCAAAGTCAATGGGGAAGCCAGAGTAACTAATTTTAGTAACTAATGTTACTAATTTAACAGCTGCAGTGATTCACTTAATAAATGTGGAGTGAAATTGTAAAATGGGGCAATACTCACTTAACAAATTTCTCACTTAACAACATAAATTTTGGGTCAACTATGGTGGTAGGTTGAGGACTACCTGTATATCAGTTGTGGCAAAAAAAACCTGGTGCATGCTAAGAAAAAGCTCCAAAACCTACTGGACTCCTTAGGCTCCATGTTGAAGACCCCAGAGCTAAGACTGATAGGAATTGTAAACCAAATCTGAAAAGCAGTAAGTTTCATTACTTTGTATAAATTTTCTTTATATGTTGCTGCTTTAGTAAGCTTAATATTTTTATCCCAAAGAAGAAGAAGAACAAGTAAAAGAAACAATGATAGTATGGGCAAAATTTTTTGGATATTCTATAGACTTTTCTTTCCTATCTATTGATATAGACCAGACATGTCAAACACAAGGACCGGGGGCCGGATGCGGCCCACGAAGTGGTTCCATGTGGCCCGCGAAGCCATCCTGGAAACAGTGAGGGAACGGTCCCCGCTGCCTTGGCCCTGGCCCAGGCCGGCCGGGAGCTAATGTACAATTTTGTGGTGGCACCACCATTCAGCCGCCCCCCCCCCGCATGGCCTGAGAGGAACAGTGAGGCTCCTCCGTGGACCATGCCTTGGCACTTGCCCTGGTCCCACCCCCTTCTGCCAGACACCCTCAGATCTGTCCCACTCCTGCCTAGGCCCCCACAGGCCCCCTTGACGCGAATGATGTAGAGCTGGCCACGCCCACCCAGTAAGCCACACACCCCCGAGGGCAATCACAATGCTTATGCGGCCCTCAATGAAATTGAGTTTAACACCCCTGATGTAGACTTTGTATAGACTTTCTCCAAATAGCCAGACAAAAAGAATATCCAAAGATGCTTCTTGAACCTTAGGATGACCAAAGACTCTGGTTCACAATAGACTTTTAGATTTTACAGTGGAGAACTGTTACCTTAGGTCAAGGGTGGGAACCATGGTCCTTTTGTGACTTGTGGACTTCAACTCCCAGAATTCCTGAGCTAGCCAACAATTCTGGGAGTTGAAGTCCACAAGTCATAAAAGGGCCATGGTTCCCTGGCCATTCACACCTGCCTTACGTGAATATTTGAGGAAGCCTTTTCAAATGTTTCAAAATGTGAGGAAGAAACACTTTTCCTAGTATGAGCCCAACCGCTGCATTCTCAGTAAAGCAAACTTGCATTCTACAAAAACCAACAGGTGTTTTCATTAATCCCTCTCAGCATTTTGCCTCTTGAAACTGCTTGTCCCACCCAACTTTAGGACAGAGGCTGTACTGACTTCTCCTGGCTGAAAAACAGTTTTATTGTACTGAGAACTCTCTCATAAGGCTGCAGAATGGCTGGCTGATTGCTAATTTAATGTTGCCACCTACAGGAAAAATGCTGTTATCTTATGAGATTGCTCCATAATTTGGAAATGTGCAACTTTTCAGTAAACTACAGGTAGCTGCTGTGGTCACACCCTAAGAAGTTTGCAAAATCACAATAAACTGAAGTCAAAATTACAATTTTTGCTAATTTATGTATTAAACAACTTTTTGCTTTTTACTCACAATAAATTACAGCTTGGTGTCAATATCTGGATGGCTTTGGGAGCACACTTGCAGTCTGCCCATAGATCAGCTCCAGGGAGGTAGAAAAGCATAGTGAAGAAGAGCAGGCAGGATACTCAAATGCTCAACTTTACAATATAGAATGTTATTTTGTTGGGTTGGACTTAACATTCCAGCTCGTCTTAGTCTATTTGAAATTATTCAAAATTATGAATCTTCTACAGCAGAAATTATCAACCCACCGCTATGCATAAAATAAATGTGCACATTTTTCAGACTTGAATATTTGCTTGAACTACTTTTTTCTCTTGTTAATGTTAATGATTGTCCAGCTAAAAATTCATGAGCATCTCTGAGATGACTCATTTTTATCTATGAGCGAGAAAGTTTGAAAGTCTCAAAACCATCATCATAAGAATGGGCACATACCACACTTGAAGATCCTTTTAGGCTACGCTTTAGCTTGGTTGCATTCGTGAATACAAGTATACCCATACACACACACACACACACACACACACACACACACACACACACACTGTTCACATTATCATTGGAAAGAAAAGACACCTAACATCACATCTCTTCCCAAAACATAAGATACACTTTATCTACTCTAGAAACTTGAGGTAAGAACAATCCTTACCAAATAGAAGTGGGGATAGAATAGGGGTGAAACCAAATCCAGCCGGGTTTGTAAACCTCTCAAATGTTAACAGTAGCAAAGAGCTCATTACATGGATAATTTCTCTCTCTCTCTCTCTCTCTTTCTCTTACCTCTTCATCTGGAGGGAGGAGATTCCAAGGAGTCGTCATTTCCAAAATTGAAAGGAAAAGCGATCAGAAGATAATAAAGGATTAGACAGAAAGAGAAAGGTCTGTGTTAGATGCTTATAGTTAGAGCATCATCAAACTGAAGACATAAACAATTAACAATGGGCAACCTGGAGCAGGACGGAAAGTCAAGGCCTCAAGCAAATCCCAGGACCCCTGCTTTCAGAGAAGGTAAGAGCCAAAGTTACCAAACTGGGGGATTTAGAACTGGAAGAAAAGCTCATGAGCCATTCATTTCACCCCCAAAAAAGGGCTTTTAACTTTGGGCCCTTAAACTGACAAAGGACAAAATAATTGCCCTTCCCCCAAAGTTAGTGTCAACCATTCTTGTAACATCATTGCTCATTGGCTATACCCAGTGCTTTTTTTCTAAAAAAAAAAAAAAAAAAAGGTGCCGGAACTCACACACATCATACAACCCGCCTTGCCTACCCTACAAGGTTCCATCCAAAAAAGGTGCCGGAACTCCGTTCTGGGCATTCTATGAGAAAAAAAGCCCTGGCTATACCCATAGCCCCCACCACTATGCGTAAGTAATCTGCAGTTCAATTCACAGTCTAAGACTGGTGGAAAAGTAATGATTCATGTCCTAACCATTATTATTATTGCTGGGCACAATCAGCCAAATATTTAAACTGGATTTGGCATTTTTATATACCTATCAAGTCCTTCCCGAAGACCTGGGATAGGTAGGTGTTGTTTGATGTGTTAGTGTCGCTGCAGGATGTAAGCTGTTCCAAGTAAAGCTGCCTTTTGCAATTGACTGATGGTGATTTTGTCAATGCCAATGGTATTCAAGTGGTGCCTCAGATGTTTTGCAACCAAGGTGACTATTAATATCTTTGCTAGTATCTTTTGTAGAGATAAAAAAAAGATTTTAAAAGATTAAAAGAAATATTTTGCTACAGTTGTTATACTTCTATTTGCAGGTCATCGTATTTTGTGATTTTTCTCCAGTTCTTCTGCTGTCTCCAGGTACTGCCATGTCCACTGTGCAGACATTGACAGTTGTTGAGTCTAGGGCAGTGATGGCGAACCTTTTAGAGACCGAGTGCCCAAACTGCAACCCAAAACCCACTTATTTATCGCCGGGTGCCAGATGGGTGTGGCCCACTGGGTGTCAACGCTGCAAATACTGTATATTCTTGCTTTGACAATATGCAGAGCTGTCTGGCATTTTTATAGTTAAACACTGGGTGGGCGTGGCTGTGGTTTTCATGGCAGATTGGATGGGTGTGGCCAAGGTGGGCATGGTCACCTCAATGTTGCTCTTGGGGAGGGATGCCTGTGGGGGGTGGGCAGGGTTGGGGGAGATCCAGGAGGTCTCTGGTAGGTGGGACGGTAGGCAGGAGACTTGTCCTGCGGGGTGAGGCACGGCAGGGCGGGGGTGCATTGCCATGGGGCAAGGCAAGGGGCAGCTGCTGCCTGACACCATTGGCCCACACACACAGAGGCCAGCGAGCACATGGGGGCCGACGGTGTCCGTCAGCAGCCACAGCCTGCTGGCCCCTTGACCGGCGCACTCTGGAGCTCCGCAGCCCGCCACCAGTAGTTCAAAGAAGCCGCCTCTGAGATGGATGGCCGACCGACAGCTGAGGAGACGATGCAGAGGGTCGTGCCTGGGAAAAGGAGAGCATGCAAGGCCAGGAGGGACCGGATGGGGGGGAGGGAAACCAGCCGTGCCGGGATGCATCTGGCCACGTGGGACCTCAACTAGTTAGCAGGCGGCTGGTTGAAGAGGGACAGTTGCCATCTCCGGGACATAGCGCGCATGCCCACAGAGAGGGCTCTGAGTACTGCCTCTGGCCCGCGTGCCATAGGTTCGCCACCACTGGTCTAGGGTGTTATGTGGCAGGTGATTGGCTATTTGAATTCTAAAGTCCCAGAGCTCTTTAGTTTCTTCATTTTCTATTATTTTTATTTTATGGTCCCACCAGCCCTTGCTTGCAGGCAAATGCAATTTCTTGCAGTTATTCCAAAGCAGGATTGTTACTTTTTTTTGTTTTTGTAGTCAATCTGTTCATTTTCTTTTTATCTAGGTAGTCAATTGTTTCTTCTGCTTTTCTGCAAAAGCAGTACTTGGTGTCTGTTGCTGTCGTCTCAATTCTGGCTTTGTATGCATTTGTTCTTAAGGCCTGGCCTTGTGCAGCCAGAATTAGCCTTCTGTTTCTTTCTTCAATTTTCCTGGTCTTAGCATGTGGCAGGGAATCAAATGTCTTCTTGTAATCAACGAAAGCTAAATTCAAGTTGGTCTTCCTTCTCTTACAGTTTTCCAAAATAATTTTGTCACTTAGGAACTGATCTTTTGTTCCTCTGCTATTTGGGTAGTTTCCTTTCTGCTCAGATGGAAAGAGCTTATTTTCAACTAGATGCTGTTGGACTGCATCAGTTATCATGCCAGTTAGCAATTTGAATGTTGTTGGTTAGTAGGTGATTGGCCTATGGTTGCCTGGTGCTGCCCCTTTTGTTGGATCTTTCATTATCAAGGAGGTTTTGCCAGGTGTTAACCAATCTTCAACTTCACCTCCTTGCAGTATGCTGTTAAACTGCTTGGAAATGAGTGAGTGTAGATCAATCAAATGTTTCAACCAAAAACCATGCAGTTCATCTTCTAGTCTGACTAATTCTTGATCTTCCTTGTCCTTTTCTCCACCATTTCTGCTGTTATTACAAGTTCTTTCATTTCACCTTCTTTTTTAGTTTTACCCACCTCCTTTGTCCAAGTTGCATTCTTGTTGTACTTTTTGGGCTGTCTCATAGCTGCATCTCTAACTACACTGTTTCTTCTTTATCAGTTGTTGACTGGTTCACTGCAGTCTCTGTATTGATGGATTGGTAAAAAATATTTATCAATCAATCAGAATAAAGCTGGAAGGGACCTTGGAGTACTCCAACCCCCTGCTCAAGCAGGAGACCCTATACCATTTCAGACAGGTGGCTGTCCAGTCTCTTCTTAAAAACTTCCAGTGATGGAGCACCCACAATTTCTGAAGGCAAGCTGTTCCACTAGTTAATTATCCTCACTGTTAGGAAGTTTCTCCTTAATTCCAGGTTGCTTCTCTCTTTGATCAGTTTCCAACCATTGTTTCTTGTCCTGCTTTCTGGTGCTTTGCAGAATAGTTTGATGCCCTCTTCTTTGTGGCTGCCCCTCAAATACTGGAATACTGCTATCATGTCACCCCTATTTCTTCTTTTCTTTAGACTAGCCAAACCCTACAGCTGTTCTTCTTATGTTTTAGTCTCCAGGCCTTTGATCATCTTAGTTCAGACATGTCAAACTCGCACGTCGCGCAATGTATCAGGACAGTTTTGCCATTGCCGGCAATGGGGTGGGTGCGGCTTCCGCGTGACACATCCGGCCTGTGGGCCAGTAGTTTGACACCCCTGTCTTAGTTGCTCTTCTCTGAACTTTTTCCAAGGTCTCAACATCTTTTCTTTAGTATGGTGACCAAAATTGGTTGCAGTATTCCAAGTGTGGTCTCACTAAGGTTTTATAAAGCGGTACTAATATTTTGCATGATCTTGATTCTATGCCTCTGTTTATACAACCCAGTACTGTATTAGCTTTTTGGCTGCTGCTGCGCACTGCTGGCTCATAGTCAGGTGATTGTCCACTAGGACTCCAAGGTCCCTCTCACAGTTACTGTTTTTGAGCCAGGTCTCGCCCAATCTGTACTTATACCTTTGATTTTTCCTCCCTAGGTGTAATACATTGCTTTTCTCCATGTTAAATTTCATGTTGTTGGATACGGTCCATTGTTCAAGTCTTTCAAGAACTTTTGGGGTCCTGAGCTTATCTTCTGGGGTATTGGCTATTCCTGCCAGCTTAGTGTCATCTGCAAATTTGAATTCAGTTGAATTATGATTCAACTTCCCAAGATATAAGCTATTCCGAATAAAGCTGCCTTTTGCAATTGACTGATGGTGATTTGTCAATGTTAATGGTGTTCACGTGGTGCTGCAGTTGTTTTGGGTTGCACCCAAGGTACCTATTACTATTGGTACTATCTTTCCTTCTTTTGCCACAACTGTACTACCTCTATTTGCTATAGTTGTTTTACTTCTATTATTATTATTATTATTATTATTATTATTATTATTATTATTATTATTATTATTATTATTATTATTATTAATCATCGCACAGTCAGCCAGATGTTCAGACTGGATTTGGCATTTTGTCTACCTATCGAGTCCTTTCCCAGGACCTGGGATAGGCAGATGTGGATGTTTGATGGTATTATTATTATTATTATTATTATTATTATTATTATTATTATTATTATTATTATTATTATTATTATTATTATTATTACTATTATTACTATTATTATGCTACTTTAATATACAGGAGAGGGATATTGCATTCAGGATGGTCCAAAGCACAGCCTGTGAGTCAGCACTATGCATCCATCTGAACCCCCAAAATTTCTACTTCTAGCAGAAAACTGAAACTTCTCTGTCCATACCAGTTTCTCTCCATTACAACAGAGGAGGAGTGATTCATATGCAGGGCTGTTCATCAAGATTTCCTCCCTTGCAATGAACAGGGAAGGTTACGCCTGGGAGGTTCAACAAATACAGACTGAGCACATGTCAGTTTTTTTTGTTGTTGCTGCTGTTGCCCTGAATGAGTGCAAAAGAGATTAGATCTGCCTATTACATTTGGTTGTCAGCTTTCTGGGTTGCAACTTTCATCCTCAGTTTGCAGGAAAGGGATTAAAATCTCAGGATGGGCACCACCTAGCCCAAACTACAAAAACAAAGTTTAGAGTCTCAGAAGTGAGACAGTTGTCTTATTCCTGATTAGTAACACCAGCTGAACTTGCCATCCAAAGCAGAAAGTGGCACAACACTCTTAGGGCTGGAGACATACCCTGAATCTTTTTTTGGCAATCCCCAGAAATCTCTTTCACCAGAACTGCCAAAAGTGATCAGCGTAATTTCTCATAGTTTTGAGATGGCACTCACAGGGGAAAAAAAAAACTATTAAATCAGTTTAGTGTAATTCCAAAAAAGTAAATGAAAAGCCCCTATCTTCCTTAAAATCCAGGAGAGAAACAGAAAATCCTGACTTCATCCATGTTCCATCCTTTTTCATGTTCATCCTATCTATTTCCATCTTCTAAAACTGATTAACTGGGCCCACCTTAAGACTTCCTTCTCTTGCCCAAATGCTATCACCATTCCAATAAAACTAGTATTGTTCACCTGAAGGCAACTTCATTTAAAGCTGGAGTTTCCACCGTAATAATGGGTATTGTACTTATTACCTGCTGAAGCCACACAGCATGCCCTGACACAAGGAATAATACTACAGCCTCAAATTGGAAAGGGGAGATGAGGGGGAGGGCATTAATAATAGCCTTTACTTCTTTTAAACATAATTCTTTATAATGCAATCTTGATAATAAATACTACAACTGGTGGAGAAAAATCCACTCAGATTTAAATATCACTGTATACTACTTTGCTATGCACTTATTTGTCTAACTGCTTTCTGTTAGAATGCTTAAAGACCTTCTTTAAAGTTTTGCTGTTGATAAATTTATTTAAATAGAGTGAATTAGCCAATTGCACTAATTTAGGTAATGAATCACATGTTTACTTGTTATCAGCCTAGATCTGATTTTAAGGCAGTCAGAGTTGTTGTTCATATTTATACACACACTTTAAGGTACATTTGCCACAGCTCATATGAAATAGAAATGGCAAATGACCTTTGCAATGTTAATTAAAAAAAAGATGAAATATCTGCTGGTGAGTTGCATTCATATGAATCAAATGTAATTAACAGTGAAATTCTGTACATGTCTACTTGGAAGCCCTACTGGGTTCGATGGGAGTGACTCTTTCATAACCATAAACAGAACTATGCCCTAATATTGTTTTCCAAATATTTGGAAACTCTTTAGAATTCCCTTCACTGTGAATAAATGAAGTTCTCTTAGGAGATATATCAGGTTAACCATTTTCCTTTGAAATAGATTCACTGAGCAGTGAGTTCATTGCTTACTCAAGAGTGAAACCTGCTGGATTTAGTGGAGCTTATTCTCCATTAACAGGATTGTGTCCTAAACACTAAAATATAAATGCAAAATAGCCTAATCAAGTAGCTACGAGTGGAATAATAATTCAACCATTTCCCATGTATAACTCTGAAAAGCAAAAGCAAAACAAAATTTTGGTTAATACCTGAAATCAAATATTTCCTTTAGGAGTCTGAAGGACCTACTCAATCATCCTGTTCTTATAACACTTGACGTTTGTAAAGTACAGAAAAGAATACAGAGAAGATGCATCTTTCAGGAAAGGCTGTGAGCCAAGGACAAGTGAAATAAAACAGGAGGCATGCTTTTTGTCTTTTCAGAGTTGAGATCATGAGTGCCAAATGCCTACCTTTCAGCCACCAGAGAATGTCAGCATACATCTTGTCCGAGACATCTGGAACAGAGATAAAGAAAATGGTTAGGAACTGCAGTGCAGCTGTGGCTGAATGGGGGAGTGGACTGAGCCACTCACCTTTTCATTTATGTTCCTCATCCTGGTCAGATTTCTGAGTTTAAGAGGAGGATAACTGGTTCAAAACCTGCTAGATCCCCACCTCCCACCAGACTGTGTGCTGAACCCTTCTCATCTCTGGCAATCCTTTCCTAGTTCAAAGTTATTGGCTTAGCATTAAGAGCCTTGCCTTGGAACTAATCTGACTCCCAGTAAACAAAGGCTGTGTATTATTGGATGTTTTCCTATATATTTAAATGGAATGTGTCCCCATCATTCAATGGTCAAAAAGATTTTCTGCACAGAGAAGGTCCCAAGCAAAAATGCTATTTTTCAGTTTGCAATCAATGGGCTTGCATTCATGGCCTTGAGCCAATCCTGTTCATTTTAATAGGTTTCTGCCTGCAAGCTAGCTTTCTAAACATCCCGTTCTACATCCAGTGTTTAATGGCTTCCAGTGTTTATCACCCAAACTCAGTAATAGTCATCATAAAGATTAATAAAATATAATACAGTGCAAAATTTTTTGAGATCTAGGGCCACAACAAGCCCTTGAACAGGTGGGAATCAAGATAAAGAAGAGGAGAGGAAGGCAGTAAAAATTAAATTGGATTTTATTCAAATTTACTTGATTATTGATATTAAATGACTAAGTACACTTAATATGGACAGCCAGTTTGGTGTAGTATTTAAGGTGCTTGCATAAAGCTAGCTGGATGACCTTAGGTCAATCACTCTTTCTCATTCCTGGCAATGGCAAACAACTTCTGAAAAATCTTACAAAAAAAAACAAAAAACACCTCCAGGAAATCCATCAGATGTTGAAGTTGAAGTCCACATATCTTAAAATTGTTAAGTTTGAAAAACACTGGACTAGTCAAACTAACTTGAAGACTAATAAAATAATATCTGCAAAAAATACAACTTGTCTGCAAGAAAGAACTGGTGGGACCACAAAATAGACAAAGTAATAGAAAATGATGTAACTAAAATGCTCTGGGACTTCAGAATTCAAAGAGACAAGCATCTGCCACACAACACCCTAGACTTAACTATTGTTGATAAGAAAGACAAAAAAAAGTCTGGATAATGGATATTGCAATACTTGGAGACAGTAGAACAGAGGACAAAAAAAACTGGAGAAAATCACAAAGAGATAATACTGTATATAGAAGTATAACATGGCAAAAGAAAGCAAAGCTAGTACCAATCATAATAGGCGTGTTGGGTGCAATCCCAAAACATCTGGAATACCACTTGAACACCATCGGCATTGACAAAATCACCATCAGTCAACTGCAAAAGGCTGCCTTACTTGGAAGAGATTACATGCTGCAATGATACCTCCATCAAACTCCATATCTGCCTAACCCAGGCCTTGAGAAGGACTCGATAAGTGGTCAAAAATGTTAAATCCAGTCTAAACATCTGAACAACTGAACAACTAACCATAATATCAAAGTATTTTCAGTAACATTAAAATTAGGTTTTAAGAGTCCAATGTTTTGAGGGGCTCCCTACAACATTGGAAGGCTTCGGTTTCCATGATCTTGAATTAGAATCACCTTATAATCAACAACTACAGTTAAATGCCAATAGCAAGGAATAACAAGTTGGTTAAAATGAAAGTAGAGTTCCTTAATTTTTCCCGGTGGTGGAACTGTTATATTTTTAGAGGAAAGGGTTTGGTAAGTATGGGGCCACTCCCGAAAGATACTTTCAGCCCACTATAATTTATTTATAGAGTTAAAAGTGCTACAGTTTTAGAGCACTTCCCTGGCTGGTTGTAAGCCTGGGCATACTTGTATTAGTTCAGGCAGTCTTTTAGGTAAAAAGGATCCCTAAATTTTGCCAGTCCTGATGCATCCTCTACTCTACCCATCTAGGTCTCACTGCAGGCCTCCTTTGGAATGAAGAGCTCCAATTATACACTATTGAAGAAGATCCGTTTTGGAGGTGAAATGTTTTTGAGTACTTTCCATTAACTTATATATGGATCTGCTCATAGTCTGTACCAAGAAAATGTATGCAGCTTAGCTCAAAAGATTACGCATGTAATTGTTCACAAGAAGAGCATTTTTGTGAATGTGTCTATTTGCCTTTGGCAGAGAGTAGAAGCTTTTCACTTATAAAGATTGGCGGCTTTCACAAAACTTACTTCTCTTGAGCAGTTGAATTAACTCAACCAACCAAATGCACTGGGTTTGCACAACACACAAAGTTAAAAAAGAAAAAAGAAAGAATCAAAGTGATACTAAACAAGCTGAGCATGTTGAACAAATGAATCTGCTGGGACTTTGCCTAATCTGATGAAGCAGTGCTCAACTGTACAAGTTGCACGCTTTCAGCCTTAAACTTGTAAATCAGGGACGGATAATTTCCATTGGCTCAAGGACTATGCTGGACTTTGCACAATTAATCAATAGCTATTTACTCCAAAATGGACCTAGCCAGGACCTATGGTTCTCTTGGTTTGGGGGACGTGGGTCCCTTATTATCTTCTCCCCAAACTCAATTGTTTGCTATGGGCCGCAAAAAAAACCAAAAAACCAGGTCAGGTTTTGAAGCTGTGTTTTAAATAATGAATGAGTAATAGGGCCTTTCCCCTTTGCTGAGCTAAAGTGCTCCCAAGCCATCCTTGAACCAGAAATGATGTCACCATGAAACATGCCAGCCCCATTGCTGATCCCTGTCCTGCCTGCGTTGCCTCTGTTTTAGCCACTGCCAGTCTCCTGATTTTCTGCCAAGGTCATGGGTGACAAAAGTAAAAGATGACAGATTTTACATATCTTGAGACTGTCCTTGAATACTTAAAATTAGAAGGAAAATAATACTTTAATACCAGTACTGTTAAAGGATGACTTAAACCTGTCTTATTCGTGAGCTGGGAATGAGAGGGACATAATGTAATGAGAACATGTAAAAAAAGAGAGAGAGAGAGAGAGAAAGAGATGCTATCAAAGCATGTCTGGGCTATGGTTAGGTATTAGTGGAGACAAGGAAAGAGACCTGGATGAATCAGAGAAAAAGATCCATCTAATCTGGTGGCCAACCGAGGCATGAAGACCTAAATAAACCACATCTATACAGGTAGTCAGCTACCAACTACCAAAAGTCCATTTAGTGACTGTTCAAACTTACAACATCACTGGAAAAAGTGACCTATGACCATTTTTCACACTTACGACCGTTGTAGCAACCCCATGGTCATGTGATCAAAATTCAGACGCTTGGCAACTGATTCATATTTATGACGGTTGCAGTGTTCGGGGTCCTGTGATCCCCTTTTGCAAACTTCTGATAAGCAAAGTCAGTGGGGAAGCCAGATTCACTTAACAACTGTGCTACTAACTTAACGAGTGCAGTGATTCAGTTAACAACGGTGGTGAGAAAGGGTTGATCTCATGCCGGGAGAAGGAGGCTCCATGGATTTGTCCTCACCTGAGCTACAGAGCCCTGTTCAGCAGCACTCTGTTTGGCTCAATACCAGGCCAGCATCCAGCCGATCTCTCCTGAGGCCATTCCTGCTATCCAACTTGCTCTGGTCTTTGGAAGAAAAAAAGCAAAACTGATTTTCTGATTGTTTCTCCTGCAGAACTGTTGAGCTCAATGGTGGTTGTAAATCAAGAGCTACCTGTAGCAGTATGTCCAAATGCTAATAAGGTCCAACCTTACTTAACTCTTTCGATATCAGACAAGATGAGCTGGATGACTGCCTCTAAACCAAGTACCATTTAATGAACACAGCTAAAAAGGCAACTTTTTCACTTGTGTTTAATCATCCACCCACCCCTTCGGTGGGCCATCTCCAAATTCTTCGGCAGCACTGCTGATGTCTAACTGTGAGAACAAGAAGGTATTAGCTTGTCCTTTAAGATTTCAGGCAGGCAGGCATGTTTTTGACATATTTTCCTCCACCGTTTGTGCCCATGAAAGAGCAGCATGTGAGTTAGGAAACCAAAAATACTGAAATAACTTTGGGTTGTTATTTTTAAAAAATAAATATGTTGCCTGAATAAAAAGCATCAATCACTTCAATGCCTAAAAGGCCTGCATGAGGTTCTTCTTTATGTGGGCCCTACCAGGTCCACTTCCTGCCACCCCTCCCTCACAAAATGCCCAGCTCCTTAATTATGCCTTTGAAGCAGCCACAGGATCTGGTGGATGAAAAGTCCACGCCTGCCTGCCTGCCTGCCTGCCTGCCTTCTACTGAGCCACCGTCCTTGCAAAGATGCCATTGGAGTGCCACCTCTTGTCCACCAGCAGAACTGCAGGAGAAACAATCAGAAAATCAGTTTTGCTTTTTTTCTTCCAAAGACCAGAGCAAGTTGGATATCAGGAATGGCCTCAGGAGAGATCGGCTGGATCCTGGCCTGGTGTTGAGCAAAACAGAGTGTTGCTGAACAGGGCTCTGTAGCTAAGGTGAGGACAAATCCATGGAGCCTCCTTCTCCCAGCATGAGGTCAACCCTTTAACTATTTCCAGAGAGATGTCCACATACAACTACCTGTCTCTCAATATCCATCCACAAGTAGGCAGCCCTGTGTGGTGGAATAGAGCAGGGCTTTTCAACCTTTTCACCCATTGTACCACTTTTAGGATATGGCAACATCCGAGTACCACCAGTCACCTAGCAAGGTGTCAAAAACTTGATGACCAAAAAAAAAAAAAAGGAAAAAAGTGATGAAGTACAGGTAGTCCTTGACTTACAACAGTTCGCTTAGTGACTGTTCGAAGTTACAATGGCACTGAAAAAAGTGCCCCCCAAGCCACAGCCGAGCAAGACACCTGCCTGCCCGCCCGGTGGCGCTCTTCCTCCTGTCCGAGGTTTTCATTGTTGTGAGCATTTCTGTTGAGGATTGGCAGCGGGGGTGGGGTGGGGGTGTTTGGTTTTTATTCCCCCCATCTGCTGAGTGGTTGCAGCAGGGTTTGGTCACTTCACATGATCCTGGGACACTGTGACCGTCATAAATATGAATCAGTTGCCAAGCATCTGAATGTAAATCACAAGACCCTGGAGATGCTGCAACATTCCAGCTGATCGGGGCTTCTTCAGGGCTCAGCAAAAGCGCCAGGATCAGCGCCGAGCTCCAGCTGGAGCCTGGCGCTGATCCTGGGGCTTCCGCTGAGCCCTGATAGCCCTGCAGTTCCAGCCATCTCTCGCTCAAGCTTGTGCGGTGCTGCCACCGGTTCAGCTCATTCCCCTCCCCCGCTACCACTCTTGTAGGATGGTCGCGTACCACTGGCCAGGTGCCAATGTACCACAGGTGGTACCCGTACCACTGGTTGAAAAGCCCTGGAATATAGTACATTGAGGGGGGGGTCTTTCCCAAGGAGCAAAGGGGCTCAGAGTGGAATCTTTGACATGAAGAGACCCACAGCAGACCCTTTCAGAGGGTATATCTAATAATTATGCAGATTTGTGCTTTAGTCTGGCTTAATTCCTATCTATAGGCATGCAACAATAAAGAAACCGCTGTAGAGTAACTTCTCGTGTCGTTTTTGTGCAAGAAAGAAAACCTCCTTGCCATCCATGCCATCTAACCCTGACTGTCCCTGACCTGACAGTGAACCCTAGAAAGAATAATAGAATAACAGAGTTGGAAGGGATCTTGGAGGTCTTCTAGTCCAACCCCCTGCTCAGGCAAGAAAGCCTATACCACTTCAGACTGATGGTTGTCCAATCTCTTCTAAAAAAGCTCCATGTTGGAGCACCTACATTACAACTTCTGCAGGCAAGTCGTTCCCCTGATTAATTGTTCTAACTGTCAGGAAATTTCTCCTTATCGTAATTCTCAGTTGGTTCAATAGTTCTAGGCTGGACAATAAAACAAAAGTTCGCTTAATCCTTTCTGCTGATTTTGATATCTAGACTGAAACATAACTAAGTGCATCTTTTGCTAAGAAATTGGTAAATGCTGGCAATTCAATTAAAACCAAGGAAAATCCCCTCAAGACATGAAAATCTTTTACACACACAATAGCTTTCCCCCAATTCTAAACCTATCACTCAAAGTCAACACCTGGACTCACAAAGGGCAAAACTTACAAAACTTCACAGAGTGAGAAACCACATTTGCCCCCTAATGGATCCAGTACCTTCTCTGGGGTGGACTGCATTCATGCATGTCCTAAAAAAAAAAAAAGGCAGACTCTTCTATAAATGTAGCTGGCTTTTTCTTTTAACTCGTGGCTACCTTGCTAAGCTGTTTTGCTATTAAATAAACTCTATCTCTGCTTCAAGTAGTTGTCCTGTGCTCTTTGAAACCCAGCTCAGAATGAACTAGAATTTCTTCTAACTCTCCTGATACCCAGGATCTTTTAGTAGTGCTTTCCCTCTTATCCCACCTCCAGATCCTGCACACAGGTAATTTAGGATATATTCATACCCACGTGGATGGTAGCCCAAAATGATATGCTCCATATCTACAAATGTATGGCATTAATTAACCAACTGATGCTGCCTTGCTTATTTGGTCTTTAACCAGTTTTCTCAACTCTCAACTATGAGGATCACCTGAATCCCAGGTGTTTTTTTCTTTTTTAAATGGGCCGACTAGACTATAGTATTCCTGTCTTGACACATGTAATTGAATTATAATAGAAAGGACATATCTTTTGTACTTCTGTAACCTGCCTGTCAAGGAATTTTCTTTCCAATGGCAGCTCCTTCTTTCCACTCCTTTTTGTCCTTAGGGCACTTTATAGCTTCACACTACTCCCCATAGGCAACCCCCTTTCTCAAACTCCAGCTCTTTGACAGTATTATCTGGCAGCTGCAAAATATGGATGACCACAGATGGCAGGCATGAGACACAAAAACCTTCTTTGCTACCACCTAGTGGACAATACATCACATGGTTGACCAGTCAACCCACAGTTTCAAGGAACTATGAAAAAGTTCAACTGACTGATGGTATAATGAGAATGAAAAAAAAATAACATTACAACACAAGATATCCAAAGAGTTGTGCATGCCAAGTGGAGAGAATTTCCACATGGTGGTTAAGGTGGACAGAGCAGGAACTGTAACCAAGGAAATTACCAATGATGGCTCTTACCATATACAATAATGTTGCTCATTAAAGCTATAGCAGTAGAACTCACTCATCACAATTGAACAATAAATGCCTGCTATGGAGAGCAACAAGATTTTCTGCTGCCTCTGGGACAGGAAGTAAGCATAATTTAAACTTTGGTAACATACCCACAAAGAAAGCACTAAACCTGGCAACTGACTTCCCTCTCTGTAACTTGAGGAGGTCATCAGCCTCACTGTTGTAGATTGCACGTTCTGGTCCTTGGCCTCCAAACTGTGAAGCCAAGGAAGTAGGTTGTTTTTCTGAGCGCACTGTCATTATTGCCTGCTTTTTCCTTGGGACTGTAACACAGTCTGATGGGAAATCCAAAACTGCCGCTGACTCCATAGACGGCTTATCCAATAAATGTTCCTGAGCTGGTACACTGAAGTGTATCTTTCGGCAGTCTGGAGCTAGGTGGACAGTGCAATTCTCCCTAGGCTCTGGAACCGAGAAGCTTCTGTATGCCTCCATCCAGTCTGGCGCTGGTAGATTGGTGTGCTTCTTCGACTCTGGAAAAAGGTCATTAGTGTCTGCTTGAAGTAAAGACCACCAAGGTGACTGAGGTCCAAACTTCTCGAGACACCGTGGAGGTAAGATTCCACTGGTCCTGGCAACTTCTGTCTGTGGTAAGGCTCTGAGGTTTGTTTCTGCCTTGGGATGAAGAGAGTACTTCAAAGTGGGTTTTTCATCTAAGTAAGACTCCTTGTCAATATTCACTGCAGCCAGCCAAGTGGTGTCAAGATTCCCTGGGTGAAATGCAGGTATGACCTTGGGTGTGGTTTCAGGCCTTCCGGTGAGCAAGTTCCTCTGAGGCAGGAGCTCAGCTCCTCGTGCAGAGCACTGCTTCTGGGCTGCTTCCAGTTGTTGATGCAGCATACACCTATACTCGGATTCACTTTCTGGATGAAAAGCAGGTTTACTGAGGAATGAATTTTGGTCACTTGGTAGGGATTCAGACCACAAGGAGTTCTGTTGGGTTGAGTTAGGCACTGCTTTCTTCTCCTTACATCTTCTCACTTCTTTGTTTTGCCGTAGGGAGCCTTTGCGAGCAGGGTAATGTTCTTTGATGTTCATATTTGAGGTAGAAACTGGGACCCAGGGAAGTGACTCATCTCCAGGAGAAAGAACAGGTTTGGAGGCCATTGCATCCATCTGTTGGTGGAGCTGACAACGATACTCAGACTCGGTCTCCGGGTGGATGATAGGCCTTTTGGTTTCCTGGGTCAATTCATGTTTTGTTTGGAGGTGCCTCCTTAGATTGGGCTCTGTAGGTACAACCTGCTGGCATACTGGTTCAGTCCATGTTAGGAGAGAGTACTTTCTCTTCTCAGCCTCTGTGGAGAGAGAAGTTTGATGAAGTAACTCAGACTTTGGAGAGAGAGAATATTTGTGGACTGTGTCCATCTCTTGATGGAATGGCTTCATATAATCTGATTCACGTTCTGAATGGAAAGCACACTTATAATTGGGTTTCATTTCTGAATGATAAGAAGATATCATGACAGTTGGCACTGGGGATGCTTTGGACCTAGTTTCTGCTCCAGGAAAAGGTGTCTGGGTTGTTCTAGTCCACATCTCTAAATGAGGAGTCTCCTTTTTTGAAAAGAAGGTGTCCTGGTAAACAGTTTCTGTTTGAATACATTTATCTTTTGGACTGGGAACATGTTTACGGATTAATTTCTTTGGGATTCGAGATGCATATTGCTGTCCCAGTTCAGTCACTAACTGAGAAGCATTCTTGGATGTTTGAGTCCATGCATCCTTTAGGCTGTGACCAGGTTTTTCAAAGTATTGAGCAATTGATGGAAAAGAGTCATTCCACACTGGGATGAAAGGCATATATTTATTTTCCATTTCAGATTTCTCTGGAGTTGATACAGATCGAAGTTTCTGGCATATCTCATCTCTTTGTGAATTCAGGCTTTGCTTCATTGCTATAAGCATACGACTAGCTGTCATTTTAACCTGCCCAGGTTGGATGGAGAATTTTCTATGAGAGTCCATGACAGTTTGAGGAGATATGGTTCGAACTGCTGGCCTTCCTTGTTGTGGAGGGTTGGTTTCTCTTTGGGGAGAAGTATTCTGGTTTAATTGGTTCCCTCGCCTTGAGGAAGTACTCTGAGGGAACTCACTTCCTCGTTGGGGTGAGACATTTGACGGGACCTCCATCCCTTTGTACGGTGAGGCACTCCTGATGGTATTATTTCCTTTCTGAGGAGGAATCTTCTGTGCTGGATCATTTGGTTGCTGAAATGAAGAAATCTGAGAAAACTCACTCTCTCTCCGTGAAGAAGGGCTTGAAGAAGTGGGGATCGATCCTCTTGGAGAAGACAGCCTTTGGGAAGCCTCACCACCCTTCTGAACATTAGCAGTACCCTGTGAGACCTCGCTCCCTCTCCGTGTGGAGGAACCTGTGGGACAAGATCTTCGGGGAGCTTCATTTAGCCTTCCTCTTTGAGGATAAACATTCTGGGGAAACGTGCCCTGGGAAGCTTCACTTCCTCTGTAGGGAGAGGTGCTCCGATTGATGTCACTTCCTCTCTGGGGTGAAGCGGTTTTAGACATCTCACTTCTTGGCGGAGAGAGAAGTACCACTGGAGGGCTGCTCCTTCGATGGGACTGTGGACTAAGGGTCCACTCCCTCTGAGGTGAAACCGTCCTTGGAGGTTCATTATCATGATGGGAATATGGGCTTTGATATGGATCATAAGCTGTGTTTACTGGAATAACACGAGACATCTCACTTGCCAGGTGATCTTTTGTCATTTGATACTTTACATTGATCAATTTTCCTTGGATTCACCTTGAATTTCACACTAACCTTTTCCATTCTAACAGTGGGCCATTTCTGCCTTTCATAAAGCACTTGGTTCTTCTAATATGGCCCCTTTATTTCATCAGTTCTACACGAGCCCAGCAAGATCATAAAGCAATGATGTCATTCTGTTTAGACTATGACATCAACTATTCTCCACACCCACTGGAGACTTTCTAAGAGATCACACAATTCTACCACTTCTAATTTTCAATGTTTTACTTTGTTCATTTCTCCATTACATACCCATCCATATTTTTAAAATACCCAAAGCGTCTTATAAATTGTGAGAATTTAAAATTAAGATAACATTACCAAACAAGGTCCCACATCAGTGATAGACCTTCTCTGAAACTGTCCCATGCTGTAGCACAGTGGTGGCGAATCTATGGCACGGGTGCCAGAGGCGGCACTCGGAGCCCTCTCTGTGGGCACACATGCTGTTGCCCCAGCCTTGCCTCCCCCTGCGACCCCCTCACCAGCAGCCCCCCCTGGAAGAGAGTCGCCCCCGAGTGTGGCCCACGCAGAGCAGCACAGCCAAGGACATGGCAGCCAGGCAGCGTAGACAAGACTCTGCCCTCACGCCCGATCGCGCATAGTTGATGCTGTGGGGCATGGGCAGAGGGCGTGGCCGTCATGGCGCTGCTGGGCTGCCTGGGCGATCTGCGGCAGGCCCTGGAGACGGTGAGTAGCCCTGCGGGCAAGCGGGGTAGGGGCGGGGCAGGGGGTGGAGCAGAGGCGGGGCCAGTTTTTGGGCACTCGGTCTCTAAAAGGTTCACCATCATTGCTGTAGCACATATTGCCTCCGAAAATACAGAACGCCCCAAAACTCATAAATTGCTTCAGATTCGGCTACTTCATCAAGCGTTTCAGCCTAGTGGTGTTTTATTATATGTACTTTTTTATTTTATAAATTGCCTTGAGTCCATCAGAAATTGGCAGTATATAAATTTGGGATGAATTCAAATAGGTGGTGAAATGTATAATTAAAAACCCTAAAGAAGCACAAAAGGGCACCATACATACTAGCTTGTTTACTGTGTTGTACCATAACTGTTCACAATTACAAGAGTAATGAAAAAGAAACTTTGTGACCTATCTTTGCATTTATGACCTTTGCAATTCTGTAAAACAAAGGAAAACTGAAGTAAGATCATACACAGAGTCACAATTTCACTTAGCGACTGCTTTGCTTAATGACCAAGTTGCCAATCCCAATTACACTTGCTAAGCAAGGACTATCTATATGGTGTATGATTTATTCTTGGCCACTATGTACATTAGTGTTGGGTTATTGTAAATGCTTTTACTTTATTTTTAATTTTGTTCAACGCCCAGAATCATTTGTTGAGGTGAATGGCCATATAAATTGAATGTAAGAATGAACAAATGAATAACAAAGTTGGAAGGGACCTTGAAGGTCTTCTTAACAGCAGATTTAGGTATTTGTAGGGAGACCAGCATTTATAAAAAATAAATGTCTCATGTCACATGATTGGATTCATATGCCTACTGTAAATTGCACCACCTATATAATCTTGGTTGATCTTAAGCTAAGCAGAACCTGGTTATGATCAAGCTTGGATGGGAAACCAGGATATGTCAGAGCTGTAGACCAGACTAAGATGATGGAAAAACAACCAGAGAGAATGTAGCGGCAAATCTCTTTACTGACTGTTGCCAAGAAAATAACCCCAGGAGTCAGGATTAATTTATGAGGGTCTTTACTTAAAATCCACTTTCCAGCTATTCTTAGAAATTTGACTCTTCCGCAAAACCTTTCTGAAACTGAAGATAAATTTTAAAAAGTTGAAAGCAAGTTGCACTAGCTGCTACTTTGCTTCAATACAAGATGCTGGGGATCTTTCATATCCTACTCTGCATGGAGCCTGGTTATTTGAGGAACCACCTACCCATCTGGCAGGAGGAGCATGTTATAGGTTCTGTCTACTTATTTGATGGGACCCAGGAGGTGGCCTTTTTCTGGTGTGGCACCTCCCCTTTGTAGCATGATTCCGCCCCAAGGTCAGAGTGGCCCTGACACTACTGACCTTCCAGAAGTCCCTTACAACCTGGTTTTGCCATTGGCCCTGGGGATCCTATGGAAATACCAAGTCCACAAAATGGCTGTAAGATTGTGATTGCATTTTCCCATATTTTCTGTTTATACTTTTTGTTTTGTTGTAATAGTTTCAATAGTTTTTGCTCTATTTTAATCATGTGACCATAGCATATAAAATAATAAGAGTTGGAAGGGACCTGGAAGTCTTCTAGTCCAAATCCCTGCTTGAGCAGGAGATCCTATATTATTTCAGATAAATGGTTGTCTAGTCCCTTTTTAAAAGCCTCCAGTGATGGAGCACCTGTAACTTCTGAAGGCAAGCCATTCCATTGGTTGATTGCTCTTACTGTTAGGAAATTTCTCCTTAGTTCTAGGTTGCTTCTCTCTTTGGTTAATTTCCATCCATTGTTTCTTGTATTGCCTTTTGGTACTTTGGAAAACAGTTTTGACACACACACCCTCGTTTTTGTAGGAGCCCCTCAAATATTGGAACACTGCTATCATGTCTCCCCTAGTTCTTCTTTTCATTAGACTAGATATACCCAATTCCTGTAACCATTCATGTTTCAGCTTCCATGCCCCTAATCATTCTTGTCACTCTTCTCTGCACTCTTTCTACAGTGTCAACATCTGTTTAATACTGTGGGGACCAGAACTGGATGCAGTATTCTAAGTGTGCTCTTACCAAGGCTTTGTAAAATGGTACTAGAACTTCATGTGCTCTTTATTCTATCCCTCTATTAGACCAACCCACACGAGATGGGCAGCTTTTTAAATTCAACAAATAAATGTTTATAACCACCCTAGGAACTATGATCACCAAAGAGTTTGATGAAGTTCATTCAGGAAAGTTAGCACAGGGGTGGCATTCCAACCAAGAGAGACCCTTCCCAAATGCCAGGGAGCCATCTAGATTGGCACTTTGATGGATTTATAAAAGGAGCTTAAACCATCTACTAGGAACATTAATTGCACCAAAGGGGATTAAGTGGTCAAAGGGGCCTCGGTTCAAATTCCCACTGGACCATGGAACTCAGCACCAAGCACTATATAAATTTATATCATCAACATCTGAGACTTGTTAATTTTGGCCAGCACCGGCCTACCTCACAGTGCTGTTGTGAGGATACCATGAAGGGTTACTCCTTATACCCTGCTTCGGACTCCTTCTAAGGCTGACGGAGGATTATATAAGTTAATAATACATAAATGCAACAGGCTAAACCTCACAACAAGCCAGCGAGGCAGGTCGGCATTCCTGCCTCCATGGCCCTGCATGCCTAAAGCTTAGTACAAAGAGGAGGTGACACGCTTGTCACCAAGCGACAGCCCAATTTTCACGGAGCAGAATTTATTCTTTCTCTCCCTCGAGATCACTCACACGCGGCGACGGGCTGGGTACTTTGCACATGCTCAGACACTCCATCTGCCTTCCAGGCAGAAGAGCCCCCTCCCCTTTGTCTGCTCTCCTCCTTTGAGAGGAGGGGGGCTGCCCAGCACGTGCAATTAACGCCCTCCTTCGCCGCCGCCTGCGCCGACTTTCTGCCGCGCCCACCCTCCCCAGCCGAAACAACGGAAGCTCGGCGGAGGCGGCCCCTTTAAGAGCGGCGAGGCCGCCCTCTGGCGGTCTGCGACGGCGGTGCAGGTGCAGGTGCAGGATCCCGCTCCTCCAGGTGCGGCCGCTCCGTCTGCTCCGTCCACATCATGGAGCGCGATCGGGGCCCGCGGGCCTCGGCGGTAGATCTGGGCTTCGGGGCGCTCAGCACCGCGCAACTCCGCGCCCTCATGCGGGACGAAACCTGGCTCGAGCGCATCGTCAAGCTAAGCAGGAAGGTAAAGCCGCGGCTCCCGGGTTGGGAGCCCAGGAGAGGAGAGGATCGGGCCCTCCGGAGGGGAGAAAGAGAGGGGGGAGGGTGGTACCCTGCTTTCCAGCGGGGTCTTCGGCTGCACGCACCCGCGGCTTGCGTTCCTCCGACCCCAGCAGCCATCCCTCTCCATCCAAATACAAAGACCGCCCCCGCCCCCTTGGAAAATAATCCGAGCATCCAAAGGGGCACCGATGCCCGCCGAGACTGCCCATGGCACCCCTGGGGCTCTGCCACCCGACCCCTTTTGCAGCAAAGGCAGCTCTGGTTGCCAGGGGGCTGGGAGTCTGGTACGGGAGGGGGCTAGTGCCAGTCCAGCCAGGCCTACGCTTGGTGCCAGAAACAATGCCCAGACCTTCGGCCTTTTCACAGAAGCTGTTGGCCCAAATGCACAAGACTCAAAGATGATAGCCGGGCCCCAGGTGGGGAGGCCCTCTTGCCCCAACTGTTGGGTATGCCCTTGGAAGATCTATCCCCTTCTCATCCCATTCTGCTAGCTCCAGGGATTAAAAGACACCCCCGTATCTCCCTGTCCCACCTCTAAAAGCTGCCACTGGGATCCAGTTTGAACCGAGGTGTTCTGCTACTCTGGTTCCACCTCGCCAGCCCCCAGAGATGCTATAGGCCCCTTTGTGGACTGTTGTCGGATTTTGGTCTTCTCCACCCACCTGTCACTCAGCCCCCTCCTTTCCCTGAAAAGCAGTCTTGCCCCCCCCCCAACACTCTTTGAAATACACCCCATTTATTATGCCAGAAGAAATGCCGAGAAGAAACCTCTGTCTGTTTGGTGTCCTGGAGATGGAGTCATCCAGGGAGGGTGTGGGTGTGATGGTTTGTGGGGGGGGGGGGGAGAGAATGGTCCCAAGGCCTCATTGCTTTTGTCTTGGCAGAGTAGACCTATCCTGGACCAGACCCTCCCTTCCCTCTTTTTCTCTGGCGAAAATCAGCCACAATGGTGACCACAGACCCCTGTTTTGTTTCTTTTTGTTTCTCGGTGGTGAAAAGAAAGGGATTTCTTTTCCGAGATCCAGCAAAGCCTCATTGACTCAGCCATGGAAACACGGGCGGGGGTTGGGGGTGGGGGGGGTGTTGACTGTCTAGCCAGGCAGGCAACATGTCTTGTGCTGGGTAATAGAGAAAGGTTGCCGAATTAAGTGCCACAGCATGTCAGGCATTTTCATCATAAATGGCGTATGATTTTTGCCTTTCGACAGGCGTGGAAACAAAGCAAAACCTCCCCCTTTCTTTCCCTTATTTATTTGGCATCCAGCTAACTTCCTCCTTGTCCCCCCCCCCAATTGCAGGAATTCCCCACCCCTTTTTGTGGCCCCCAGACCTTCATTGGAATCTGCTCCTGGTCTCACAGTTGCAACGTCACACATGTTGTCATCCATCCTCACAAGGAGACGTTGAGGCTGTTGATTTTGGAAAGGCACCTTCTCTGCCTCCTTTCCAACAATGGCCAGAAAAACAGCCTCACTTTTGCAATAGCTTTGTCAGTTCAGACAAGCTGGGTATTCCCAGCTCCTGCCCTTGGTGTGCTTTCAAGGCAATGCCGGCTGCCTTTACACAAAATCCTTAACCGGGTCAATTAGAAGACTTAGCGGCTTGCTCTCAATCATTGTGCCAATTATCATTAATTTTAATCTTGGTTAGTCTTTTGTTGCTTAGTATGTTGTGTGAATCCAGCCTCTTTGGAGAGTTATGGTTCAGTGTCCTGTGCAAAACAGACTGGTTAATTCAGTTACCAAGACAGCGTATTGTGTGAACAGGGGTATTGAGTTGCTAGATCTCATCAAAAACCCAGCACCTCTGAAAAATTGCCCATCAAGATGTCAAGATCTTTCCCCATAGTTTACCATCCCCAATGCCCCCCCCTAACTCTAAGCTGGTCCAATAAATACATTTGTCTTCCCCATGAGTTTAAGTGAAGTACAAGATAAACCACAAATACTATACAACATATTTACTAGAAGACCACCCCAAAATGTTACCTTTTAGGTTTAGGGCAATTTGTCATAGTTTCAAGACTCCCATAGAGAACTCACAGTTTGGTTTACCAAGTCAGTAAATAGTCAGTAAATATTTACCATGTCAGTAAATAGTAACTTTTGCTTGAAGGGTTGTACTCCCCCAATAGATCTAATGCTTAATTGAGGGGGGGGGAGTATCTACCTATTCTTCAAAGCACCTGAAGGCAGGACAAGAAGCAATGGATGGAAACTAATCAAAGAGAGAAACAACCTAGGAGAAATTTCCTGACAGTTAGAACAATTAATCAATGGATGCTCCAACACTAGAGGTTTTTAAGAAGAGATTGGACAATCATTTGTCTGAAATGGTATAGGGATCCTTGCTTGAGTAGGGGGTTGGACTAGAAGACCTCCAAGATCCCTCCCAATTCTGTTATTCTGGTTTGCTCAGAGGTTTAATAAGGGCAGTAGCTCTAGAACAGGGGTAGTCAACCTTGGCTCTTTTATGACTCGTGGACTTCAACTCCCAGAATTCCTGAGCCAGCTAAGCTAAGCTGGCTCAGGAATTCTGGGAATTGAAGTCCACGAGTCATAAAAGAGCCAAGGTTGACTACCCCTGCTCTAGAAGAAAAACCTTTTGGCAGCTTCTCAGTGGCTCTATGCTTTCTGCAGCCAGAAACAGTGAAGCACATTCAGTGATTGAATGCCAGTTGGTGACAGAGGATAGCTGGCAAGCTCCTGAGATACTCTCCTTCATGAAGAGGGTTTGGAGTTGGCTAGTATGAACAAAAGCAGACCGGAGTAACCTCTCCAAGGACCCATGTTATTAGGGGAGGCCTAAATATACATCTGCCAAAAGTGTATTTGAAAAATTATAAAAACTTTAATAATCGGGGGGGGGGAAATCTGGCTCCAACATCCAATATTAATTTGAATTTAGTAGGGGAAAAAATCCACTTCCCTTCGCAGCATTAATATGGAGCATTAGTTGAACTCCCAGAATGAAAGTGTGACATAATGCCCACTGATTGCATTCACACAATTAACACTTCTTTTCTGGACTTGCACAATATGTTAAATCTCACAGAAAATCCCGAACCAAGATTAAAATTAACTCAACCTTGCCAGTTATGCCCATGCAGCCACCAGGATTTTAAATGACTCTCTTCAGCAAGTTGTATGAGTGGTTCGCTTATCTAATCCTTTGGAGTTGTTTTTTTCTACTCATAGGTACAACATCCTTCTAAGATAGGTAAGAGTTTTAGCTCCTGATTGTAGAAAGCCGAAAGTTGGTCTCTTTCCTAAAGTGGCCATTTCCTGGAGATTAAAATCCATGACTTCTGAGCACAACATTCTTTAGGCCTGATTTATATTGGTGGTAGCAGTAGTAGCTGCTGAATAATTAGTTTTTTAACTTGGTTACCAAGTTAATCCACTGTCTAGTTTGAACAACACTCTGAACCATGACTAACCACACAATTCATTTAGTTAACATTATCAAAGTTTGTATGCTGCATCGAGAAAGACTTTTTATGACCTGCTTCAGCATGTTGTATGAACACAGCTGTTGAATTTCCTATGGTGAAGTTATTTCTCCACAATATATCGCTCCAAGACTCAAGCACTATGGGTGCTTCTAAACTGCTTCTTTTACTGTTTTGTACTGAATCAGTCAAAATCACTTCGTAACAAAAATGTAACTTGTATCTTCAGTTTGTATTGTTAAATACTGTATCTATACAGCTTTGGCTCAAATGTATTTTGAATCTCAAAGGGTGGTGGTGGTGGTGCTAGAGGTGGTGGGGATACCAGCAAAACCATCAATAAGCATAGTGCATAAATCTGTACCCTTATAAACAGACAACCCAGACAAGAGTGCAGACAGCAAAGCAAAGATTAGCAAAAAAAAAATATGTAACTCAAATGAGGATGATAAGCTGCCAGATACAGAAGGAAGCCAGGATCTAAAGATCTGTAGAACAGCAGCTTAGGGAAAAACAGCAAGAGTATCAAGCTGGATTGCAAAGGGGGTTGCTAAACATGCACACTGTTTTTAGCAGGGAAAGTGGCTTCCCCTGTTTGGGTGATAAGTCCAAATCTTATTCTCCGTGCATTCATGGGGAAACTCTGCACTGTATGCTCAGGATAACCAAAGAAACTCTGGCAAGCTGAACAGATAACCAGACAGAGACCTTTCGGCCTGGCCCAGACCCTCATTAAATATGTGTCTTTTCAGTTCCAGAACCTGCAGCTGGAGCGGGAGGTGCACCTGGCTTCCAACTATAACCTTGCCAAGCAAAATTTGGGCTTGCAGCCTCGGCTAGAGAACGGCAAAGCTTCGCTCGCCATCAAATACCAGGAGTTGCAGGAGCTACGGGAAACCTGTCATGACAAACAGCAGCGCTTGGGTGAGCAACAGTTGGTGTCTTCCTTTCTCCCCCACCCCACCTTCTCCCAGAGTACTATTGGAACTGGACTGCCTTAATGTAGATCAGTGTTTCTCAACATTGATTGCTGGCTAGGGAATTCTGGGAGTTGAAGTCCACCAATCTTAACATTGCTAAAGTTGAGAAACTCGGTTCTAGATGATTAGCAGAGGGCAATTACATTTGTTAGTGGTCTGGACTTTTGCAGGCCCGAGAGCATCTTTCATTCATGACAGCTTGCTTCCTTTTAAATCAAGCCTACCATGCAAAAGTTAGGATTCCAAAAGTAGACCAGTTGATAATAGTTGTAAAGAAGTTTGATCTTATTCATAATGGGTAGGCCTGGTCTATGATCACAGTTGGTTTTATCAAATTTCAGTTTACTACAAATATGTAGATCCCCTTTCCCTATTCCCTTCTACCCCCTATTCCCTGGGCACAACTGGAAAGATGAATAGATGGAGGAACATGCAAAGTGAGGGCTCTTCAACTTTATACTGAAAGTGTTTCTTTGCACTGGAAAAGTGTTTCTCAAATTTAGCCATTTTAAGCGGTGTGAACTTCAACTCCCAGAATTCCTCAGCTGCTTTGGACAATGAAGTATTTCTTCCACTGTAAATGCAACATGTGAAAGAAAGAGATGTAATTTTAGTGAGCTGAGACATTGTGTTTGGATTACAAATTTCAACTTGAGTTCAGTACAGGTAGTCCTCAACTTACAACCATTCGTTTAGTGTCCATTTGAAGGTACAACACTGAAAAAAGTGACAAGACCAGTTTTCACACTTTCAACCATTGCTGCATTCCCATGATTAAAATACAGGGGCTTGGAAACTGGCACGTATTTATGATAACTGCACTGTCCTGAGGTTATATGATCACTATTTGTAACCTTCCCAGTTGGCTTCTGACAAACAATGGGGGAAGCCAGATTTGCCTAACAGCATGTTTCACTTAACAACATTAGCAAAAAAGGTTATAATATGGGGCAGAATTCACTTAACAATCTTTTTGCTTAGCAACGGAAATTTTGAGCTCAATTCTGGTCATAAATGGAGGACTACCTGTATGTGATATTTGGGGAGACACCTCTTGGGAATCACCCTGCTTTATAAAGTCTAAACCCTCCCTGGAGTTGGAGAAAGAAAGAGACAGACTAAAAGAAAAAGAGCACAGCAGAAAACAACCCACCTCTCCTCCTCTCTCAGCCTATAACATGCGGGATGTTTGACACATGGGATACAGCTATCACTCTGCATGTTTCCCCAATCACAGAGAAGAGAAATCTAATGAAAGGCAAGGAACAGAATGGGGAAGCTTTTCTCCCATTGTCCCAGCATTATGTAGAAACCAGATTTAGAATTGTTCCTAACCCAATAATGTGGTTTGTTTACTTGTACAGGTAGTCCTCAACTTACAACAGTTTGTTTAATGTCCATTCAAAGTTACAATGGCACTGAAAAATGTGACTTATGACTGTTTTTCAGTTATGACCTTTGCAGCATCCCCATGACCCTGTGATCAAAATTCAGAGGCTTTGCAACTGGTTCCTAATTGCAGCAGCAGTGGGTCTCAAACGCAAGCCTGCATATCCGCAGTTTAGTGTCCTAACCCCATGAGCCACTTCGCTTCCATCTACAGTAAATTCATCTATAGGAACGAATCCTGAATTCATTTCAGTCTCATACTGAAAACTAGTTAGAAATCAATAAGTAGACTGGAGGATGCTCAGCTTCATCTTTGCATCCCAGTATAAAATGAGCACTGCTCAGTGACTGTTCAAAGTCACAACCGGCACCAAGTGACTTATGACCATTTTTCACATTCAGGACAGTTGCGGCATCTTCATGGTCATGTGACCAAAATTTGGACGCTTGGCAACTGGCATGTATTTATCACGGTTGCCGTGTCCCAGGGTCATGTGATCAACTTTTGCGACCTTCTGACAAGCAAAGTCAGTGGGGAAGCCAGATTCACTTAACAACCGGTTTACTAGCTTATCAACTTCAGTGATTCACTTAACAACTGTGGCAAGAAAGATCATAAAATGGGGCAAAATTCACTTAACATACATTTCACTTAACAGAAACTTTGGGCTCAGTTGTGGCCGCAAGTCGAGGACTACTTGTATTTGTTATTAGTTTGGCTTGTAAACCATATTGTACAGCTGAGTGTGCAGGATGTCAGTTGTGGTTTATTCAGTAAATTATGATTAAAACCAATCAAGATTTGTCTTGAGGATCTCCTGGCATTCTAAGGAAAAGAAGAGAAAGAGTTCTGTAGTGGTTGGCTTTGGGGTACTGGTCACAGCTATGCTTAAAATGGTTAACCCATTTACTGACTTTGTACTACCTACCAAACCATAATTTAATCACACTGACTAGTGTCATGCATAACATGCTGAACCGTGAAAAGCAAATCAAAGTTAAAATTCCCCCAGTATCACCTGCTACCAGTGTTTCTCAACCTTGACAATTTTAAGGCATGTGGACTTCAACTCCCAGAATTCCACAGCCAGCAATGCTGGCTGTGGAATTCTGGGAGTTGAAGTCCACATGCCTTAAAATTGTCAAGGTTGAGAAACACTGTGCTATACCGATACAGGCATTATATATTTAACTGGATTAGATAAGCATCGATGCAAACCTAGCCTCAATACAATCTAGATCTAGATGGCTGGCTGGGGAATTCTGGGATTTGAAGTCCACAGGCCTTAAAGTTGCCAAGGTTGGACAGCCCTGATTTAGATCCTGGGAAACAGAGGATGGGTGTGTGGAAGGAGACCAGAGGTGAGCCACCTGCTGAGACCCCAACCCTCTTTTCCTTCCATGATTGCCCAGGAATCATGGGGCACCTTATCTCCAGAAGGTACATAGGTAGTCTTCGACTTACGACCCTTTGTTTAACAATCATTTGAAGTTATAACAGCGCTGAAAAAAAATGACTTATGACTGCTCCTTGCATTTATGGCCATCACAGCGTCCTTGTCATGCAGTTGCCATCCATCCATCCTTCTGAGGTCAATAAAACGAGGACCCAGATCGTTGGGGACAATATGCTGACTCTGTAAACTGCTTAGAGAGGGCTGTAAAGCACTGCAAAGCGCCATATAAGTCTAGGTGTTATTGCTATTAATGCTGTTGCCATCTGGGCGCTTGGCTGCTTGCACTTATTGCAGCTGCAGCCTTCTGCAGTCATGGGATCCCCATTTGGGATCTTCCCAGCAGAATTCCAACAAGCAAAGTCACTGGAGAGGCCCACAGGGAAGGTCACAAGTCAGGTCATGTGATGTCTTGCTTAAGGACCACAGTGATTCCCTTAATGATCATAGCAGAAAAAAAAAATCAGGTGCGGTCGCGTGGTGTTTCAGTTAACAAGCGCCTGGCTTAATGACAAAATTTCTTGTCCCAATTGTGGTTGCAAGTCAAAGATTACCTGTAGACCCAATTTTTGAAGAACATTGCGAAATTGATGCTGGTGCAGACACAGCTACCCAAAGCCATTAGCCATCATCCTTATCCATTCCACAGTCATTGCATAGGCTCTTGTCAGGCTAGTAAGTACAATTTAAAGTACAGGTAGTCCTCAACTTACAACTGTTCGTTTAGTGACCATTTGAAGTTACAACGGCACTGGAAAAAGTGTCATTTGAAAGGTTTTCCACACTTATGACTGTTGCAGCATCCCCATTTTGATGTAATCAAAATTCAGAATGCTTGGCAACTGACTCATGTTTATGACGGTTGCACTATCCCGGGATCATGTGATCCCCTTTTGCGACCTTCTGACCAGCAAAGTCAACGGGGAAGCCAAATTCACTTAACAACTGTGTGACTAACTTAACAACTGAAGTGATTCATTTAACAAATGTGGCAAGAAAGGTCATTAACTGGGGCAAAACTCACTTAACAAATGTCTCATTTGTGAACACAAGGCCCAACCTGAAGCCACCCTACAATTCTTTTACAAGCTCCGACTGAATCATGAATTTTGAAGTTGAAAGGGACCATATAGCAACCGAAAATTTGGGCTCAATTGTGGTCATAAGTCGAGGACTACCTGTACTGATTTTAAACAACAAATGGCACAGCACTGAGTTACTTCTTGGACTACTGCCATTGCATGGGAACAACCTAGCTCAGTGTTTCTCAACCTTGACAATTTTAAGGCATGTGGACTTCAACTCCCAGAATTCCACAGCCAGCAATGCTGGCTGTGGAATTCTGGGAGTTGAAGTCCACATGCCTTAAAATTGTCAAGGTTGAGAAAAACTGATTCTAGCTGGTGTGTTACTCACAAGTTGAGAATTCGAGATTCTACCCCTCTTGAGTGATTTTTGGGAGGGACAAAAAAAAGTTCAGAGTTTTTCATTTGATGCTCCACCCCTATGGAACAGTTTGTCCCTGGAGAACCAACTGGCACCCTCCTGTAGAAATTCAAAGCAGAGTTTTTCTGTAGAGCTCTTAATAGTGTTAATTAATTTGCAATTTTTAAAGATTGGATGTGATCAATCAGTACCGATGCTGAGATATTTTATGTAATTGGGTTACCGATTTTCATTGTTTTAATGTTCAATTTTGTGAACCTCCAGAAATCCATGGAGAATCAGCAGTATATAAATACTGTATATAAGCAAATGCCTCTAGTTCTTTGATCATTTGTGAACACAAGGGCCAACCTGTTACAAGCTCCAACTGAATCGTGAATTTTGAAGTTGAAAGGGACCATATAGATCAGGGGTAGTCAACCTTGGCTCTCTTATGACTCATGGACTTCAACTCCCAGAATTCCTGAGCCAGCTAAGCTGGCTCAGGAATTCTGGGAATTGAAGTCCACGAGTCATAACAGAGCCAAGGTTGACTACTCCTGATATAGATCTTAGTGCTGGTAGATGGGGGGGGGGAGTGTTCCAAAATGTTCAAGATGGCGGTTATGAGCTAACTAATTGAAGTCCCACCTCATTTTTGTATGTGACACACATAAAAAGCTTCCATTGTACAATCACACTCATCTTGGCTTTTTGAAGACACATTCTGATTTGATTTGGATTTGGATTTGATTTAGATTTGGTTTGGTTCATATGGGCACGCATTTCAAATACATGACTGGGGGGGGTTTGGTTCATATGGGATTTGGTTTGGTTCATATGGGCACGCATTTCAAATACATGACTGGGGGGAGTGCTATCTAACATTAAATCGGGCCCTTCTGTAACTTATTTCATTACTGCATCCCGCATCCTCCAGTATGGAATGAGAGACAGCAGGTTTGACCTTCTTCTTACAATAAACCTCCAAGCACCTGGTGAATGCTATTCTATCCTTTCTTGGCCATCTTTCCTCAAAGCTAAATGCCTCATCCCTGAATCAGTCCCTATAGGACAGGGGTGTCAAACTCAATTTCATTGAGGGCCGCATCAGCATTACGGTTGCCCTCAGGGGGCCGGGTGAGTGTGGCCTACTGGGTGGGTGTGGATGGAGTGGGTGTGGCCTACTGGGTGGGCATGGTCCACTGGAGGAGCCTCACTGTTCCTCTCAGGCTATGCGGAGGGAGGGAGCTTATGGAGCTAAGACTGAATGCGTTTCAGCATAGATGGCCACCACAAAATTGTACATTGGCTCCCGGCTGGCCTGGGCCAGGGCCAAGGCAGCGGGGGCCGTTCCCTCACTGTTTCCAGAATGGCTTCGCGGGCCACAGGAAACCACTTCGCGGGCTGCATCCGGCCCCCGGGCCTTGTGTTTGACATGTCTGCTATAGGACGTAGCCTTCTCAACAGGAGAACGAGAAGACAGAAGTTGAAGGCGCCATTATAGCCTCTCTCTTCGGAGTTGGCAACCTGGGATTACATTCTGCTTGCAAACATTAGGGAGCACACTCTGTTTGACATTCCTTCCTGCCATGGTGCAAGGATCACAACACAGCTGGCTGACATGTGGATGTTAAAGCTGAACTTGTCCTTTGTCTAACAGGTGCGTGTATGGCAAAGTGGACTCCAGAGAATGCCCTGAGCAGGCTACAGGCTGAACTGGAGAACGTAGAGGCCAAAGTAGAGGTGAGTCATGAGGAACAGGCTAGGCTGGCTTCCCCCAGGGCTGCTCCCAGAAGTCCTCTTTTTTTATATAAAAGGAATAAGCGTCTTCCTTTGAATCTTCTGCCCACATAGAGATAAGAGGGAAGTGACTCCAGGCCACCTTTCTCCAGGCCATCCCATCAAAGGTCAGCTTCCCAAACTTGTTCCAGCCTGTGCCAGGAAAGGCAGAGGTGTGACGGACAAGGAAGGGAAACAAGAGAGTTTTTCTCTGCTTCTGTCTAACCTTGAGAAGGGGGCCCTTTTTGTTACCTGAACTTTGGGCTTCAAGGACGTGCAGTGATATGGCTTTTCCAAGCTGCATCTCTCAAGACTTGGCTTGTGGCCAGTATGGAGCTTTGAACCACCTTTTTAGCTGTCACAGACTATCTAATTGGCTATAGTTGCAGACACACAACACACTGAACTAGGCCAATGAAAGACCTAGTGGCTGCATTCCCACAACATACCAAACGTGTAGGGTTAACTTTAGCACTTTTTGTTTTTATCTCTTAGCTAAGCACTCAACCTGTTTGGTTAGTTTAGGTTCAATGTATTGTGCAAATTTAAAAAAAATAGGTTGAGTAACCAGGTTCAATGTGTTGTGCGAACCCTTCCTTTATGTTATTACTATTATCGTATCAACAACAAATATCAAATTAAACATGTTGGACTGTTTCAGTGGTACTCAAGCTATGGAACGTCGTCCCCTCCTTGGGAGAGAGAGCAAGACACTTGGAGTGGAGGTGAGGCATGATGTTGTAGGGACATATAGGTCCCTACAGCATTTATATATTTAAAAAAAAAAGCCTCCTTCGCATCAAGCTCAAATCTGGTGACACCATGGACACATCCAGGCTCACCATTGCCTACTTCTAGGATTTCCCCCCCTCCCCAACTTTTCTGTCTAGTCTAAGTTCTGGAATTCCAGGAGGTCTCTCATCCAAGCGTTAACAAAGGCTGATGCTTGGGGATGGACTAGAAGACCTCCAATTCTATTATTCTATGTTCTACTCTATGTTCTAACTTAACTTTCCAGATCAGTCAAAGCTAGCTGACTGCTGCCATCTGCTGATAGCCAGAGTTTTTAGAGTCTCTCCTTGCAGGAGTAGCAGAACTCTTAGTACTGCAGCCACCTGAGCTGCCCTTCTTATAATGAACTTGGAATGAGACAAAAGAATATCAGGCAAATAGTCCTCTATTTGTGACCACTTGTTTAGCAGCCATTCAGATTTATGATGGTGCTAAAAAAGGTGACTTATGACTAGACTTTGCTCTTACGACTGTCACATGCGGTCATACACTCTCAATACGGATGCTTGGCAACCAGCTCGCCCTTATGACAATTGCAGCCTCCTGCGGGCCACATGATTGGCTATTGTGACCTTCCCAGAGAGCTTCTGGCAAGCAGAGTAATGGGGAAGCCAGAGGGGAAGGTCACAAGTCACAGTCACATGATGCCCCACTTAATGACTGGGGGCAATTTGCTTAAGGACTGTGGCAAAAAAAGGTTGTAAAATTGGATGCAGTTGCCGGGTTCCTCACTTAACGAACGCACCGCTTAACAATGAATTTATTATGGTCTTAGGTCAAGGACTACCTGTAGAGCTTTTGACTGGAACAGCTTCTTTTCCATTAAGAGATAACCAAGAAACCTTTTCCAAATGCCATTGTTGGATTAGCAGTCTAAGCCCCTGATACCATATACATGGCTGTTAAATATCTATGCAGTGTATGTCTGGGTACACACAGGTGTTTGTAGGGCGTTTTACATCTTTGCCTTCAAAAGAATATGGTCAAGGGGCTAAGAAAATAGAGGGAACCCAGATGCCAATTATGCTAGTTCCATTTGTGCTGATTTGAATGGCTAGGAAAGAATTGCTTTCCATTCTTAAATGAGATAGGCAGTGTGGGGCTTTCCAACTGTTTTGGCTCCAGCTCCCATCAGCACCCATTGGCATAGCAATGTTATAGAAATTGTAGCTCAGAACAACTGAAGGAAGTGGGGTTATCTGTCAATGTTTGTATTCTTGTCCCAGATCTCATTCTCCTCCATGTATTCCTATGGCAAATTCTGAATGTAGCCGTGGAGTTTGTAACTTCCCTTAATCACCTTTTGAGCCAATACATTAGCAGTTCCCTATAAGATTGTGCCAGGAGCTGCATCACACAGTGCAATTAATTTTATTAATGAATTAACTCATGTTCTGGATTTGCACAAAACATTAAACTATGATAACATTGTAGAGGGCCTTGTAGACCTGGCTCTTCTCCTAGAGTTTGGGCTAGGGCAGAGGTGGGGAATGATGGCCCCTTTATGACTTGTAGACTTCAACTCCCATGGAAGGTGCCATGGCTGGCTCAGGAATTCTGGGAGTTGAAGTCCACAAGTCATAAAAGGGCCATCTTCACACACACACACACACACACACACACGGACTAGGGTGATTGGGCTCCTTGTGAATTTGATATAGGGCAGATTTACCATCTTTATTTGTTTTGGCTGGTTTGTTTTGACTGGTATTATATTTTATTCTTTTTATTATATTGTGAACTTTCCAAGTCACTTGAAGTTAGGAATGAGCTAAATAAATGAATTAAATTAAATTAAACAATAAACTAACTAAACAAGCTAGATTCACACAGCACCCTAAAAACTAAGGTCAATGACTAAACTTAGTATGTTGTATAAATACATGTACTGGTTTTTCATGCGGTGGTTTTCTAGATTTATATCCCATCTGTCAGCCTTCCCAGGTTGACTAGAAAAGGACCACAACCAAATGAGCTAATTCTGCTTTATTGTAAGATTACTTAACTTGCAAGAATCTTGCAAGTCTGAAAGAACAAATCTCCTATGATTTCTTTTTCCAACCTGATAAGTTAGGGAGGTTCCTTTTTGAGTTTCTTTCCCTGCCTGTTATGCAGCTGTAGACTCTCTCCCCTGTTATCTAATTGCTCCCTAGGCAGCATATCTTTCACTCCACCCGTGTCCCAGAGACCAATCTCACATACCATTGAATCACCTGTCCTCCGCAGGCTTATAGTGCCCTCCATTACACTCCCTTCTCCAGTTTCTCCAACAATAAAAACTTTATGAGTGCTGGGAGTGACCAACCCAAAGTTATCCAGTGAGCTTTCATGGCTATGGCTGGAATCTTCTCAGTCTTAATCCAACACTCTTAATCATTAATCAACACTCTTAATCATTGTATATATTGGTTGTCTTTAGTGGAGCTGCTTAAAAATACAACCAGAGAGAACAAGTTATGTGAGGCTACATTTCTAAGCAATGGACTCAAAATTTAAATTACACTGAACACTGTAATACATTTTCAGCAAAACTGAGCCGAGATTTAGAAAGCTCCCAGAAATAGCAGAAATAAGTTTGGAATGTTTTTCTATAATCACAGCAAGCACAAAAGGAATAGGAAATGCTCTAGATACAAACGGAGGAAAAATGTCCATTTCAGGTCTCTATGAAGAGCCTGATGGGATATAAGCAAAATATTATAGGAAAGAACCCAGACCCCTTGCCTTGCACTTCCTAAGCTCACTTCTGCCTTTAAATTCACTGTACCATCACCACTGTTACATAAGGCTTTAGTCAAACCCTCATTTGGAATACTGTGTCCAGTTCTGGAGATCTCACTTAAAAAAAGATATCAGATTGAGCAAGTCTAGAGGGGGGCAAGGAAAAAGTGCAAGGTCTGAGAGACAAAACGTATCGGAAGACATAGGAGGAACTGAATATGTCCAGCCTGGAGAACAGAAGGGAAAGGGGGAGACATGATTAAAACCTTTAAAACATATTAAGGGCATGAATAAGGTTCTAGAAGGCAGTGTTTTCAATATTAAAGCAAAAAAATCAAGAACCCGGGGCATAATCTCAAATTGACAGGAGGGAAGTTCAAAAATAATGTTAGAAAGTATTACTTCACAAAAAAGAAGAATGGAAGCTTGGAACTAACTCCCAGCCAAGGTAGTGGGTCAATCATCTGAGTTTAAACATGCTTGGGATACATATACTGTATGTCCGTCATCTGACAAAAAAATTAAAATAAATAAATAAGCATAATAAAAAAACTCAAAGGTCAGACTTAATAGACCACTAGATCTTTTTCTGCTGTCAGTTTTCTATGTTTCTGCACTAAGTAAAGGTTAAATTTCCACTTAGCTTAGTTTTGTAAACGGAATGGGAACAAGCACTATGCTGGTCTGCAGCTCAGCAGAAAAACCCATTGGGAGGAGCTGGTGGTTGAAATTTGCTTGGAACACCCAACTGTCCCAAATGGCAGTTTCATCTTCCTTTCTTTGTCCACAGGAACAGATGGAGCAGTTCCTATGTTGGGATCTCCCCATCGAGACCTTTGTGGAGTCTTTCCAGCACAGCCGCATGCTCTCCCATCTTCGTCGCACCCAGCTGGAGAAGCTGCAGGAGATCCTGAAGGTGGAGAAGGCAAAAACTCCTGAAAAGCCAAGCCCGAGCTGTGAAGAGGAACAGCCTGCAGTCTCCCCAGCACTTCCAACTCCTCCTCCACCTTCGGCTCAAGCGGCCCCGGCTCAGAATAATGGGCCACCTCCTAAGGTCTTCCAGCTCCGCTTGGCACCGGCATTCTTGATCCCATCGGAGGCTGTGCTCCCCATGACGGCAGCCCCTCAGAAGTGCTGCCTGCCCACTCTGGCCACTTCGCACTCCACCGCTAACTTTGTGAGCTCTCCCTTGAGTCTGATTGGGCACATCCACTTGCCCCAGACCCACCTGCCTCACCAGCAGAAGAAGAAAGAGCCCCCACATCGGTAGCTGCAACAGCGCCAACGGGACATTTTGACCAGAGCCTCTGACACCAGCTACAATGGGCCAGAGTCTGAGGTGTGATGCCAGCCTGCCAAGAACTCCACCTTCCCAGACTTGGTGGGAGTTGGGGGTGGGCGTATGGCAGAGAGCTGGCTCCCTTTTCTCTCTGGCTGCCAAAATAATTTAGATTCCATCTCCACTCCTCCCCTCGCCATCCCCCACCTCCCCAGGCAGTTTGGCTGGCTGGGTTGATCCAGTGTTAGCTATATGTATAGGTGGCCAAGACCGCAGGGAGTTGTGCCCTGCCTCCCCCTTTCCCACTTGAGAAATAAGGAAAGTTATGTCGCTTCTTCCCCCCCTTCTTTTTCGGGAGCCTGAATTCACCATCATGCACTCATTACGCCTATCTCTCGAGTTAGGTGGGGGAAAACCTCTTGCAAACTGCTTGTTGCTTTTCTGGATGCTGGGCGTGGTCAATTTCAGGCAGGGCTATCTCTAACCCCCTCCAGGCAGTCGGCCGGCTGATCTTCTCTATCGCACAAGGGACTCCATTTCAGTAGCAAGTAGGAAGAGAACATAGATGGTGGGGGACGGGTGGGGGTTGGGGGTGGGGGAGGGAATAGAGCACAGCACATTTCCAGGGGTGGAGAAAGGAGGGGTTGGCCAACTGCTTAGAGGGGGGCAGTTTTTGGAGCTGAATTGCCCCCCCTTCCTATTCATTTTTTTCTATTGAGGCAGGGGGGTCTGCAGATAAAGTGGGGGAGGGGGTCTATTGATGTGATGGGGGGGTTGAGGTTGCAAAGCACAGGGTAGAACATTTTAGCCCAAAGTTTATGCCACGGCTAGAGAATGGGTTAGTACCAGCATAGGCACACGGTCTCAACAGGGTATGCATAAACGGGAGAGATGAGGCATGCTCTACGGGGGACATGCCTTCCAGGATGGGTGGGGGAGGGAGCAAGGAAATATTTTCAAGCAAACTTTTCTCTTGATTCAATGTGCTTGCTAAAAAAAACTGAAGGATGAAATTCTGGGGATAGCAGGGAGGGAGATTTGAACTGGGAAAAAAAAGTTTCTCCTAATATTAATCCCTTCCCCTCAAGCAATTATAGGTGTGATTGGACTTAGAGGGTACAATGCAGGTGAAGTTAGCCATGCCAAGATCCCATTGAAAGCGAAGACAGAATAAACGCAACGTGGCTGGGCATGCCATTTGCTACCTATCTGGTCTACAGCAAAGCTCTTCTTGATTAGAATGTACAATGCATCACTTTTTATAATCGCCTCTGTGGAGGCTGCCCATAGTATCTCTGAATGAGTCACTGCTTTGGCTTTTCCTCTCTGCAGTAGCCTTCCGAGTGGTAGATAATATAGTATTGTTATTTCCCTGCCAGGGATAGAAGGGGGCCATTCCCAACAGACAGGCCTTGCCCTCTGCCCTCCTCAGAGCCGGCCAGAAAATAAATTACCTTCTTCAGCCTGAGTTCACGGTTGTTTTTAACACTTCTCTACAAAACTGAATTTTAAAAAAAACACCAAAATTCCCAAGCCTTGAAATGTCACTTTCCAATCTCAAAAGTTCTTGCTTTTCGCCTCTGTGCAATGAGATTTTATTTTAGCTCCAGCAAGGCTGAGTTTGTGAAGACCCACAGTAGGATACCCATTTAGGGAAGGGCAGCTGAGCTAGCATAGGGTTGTGGCAGCCAACTGTGCCATTCCCATTAGAGCAGGGTTTCCCAGCCCTGGCAACTTTTAAGACGTGCGGACTTCAACTCCCAGAATTCCCCAGCCAGCCACGCTTAAAGTTAAAGTGGCACATCTTAAAGTTGCCAGGCTTGGGAAAGTCTGCAGTAGAAAAAGAGATTTTGCGTGGCTTACGACTAGGAAGTGTGAAAGGTGTGATTGTGAGCCAGAAGCAGCAGACAATATTGCCCAGGCTCACCAAGTGAGGAATGGCTACTTCCTGCCTCAGTGGGTAATGACGTCCTTCAACTGAAACCAGCCACCACAGCTGGTTTTGGGGGGGGGGGGTTGGAGGGGGTGGGAATTGTATCAGGAAGGACCATTGGGCATTCTTTTCAAAGCCAGGGTCGCAAATCGGAGCCCCTAATCTTGATACTAGACCAGAAGGCAGGAAGGTCTGTTGCAACGGGGGGCAGCTCCTTAAGAAAAGCATCTGCCACCGTTTCCCATTGTGGCATTTCAGTGTTCAAACTTGATTTTTTAAAAGAACAGTGAAGGAGTTCTAAATCTAAATAAGTACCTTATTTTTTCCTGTCACCAAACAACAGGGCATTTCCCAACTCAGAAAGGTCAGCTGTGGGTGGGGGCAGGCCTCATTTTCCTTCATAGCAGTCATCATGGGAACTGGAGCACAGGGTGGACATTGGAGTTATAAGGAGGACCAAGAGAGTTAGACCTTCAAGAACTGAAACCCTATCCTATCCTTGCCCCAATTAGACTTAGAAAGCGATCTCCGATTTCTCTCCTAAGCTAGAATGTAAACGATCCCCAGTTCAACTCGGTCTTTTATATTTCCGCCATTAGATTCACCAGCCAGCCAGTACAATAACATATTTTCTTCAGCAAGGACCAGCTACAAAACTCAGACAGCAGGGTGAACAAAGATTGTTGGTATTTGAGGCAATGCAATGTAATGCAATCCATTCCTGAGAATTCCCCATCTCCGCACCTTCCTGTCTCTCCAGAGGTAAGATGCTGGACAGCTAAAATAAAACATTGCACCAACTCAGTCTGAAATTTCAAACTCCAAAATTCGGTGGGAAAGAAATTCCATTTTCAAACTCTGGGTTTAATATAAAAAGTACCTTTTGCCAGAAAACCTGAGCCACGTTTTGTTTGAAGTATTCAATGGCCAAGTTTAACATTTCACAGTTAGTTTTTTCCCTTGTATCCTTTAAGTCCAGGAGCATCTATAATTCATGTGGATGGGTCACACTCAAGGCCCAATGTATCTAGTCTGGCATTTTCTTTGTAACAGTCGCAGCCAATCAGAAGGCTCGGGGAAAGCCTATGAATGGAGCATCTTTCAGTAGTTTGCTCCCAGCAACTATTTCTTAAAGGTATACTGCCTCTGAAATGAGAAGATCTGCTTTATGCTCTCATGTCTTACAGCCAACGTTAGACACCTCATTCATGAATTTGCCTCCATTGTTTAATTACAAAAAAACGAAAGAAAGAATAGAGGAAGAGGGCATTACATTAGGAGAATATTTGTGCCAGCATTTACAAGGATGTTTGAGTTATCAACATTTGCTTGAAAATTTCCACTCAAATCTATTTCAGCTCCCAAGAAAAAGGGAACAAGAGAAGGCCATTTCTCAAGTATATGTTCATTCATTTAAATGCATGCAAATTTAAAGTCACTAGTTTTCTAGCATTGATGCTGAATTGTTTTTATTTTTGATGGCTAGGTTCAAAAAACAAAATAGCCTGCTGTGATAACCTGGTTTGGCCCTTGCAGGTGCCCAGATCCCGGTTTTCTTCGGTGGGAAGCAGGAGTGGGTTCTCATTGACCAAAAGAGCAAACCGGTCCTACCATCGAAAACAATCCTCAGTATCTCAAACAAGCCTAGAGGCCACAACACGCTCTTGGAATGTAAATCTGCTCCTTCAATTCTACCACAAGATGGAAGGGACAGGAGGGGAGGAGGGGCCATTTCCAGTCTCCTCTACCTCTCGGACTTCACTGGATCCCCTCCCTCAGTGACGTAATGCACAAGCCGGAACTGGTTTTTTTTTTTTTTTCCTTCCTTTGGGGACTTCGCTGCAAAACTTTATACATGTGTGAAAGGGGGGTGTCTTTCCCAGGGGTCATCTGATTCTGGCAGTGCCCCCAGCAGCTTCAAGGTAGACCTCATGCTGTCTTCGTGAACGTTTTTTTCCATGTAATGTTTTTTGGAAACATAAGTGTGGAAACATAAATGTGGAATATATATATATATATATATATATATATATATATATATATATATATATATATATATATATATATATATAATATTCTTTGGAATAAATTTAAATACTACATTTCTGTATGCAGCGTTTTCAAAGCTTGTTATTCTGTATGTGGGAAAGGCACCTCAGAGGGCCATGATTTTCGCAGGAAGGCAGCATATGTGTTGCTTTTGTCTTTATGTTGGGGTTTCCTCAGCAAGAATTTCCAAGACTGGGTCTGCACCTATCCTTGATAGGCCCAAAATAATCGTATTAGGGTTTAAGATTATGTTGGTTCCCACAACATGCTAAATTTCTAACTAGCTGATGCTATTTTACTAGTGTCTAGCATTTTATGCCAATTCAGAAAGTTACTATGTTTACCAGTGTGGTTGCACATTCAAATCGTCACATACTCATTCTGGAAACATGCACGCCAGTCTGCAGGCAGCCTTTGCCTGCTTTGTTTGAAAGCATAACATGACTTTGTTTTTCCTTATTATGTGTTGTCTTCTCCTACTACTAGGCACAGTGTATCCAAATCGTAAAAACTTCCTTCTGAAAAATGGATTATTCGTTATCTAGCGGTCATTCACATTTGAGCAGACCAGATATAAATGTCTTTATAAAGGTGAAGTGAAGGGCTGCTGGATAAGTGTGAATTCATTCCCTAAAATCAGTGTCTTTCAATCTTGGCAAGTTTACAGTATGTGACTTCAACTCCCCAGTAGTAATTCTCCCTGGGGAATTTTGGGAGTTGAAGTCTTAAAGTTGCCTAAGTTGAGAAATACTATACTGGGGAGAGTCTCTGTTTGAGCATAGCCTCCAGGGAAAAGAACAGCCCACTTAAGAGCTGTAGCAGTGCCCTCTGCTGATCGTATGAAAATCCAGCTGAGAGTTCCGCAGGCGCTGGGCAGGAGCTATGGGAGAGGTTTGATTCCGAGGGATCAAGACCACCAGAATCCCCCCGGGAGGCAGCACGATCTTCTAGCTATTGCTGCAAATTAAGATTTGGCTGGAGTGCCAGGTCTGAAGGGGGAAAGTAGGAGGGAAGATGGAAATTTATTTATTTTATTTATTTATTTGAATTTGTATACCGCTCTATCTCCCTCACGGGACTCAGGGCGGTGGACAGGCGATGATAAAAATCACAATAAATATACTCAAATCTCTATTCTAAAATCAAATTAAATAAAAGGTCTGCTCTAAAATACCCTATATAAAACCTTTACTAAAACATAATTAAAGCTATGCCAGGCCGGCCGCCCGGAATAGATGGGTTTTCAGGGCTCGGCGAAAAAGGCACAGGTCCACAACTGTACGTAGGACGGGGGGCAGGTCATTCCAGAGGGCAGGAGCTGCCACAGAGAAGGCTCTCCCCCTGGGGGTCGCCAGCCGGCATTGACTGGCCGACGGCACCCTAAGGAGGCCCTCTCTGTGGGAGCGGACTGGTCGGAAATGGACTCTTGACTGAATAAAAAATATTTTTTATGCCCCGAAGCACATTGAATTTGGCTGCTTCTCCAGGGGCCTGAAAGGAACTAAATAAGCATCATGACTTGTATCAACACTAATGACTGAACTCGTGCAAGATCTGTTAAAAAGAGTAGATACCATATCCATGTTCTAAATAAAACAATTTATGATGTCAATAGTCTAGATAAGTTACCAATTGGCACCTGCCATGTATAATAGGGAGTTAGTGATAATTGACCTATCCCTAGAAGATTTGTTTAAAGCTTTTTGAGAAAAATGTGAACAAAACAATTAGGAAAAAATAATTTCAGTGGCATGTTTATTTTTAATTGCTACTATTAATACAACAATATTTATAGCCTTAGACCCCTCCAATTGACAAGTTCTAAAGTAAAAAAAAAATGCTGTACTCCCCCACAGCCCTGAAATGAATAAATAATTCTAATAAGAAAGGACAGTAGAAAGAATAGTATTGTTTATCCCTTCATCACCTTGGTATCTCTGTTGTTTTAAACTGACTGCAAACTGAATTTAATCCGAGATCCAGTTGGAATTCTCATTCAGAATTCAGCGGATGAGCATGTCAATGTCTTTCTTAGTCTAACACAGTGTTTCTCAACCTTGACAATTTTAAGGCACGTGGACTTCAACTCCCAGAATTCCACAGCCAGCAATGCTGGCTGTGGAATTCTGGGAGTTGAAGTCCACGTGCCTTAAAATTGTCAAGGTTGAGAAACACTGGACTCTAACATATCCTGCAGGGTCGTTGTGTAGATGAATTGGGATCACTGAGTTCTATGCCAGAGAGATAAAATAAAAGTAGAACTGACTTCAGTTCCCTCGTTGCTGAGTCATAGATCACACACATCAAGGAAAGCATTTCAGTACAGAATGCCAGGATTGATCCCAATGGGAATGGGTAAGAAACACTAATGAATCTCCTCTCAACTCAACTGTGTTGGCCTCCGAGTCATAATTTTCTTGTATTTTTCTAGAAATCCAGTATCAGGTACATCTTTGCAATGGTTAACTTCTCAGGCATGCTTAAGGATTTGAGAAAACAAAGGAGGAGAAAGGCCCCGAGATTAAAATCTAGGGAGACAGGATTTTATCAAGAGGAATAAAAAAGTGCACTGAAGGGTCTTGGGGGTGAACAGGGAAAGTAGATGGGCCTTGCTTTCTAATCAAGCATTCAATGACTGAGTGAATAGATCCTGCTTGAGCTAAACCTGGAGAGGAGCCTGTGCTCAGATAGGATTCATACAGTACACTAAATTAATGTTTCTCAACCCTAAGTTGTGTGGATGGGGAATTCTGGGAGTTTAGGTCCACGTATCTCAAAAGTTACTGAGGCTGAGAAACACTGCATTAAACCAAAACCAAATATTCCAAAGTACAGACTTAGCACAATGTCTGGATCCAGTAATGATGCCATTGGGCGTTTGATGCAAATTAAAGGCAAATTACATTATTCACATGATTTGTTGGATGACATAATGGCATACATGATGTCACTAGCTCACCTTGCCTGTTTTCTGGACATCCATTTATTATTTTCTGTCTGATGCCATTTGATAGTTGCTATGAAATGAGACATGCCTAGAATTGGAAAATTGGGCTGCTCTGGCACCTATACTGGTTGGTTGCAATAGTATTTAATATCTCTGATGCTTATAAAAATAACTTGTCATGTATTGCTCAGGTTTTTTGCATTCTGTCTGCCATGTCAACTGTGGCATGGCGTTAAAATGGTCACAAACATTTCAGCCAATATTTGGGCAACAAAACCAGTTAGTGAAGCTGCCATCTGAGTTCACCTAATATCTAACTATAAACAAACCAACTGGATTTGATTTGTAGTCTAGACCCCACCCACCCCCACCCCGGTCTAACCCATATTACTGTCACTAAGCTTAGTAAATCAAATCAAGTCTTTATTAATAGAGTTGTAGAGCAGCATAAGGAGGATGGGACAGTCAATTAAAAAGCATAGAAGATATATCAGATCTAAAAAAAAATATGAAAATCTAGAAAATATTAAAGCAAAAAGTATTCTGGCAGTCCTTGACTTACAGCCACGCTGGAGACCAGAATTCCCATTAACAAGGCAGTTGTTGAGCTGCACCCATTTTATGACTTTTGCTGTGGTTGTTAAACAAATCACTGCAGTACTTAAGTAACACACATGGTTGTTAAGCAAAGCCAACTTTGCTTGTTGGAAGCCAGCTGGGAATTTGCAATTGCAAATGGTGATCATCTGACCCCAGGCCATTTGCAACCATCATAAATACATGCAGGTTGCCAAGCACTCAAATTCTGATCATGTGACCATTGGGATAATGCAATGGTCATAAATGTGCAAACTTGTGATAAATCATATTTTTCAGTGCCGTTGTAACTTTGATCACTAAATGAATTGTTGTAAGTCAAGGACTACCCATACGTGAAAGTCTGTAAGAATCTAAAAGAAAAGGTAGGAGTAAGCTTATTATATATCTTGAGAATGCACCTGCTAGATCTTCACTGACTCTGATTAAGGATTTTTTTTATTTTCTGGAGCCAGGAAGCAGTAAACAAGGAGATTTGAAAAAAAGGGGAGGCTGGGGAAGATGATCTTCTAGAATCAGGAAAGGATAATACAATATTGAAAAAAATAATTAGAAGTTAAGAAATTGATGTCCATCAAAGCAGTAATCTGAGAACATTTGCCTTGAAGCAACTAATTTCCTAAGTAAGTTCCCAGACAGTTTCAGGTTTATATTTCTCTTTCCTTGGAGATCTTAAGCAACGGATTACCCCGTTTTATGTCCTCAGAACAGTCCTGTGAGTTGTGACTCAGAGTGTGTGTCTAGCCAAAGTCACTCAAGGTTGTGTGTAGACTTGAAAGTGGGTCTCAGTGGCCCAGCTCCAGTCCTTCAACACTCCACTCTGGTGGCTTTCCATTAGCGTCAGTTTTTCCTTGGTGGCCAGGGGCCAAAACACAAGGGAGCTGATGCTTGCATTTTTTAAGCTCAGTATTAATTCCACGCAGGCTGGGATCAGTTAGAAAGACTTGGGCCAGTAGCCTGGAGCCCTCCAGGATAAATGGACAGGGAATGTTCAATCTCACAGAAATCTGCATTGCCAAAGGCTCAGGCACATAGAATGGGAGCAGCTGGCAGAAAGTTCCCTTGGCACGGCCAGCCATGCTGTTTAGGGGAAGCACCAGACAAAATATTGGCAAGGTGCTACAAGTTGAATAAACCATGACATTTTTGAAAGTGGGGGAAAGTATTTTGAATATTGCTACTAATAAAACATAAAATGTGCATTTAATTAACGACCAGTTGGTTTTGTGGACAAAACCACAAACCAACTGCAGTAATAAGAAAACATAGATAAAGGCAGAAGCCATAGAGATGTTATTTCGTAAGAGTCAAAATAATTTTAGGGATCTGAGGACTCTTGAAGGGAGATCCATCCCATATTCGAGATAATGTTCCAGGCTGTGTTTCATTTTGTTTGCTAGTAGAAAGTGAAGGCTTTATTTATTATTTATCCGTTTACTGGGGCTTCTAAACCACTCTAATCCAGAAGGACTCTGAGCTGCCCACTTTTACTATTGGTGATTCATGTACCATGGAGTTTTTCATTATAATATCTTTAAAACAAATTCACAACCTGGTTAATTAGCAATTCCTTCAAACTTCCTGAAAATTCCTTCCCTGGAAACCCTACTTTACTTTTAGGTCTGGAGTTAAGATGATTGGTGAGACTGTTGCTTTTGGGGGTGTTGTACTGTGTTATTCAGGACATGCACTTTTTTCTTTTCTTGTTGTTCATGACTTTTAATATGTAAGCTGCCCAAAATCGTTTAGAATAGGGCAGCCTTTAAAATGGATGGGAGGGAGGGAGGGAGGAAGGAAGAGAGGAAGGGAGGAAGGAAGAGTTGAGTCTTTTGGAGTACTAACGGTGTTTATGATATAGCTACATTAAAGCCTTCCAGACATCTTACTTGCTGAGTTGCCATGCAGAAAAGGAAAACCCAAACCTGCAAAGACAGAATTACAAAGGGAAGTTCAATACACTAAAAGAGTAAATGAATTGAGTACACATCAACTTGCTAGCCATCAAACAATTAAAATAGAGTGGATTGGACAATGATCTAAAAAACATGGAAGAAACAATGTTGATTTCACAGTCAGGAAAAATACAGCAATGACAGTACTTGGATAAAATGCAGTTAGTGACCAAATAACATGCATTAGATTATCACTATATTAATGGGTTTTCCGTGATCTTGGTTTATGTTCCAACAATTGATGCAGACAAAAAGTAGGTTGATGAGTTGTATGGTCAAGTTCAATTTCTAAGTAACAGAATATGTAAGATATACAGCTTCTGGTAGGAGTCTGGAATACCAAAGATGGAAGTAGTAAGGAGGAAAGCATACTGTATGGCCTAGGAAATCAAAAGGAAGCAGGAGTACAACTTATCAGTGTTTGCCAATCCAATTATTTTTTCATTACTTCCTGACAGAACAATTAACCAATGGAACAACCTGCCTCCAGAAGCGGTGAATGCTCCAACACTGGAAGTTTTTAAGAAGAGACTGGACAGCCATTTGTCCGAAATGGTATAGGATTACCTGCCTGAGCTGGGGGTTGGACTTGATGACCTCCAAGGTCCGTTCCAACTTTACTACTACTACTACTACTACTACTACTACTACTACTACTATTACTACTACTACTAATGGCATTCTTCAAGGCAAGTAAAGAGGAAGAACAATGTCAATCACTTTCCACAATATGGTCTTGAGTATAGGTATCCTCAACTTACAACAGTTTGTTTCGTGACCATTCAAAGTTACACCAGCACTGAAAAAGGTGACTTATAACTGTTTTTCACACTTACGACTGTTGCAGCATCCCCATGGTTATGTGATCAAAATTCAGATGCTTGGCAACTGACTCATATTTATGACGGTTGCAGTATCCCGGTATCATGTGATCAACCTTTGTGACCTTCTGACAAACAAAGTCAATGGGGAAGCCAGATTCACCTAACAACCATGTTACTAACTTAACAACTGCAAGGATTCACATAACAACGGTGACAAGCAAGGTTGTTAATTGGGGCAAAATTCATTTAACAAATGTCTCATTTAGCAACATAAATTTGGGGCTCAATTGTGGTCACAACTTAAGGTTTACCTGTATATACTGAAGTTTACCAAGGGAATGATCAGGAATCACTTCAATGTGCTGAACCTTACTCATGGAGAACCAGAGGAACTATGAAATGAATTCAAAGAAGTTCTTAAGGATGATTATGAAAAGAGACTAGGAAATAGGGAGCAAACAATAGAGAACAAATGGTGGAAATTGCGAAGAAGACAAGCAAAACCAAAGTCAGGGAGAGAAAGAGCTAAAGAATGAACTTAACAAAGAATTTTGGAGAAAAATTCTGAGAAAAAACCAGGAGCAGTATTAGACCAATATCTCTAAAGATATCAAAGATGGAAGCAGGCACAGTAAAATGACGGAAGTCTTCCAAAAGATCTCCAAACTCAAAAGGAAATTCCACTCTCAAATCAGCCTCAAAGGATAGCCTCAAACTGACTCAAAGAAGATTAGAGAAAGATAGAATGTGCTTAAGTTTTGTACAATAGAGGTGTCAGTATCTAAGTCACCTTAGAAAATATTTCCTATTTACAAGAATCTCCAGTATTAAAAAATGAAGTTAGATCAGCATTCCAGTCATTACCAAATCAGAAGGCTACGGAAATTGATGGAATGTCTACAAAAATATGGCAAACAACCGAAGACTCAGTAAAAACTGTAACTGAATTATGCCAGCAAATCTGGAGAACAACATAGTGGCTAACAGATTGGAAACAGTCAGTTTACATACGAATACCAAAGAAAAGAGTCTGAAAAGTATTATATGAGTATGCAAAGTATTATATGACATCCTTAATGTCACATGCTAGCAAAATAATGCTAAATTAATCCCACAGAGGTTAGAGCTCTATATGGAAAGGAGAATATTACGTGTTGTCTGGTTTTAGAAAAGGCTAACAAGAAACATTATTGCTGATGCATGCTGAATAATTGGGAAAGCTAAACAATACCAACAATAAATCAATGTGTGTTTAATTGGTTATAAAACAGCCCACAGTTGTGTCAACTATGTCAAGCTGTGGAATGTTTGGGGGAATGTAGAACATCTCATTGGCTCTTCATGTGAAATCTGTACAAAGGACAGGAAGCCATGGTTGAGATGGAACATGATGAAATAGACTTTCTCCAGGTCAGCAAAGGAATGAAACAAAGCTGCATACTCTCTCCTTATTTATTCTCTCTTTTGTGCTGAAGATTAGGGAGGCTGGATTGGAAGATGTGGTTTTAAAACAGTAGGAAGAAACATCAATAATCTGTGCTATGCTGATGGCAGTACTCTGATAGCAGAAAATGCAAAGGATCTGAAAACTCAAGTAATGAAAGTCCAGGAGCAGTAAAAAAAAAAAATGGGGCTAAGTTTAAATATAAGAAAGATCAAAAGAATGACAACAGGTACAGCAACCAGCCTTCAAACTGACAATGAAGACATTGAACTGAAGCGCTTAGGATCATCTATCAACACAAAAGGAAGTCAAGAATTAGCACCTGGTAGGATAGTAATGAAGGTAATGGGAAACCAAAATATTCAGATGCTATGGTCTCTCTCTGTCTGTAAAGATCAGAGTAATTCAATCAGTGGCTTTCCTTCCTTTCCTACGAATATGAAGGTTGGACTTTGAAGCAACATAATAGAGTGTTCAAGCTTTTAAACTTTGGTGTTGGGGAAGACTGCTGAGAATACCATAGCTAGCCAAGAAAAAAAACAGATAACAGAGGAAATCAATGCAGAATTCACTTTAGGCAGAAATTATTATTCTTAAATTATAATAGTTTGGGTATCTTTATTATTTATTCATGATATAGGGCCTAGTTATCCGAGGGACCACCTCCCTCCAACTGTTTCTGACCACCTGGTACATTCAGAGGATGTGCAGTCTAGGTGCCTACTATTAAACTGCTAAACTTCTGGGGCCAAGGAAGTGTGCCTTCTCTGTCGCTGCCCTCACTCTAGAACAGCAACCCCCAGAGATAAGAAAGGCGCCCACTTCCTTGGCATTCAAGAAAACCCTTAAGACCTGACCCTCTTCCCAGGCCAAGGGATTGTGTTCATTGATGTATGGGTGGGGCCATACATTAGTATTTGTATTTATTGTTCTGGTGGTTTTAGTCCAGATCATCTATTTATGTGCTTGTTGTTATTGTTTTTTGGATACTGTAAGCCACTCATGGAGTGGATGGCTATAACAAATTTAGTAAATTATTCATGCAGTATTAAATTTTTGTTTGTAAACAATCAGTTCTCTGAGAAAATGAGACACAATAGTTAATGCTCCCACCCCTATGTCTAAGATACTATACTACCAATAAAAATAATTTATGACAGAACATAACTTTTAGCATAGTTGAAGTTATCATTTGGAGAGTAGTGGCAGCAAACTATATTTATCCCACAATTGGAAGAACTTATGACACTGATACCAAATAACCTGGTTGCCACTGTCAACACAACTGAAAGCTGCTGGGACTAGAGACAACTGATGTAAAATATGTACCACCACCCCAATCTAATCACATTCCAAAGCCAAATTCTAAGGTTTCATACCAAGTCTTAACAAATTTACTCATTTGGCGTTGAGGTAGTTGTCTTCTTTTGGCCATTTGGCAGAAATGTCACACATCTTAAATCAAGCGATTAGTGTGATTTGAACCACATAGAATGGATGTTTCAGAGTCAATTTCATAAGGGACAGATTTTAAGGAACTGCAGATGTTGAGGGTGGTTCATGGACTATGACAGCTATATGACAGGTGTATTGTTCATTCTTGGCATGTGACATCATGGTAAGGATGGCTTGCACCAACACATACCTCTGGGTTCAAAGGGACACCAGGGTATCTCACAGATCACAACATCTCTATTGTGAAAGCCTTGATAGCATGCCAGATCTGAACTTCAGTCCTTTAATTCAGGCTCTTCCCACAAGTCCGTTCAAATGAAGAACAAAACCAAAGTTCAGCCTTGCTTTGAGTTCCTGGGCTCTCCCACATTAGAAATCAAGCACAGCTTGTTCAAATTGTAGCTGGTAAAGTTGGCTGGATCCCCATCCTCGCAGAAATCTCAAGGGACAGGTTATTTTGCTCGTGTACTGGCTGCTCAGAAACTGCTGATGGAGAGAAGGGGAGGGGAGTCATCTTAGCCCTCTATCTGCTTAGGTTGAGCAAGAGAAAGAAAGATCTGCTTCCCATTTGCCAATGGGTAGCCCTTGGTTACAGGCAGCAGCCGCTGTCTCTGGGATGCCAGTCAGGCTCTGCTATTGGTGGAGAGGGCCAGCCAGGCTCTCCAACTTGCTGATGGGCCACCCGTTGCCTTGGCAACAGCAGCATCCAGATACGCTTGTGAAGGCAAGGCAACAGAGATTCTGCAAGCTTCTCCAGAAAGCCCTAGCGACCACCATGCAGTTCCACCTGAACCTAAGCCACACAATGCAAGATTGGTAGGGAGGGGGGTAGAATTCCTTGAAATGTTGCATAGAATGCCTACATCCTAGCAGGTATATTTCAGTGTACTGTCATACTGCAGGAAATCCTACTGAAGGTCTCAGATGAAATAGTATTATTACCGTGTGTGTGTGTGTGTTTGTGTGTAGGGGTGGGGACACTAAAAAAAATCAGGAAGTTTTTACATGGGTGTCTTATATTCCCTGTATTACCATGCCTAATTTAACACAGGGCTTGGTGCCCAGCTATGGAGTGTGTACTTTTGGAGAAGTGCCCCTAAATGTGGAAGGCTGATTATATGCCAAGTCAAAATGCTATTCGCTTATTTATGATCTATTACACCAGTTATTACAACATCTAAACTGGCTTCTGTATCTTCCACGGAACTTGATCCTTGGAACTTGATCCTTAAAACAACCTAGGGCTGAACAGGAACAACTATCTGAAATGTGTCCAAAACTGGCATCTAATGGAAATCTACCTGCAGAGCAACAATCTAAAGGCAGTTCAAATAAATAAAGCTAAGTGCAAAGTACAAAGAAGAAAAAAATCTCACTCCTGGTCTGGTGGTTCTTTATATCCAACAGAAGAGGACTTTTCTAGTTTGAGATTGATGGCTGCTTTTATGACAGTCATCAATCACAAGAAACTCATTTCCTCTCATTATCCATATATGGGAATTCATTCTTCTTAAATCCAGCTAGATCAAGAACAAAGCACTCTAAGCTTATGAATCTAAATGATTTCACTAGCAGTTGTAGATCAGTACAGTACTAGGACTCCCTCTATAGTACTGCTTAGGAACAACATTCCAGTTTTTGAAAACAAAGGACAATCGCTATAGGGGAGGGGTTGTTGGCTAAAAACTGAAAAAAGGACAGGCGCTTTTTCACTGCCATCCAGATTAGGAGCAGACAGCAGACAGCTTAGGAGACTTAGCATGAAAATCATACAGGAAGGGAAAAAGAAAAATGGGGTTTACGCCTATGAAGGACTAGGGGTGTAAAAGAAGACGCGTTTACAAAAAACTAGATGTATTTGTACAATATACTAAATTTGACTAGTGTTTATGTTCTGGTTCTGGGATTCTATTATGCAATTCCATTGTTTGATTTGTTAATGATTTAACAGTGTGAAAATGGGATAATTCAATTGCAGAATTGTTTGGATTAAGAATCCCAATGGTGCTTTTTCAAGAGGCAACTGAACTGTCTTGATTTTCTTTGAAGATGTTTCGCTTCTCATCCAAGAAGCTTTTTCAGAGCTGAAGAAACTTTTTGGATGAGAAGCAAAATATCTTTAAAAAAACAAACAAGCAGTCCAGTTGCCTCTTGAAAAAACACCTTTGGGACAACCATGACCTGGCTATGGAGAATCTCCATAGATAAATTAAATAGTTTAAACAATATTGTATAAATGCAGTTTTAGGGGGCAAAAAAAATGCCCTGGGAAGATTACTGCAGAGAACACAATCTTCAATTAAAAAGCACATTTTGCCACTATTCTAAGTCATTCCCAATGTTAATATAAAAGATGCCATAGTTAAAGACAGCTCAATTACATATGTATCATCAGTCTTTGTGCTTTTGAAGTTTTAAAGCAAAGTGTGCGTGTGTGTGTGTGTGTAAATGTATGTTTGTGTGTGTGTGGCTTGAATGTCTTGTAGACATAAGAAAACCACAGTACAGCTATACAATACAATCTGCAAAAAACCACAGTGGTAAAATAGTTTATCCGATTAAATTACATTTAGGATAAAGACATGATTGGCTCTCAGTACCAGAAGTCAAACTGTCCATCTATTTGAATGCTTAACAAAAATGAAATATTTGTTTATAACATTCAAATTTCTTTTTGCATTTTTACATTCTGCAGCAGCTTTGGGCCCAAATCCAGAACAAGTCTCAACAATAATATAAATATGCCTATGCAGAAAGAGGCAACATTTCAACTCCTGTGAAAAGAAAGGAAAAACAACCTCAAATCTTTCCATTCCTTCCTTCCAAGAGGAAGAATAATATTTTGCATTGGCAAGCACCTATATTTCTTCTCCAAAGGTTGTTAAGCATGGACAACTAACCACATAAAATTATGGCTGCTTCAAATTCCTCTAAAACCGTAAAGTCCTCTAGGCACTAGTTGAAAGTTCCCCAAGAGATTGTTCATATAACCCAAAAGCTGCTGAATGAATGGCCTGCAGGAGAAATTCACAAATCTCTTGGCACTGTTCTTTTTCACCTGCTTCCAAAGCTTCTCCAAAAGATCAGCATATGAGGTTAGCACAACTTTCTTCTTTTCACTGGAATCTGAGTAGGATCATGACACCCGATAAAAATAGCATGAGGACAAAAGTTTCTAAGAGTCTGTACTTCTCCTGCTTCACGGTCTCTTTGCGCTTCTGCAATTCTTGCTGCTTTAGCCGCAAAAGGCGCTCCCGTTCCAATTGCTCACCATAATGGGCTCGGTAAAATTCATCAAAGTTGAAGATGGGCTTGCCCGAAGGACGACCAAATGTGTAAGACTGCGTCTTCTTGGACACTGTCTGAGTTGCTGCTTTACTTTTGCCGGACGGCTTCTTAGCATTGGACATGTCCTTCTGGGTGAGGAGGCCACGGTCGTACTTCTTGCGCAGGCTGAGGCTGCCCAACACCTGATAGGCCTGAGTGACGTGGATGAAGCGCTCAGCCGCCTCCCCGCTGCCCGCATTCCGATCTGGGTGATAGAGAAAGGACTGTTTATAGTAAGCAGTCTTAATTTGGGCCTGAGTAGCGTTGCTTTGCACTCCCAGCAATTCGTACAGGTCCTTCGGGCGAGCACGGTGCCAAACGTTTCCCCCTTCCTGGCCATTACCCTGGCCAGGACCTGATCGCCCACGAAAGAGGACGGGAAAGACAAGGGTAGGCAGCGCTGCTTTTTGGGGCCTAAGCCCGGCTCCATAGGACGACCGGAGGAGATCTGAGACGAGGACAGAGGAAGCCCTTGACTGGCGCTGCGATCTCGCCAGGGCCATTGGCAGCGTCTTTAAAAGCCGGCGGCGACTCGCTTGCACGCGACCTCTGCCATCTTGGGTTACCCGAGCGATAAGCAAAATCAACCGGTAACCCAAGCCCAGAAAGGAAGCCCATTGGAAAATTCTTCCTGGCCGGCCAAAAGGCGGGGCGTAGTCAGCTATTGGTGAGCTCTTGATGGAAGTTGCACGCAGCCACTAACAAGGCGAAAGCAGGGGAAAGGCAGCGCTAGAGAGAGACGGTGTGTCCCAACGCGTGGAATGTCGGGCGCATGAGTGAAGCGGTCAATAGTGTCGTTTCCGGTAAGAGCGAGGGGGGGGGGTAGGCGAGCGAAGTCTACAGATAGACGGGAAGCTTGGCCAATTCAAGAGCTGGTAGGTGGGACAAAGGTCAATACGGGGAGAATTACGTCATACGTAGCGTTTATGAATTGTTTCTATGTCACCCACCTGTCCACCAATGGGAGGGCTTTATAGGGTGGGCTCGGAATGTAAAGCCTCTGAATCGAATGGTAGCAGAAACTGCGTAATTCTTAACTCGGGGCTTTTATTGGCAGCCGCTCAATGAGACCCTGAGAGGAGTTAGTAACAGGATGTTGCCGCCTAGCTCCGTCCCGTCATTAAGATTGTTAATAAAGATTGTTTTGTAGCGTCCTTGTGTAAGGTTTTCTGTGGCCGTGTTAACATAACACTATTAACCAGGGTAGTTTACCCTAACAGCAACATTTGGACAATACGCTATCGGTATTAAAACGCAATTCGTTTTAACTTTTTTGTCCTATGTCGTGAGAACTCAGCCCTCTTGGTTAACTGATTATTTAGTGTACTACGCAAAATGGATTAATTCAGTATACAACCTAATTATTTTGCATGTACACATTGGATTCCCATGTGATAGCCTGTGCTTTATAGTGTGCTGAAAAACCATAGATTGGACTGATTTTAAATACGCAATATGCTGTGGATTGCACATTACAGTTATTTATTTATTTATTTATTTATTTATTTATTTTTCCAACTTCTATGCCGCCCTTCTCCCCACGGGACTCAGGGCGGCTCACAGCATATTAAAAAACAACACAAAAAACATTTCCCCTATAAAACCAATTAAAAACCAAATATATTTATGGCTGTGTCATTATTAAAATCTTTAAAAAATTATTCCCTATTTAAAATTCACCCTAGNCTGCCTGGCCGACGGCACCCTGAGGAGGCCCGCTCTGTGGGAGCGTACCGGTCTGTGGGAGGGAATCTGTGGCAGAAGGCGGTCTCGTAGATATCCAGGTCCTATGCCATGGAGCGCTTTAAAGGTGGTAACTAACACCTTAAAGCGTACCCGGAAGGCCACTGGTAGCCAGTGCAGCTCGCGCAGCAGCGGCGTTACAGTTGCTGCATTCATGCATTATCTAAATCAGAATGAAACAAGCACAATTAAAGTATGTCATGATGTGTGAACACAATCGCTGTCTCATTTTATAATATAGAAGCTTAAACCCTGAATTATAGCAGTAGTAATTACATTATATTTGCATTATCAGTTACTTAAAGACTTCACATGTGCTTCAGGGAGCAAATCCCGAGTCTGTAAGTGTATGAATACAAGAACATTGAAAACTAAATAAGGGAGTTTTGGTTCTTTTCAGTCAAGGTTAAATGATAAGACTAGATTTCTCTTCTCTTACAAACATTTGACCTTTACCCCAAAGTTTTGGGGAAAGGATTAAAGAAAAAAGAGCAATTTCTACTTGCAGGGTCATTTGTCCATCTCTGGTTGAATATAAACTAACAAGAGATTAACATAGGCACCTGTAACAAGCCGGCAGTGGTGTCAAAATGACATATTATATGACATATTATACCTTCAAAATGACATACCTTCAGAATTATGCAACTATGTGGTTTGTTTTACATTTGTTGATTTAGAGTGTACTCAAACTGAGAGGCCTTGAATTACCAAACATTTTGAAATTTGGTTGCTGAATGAAGTAAGAGTAATAATACGTGATGAAAGTAAAGAAATTGAATGTGTAATGAATGGTTTAGCATTGAGCAAGGAGTAAGTAAGGCAAGGGTGTATGATGTCTCCTTAATGTATTTATGGATAAAAATATAAAGGATTCTGGTAATAGCAATAGCACTTAGACTTATATACAGCTTCATAATGATTTACAGCCCCCTCTAAGCGGTTTACAGAGTCAGCATATTGCCCCCAACAATCTGGGTCCTCATTTTACCAACCTTGGAAGGATGGAAGGCTGAGTCATCCCTTAGCCAGTCAGGATCAAACTCCTGGCAGTGGAATGCAGTTAGCCTGCAATACAACATTCTAACCACTGTGCCACCACAGCTCTTAGGTGATGGTATGTCAGTAGGTGGTATGTTGATTAGAGATGTGAATGCATGTGTACTTTAGAGTGCCAGTGATGTTCTGTGGTTGGCCAAGAGCCCAGATGATTTGCAGTGAATGTTAAAGTGCATGATGCAATAAGAAGCGGGAATCTGAGAATTAATGTGCCAAAGCTCCAAGTAGTTGTGTTTGACAGAGAAAATGGAGCAAATTATTGTACTGCAAGACAACACATAAAAGCCAAAAAAAAAATGAATTTGCACTCTTAGTAGAGTGTTTACTAATGATGGGAAAATGGAGGTAAAAGCAAACAAATGCAAAGAGAAAGTAATGGGTGGTATGTAGTCTGTTGTACTGAATGAATGTTTGTCAAAAGAAAAAAACATAGCTGTATGTGAGTGCATTTCTGCCATTTTTTTAATAAAGTGGGAGTTATGTTTGTCAGGAGAAATTGAACAAATATATTAGATACAATGGCTACAGGATATTTAAGAATTGTGTGTGATAAAACAGGAAAGTACAAAATGAGTTTGGACTGACTACAGGAATATATTATCAGGATGAAATGAGCATGGGAATATAGTTTGTTTATGCAGTATGGAGAGAATGAATGAGGATTAGATTGTAAAATAAACTTCTCTAGAAAGAAATGGATTGAGGCAAAGACTGAGAAAGATGTACTTGAAGAAAGCCTCAAGAAGAGAAGTAAAAACTATAATTAAAAAACATGTATGAAGTGATACATGAAAATAATGGAAGCAAAGATGGTTTATCACGATGTAAGGGTATGGAGAAGTGTCATGAATGGTGCTAGTGTAAGCTAGATTTAATTTCCTTTTCTTTTTATCTCGTGCCTTTACATTTAAGTACATTATTACTTACTAAAAAGTAGACTGTAGTTTAGCTGAGGGGATGGGTGTATAAAGCAGGGTATGTAAATCCTTGTAAAGTCTTTCTATTGTATACCTTTAACCAGTGCTTTTTTTCTAAAAAAAAAAAAAAAAAAAGGTGCCGGAACTCACACACGTCATACAACCCGCCTTGCCTATCCTACAAGGTTCCATCCAAAAAAGGTGCTGGAACTCCGTTCTGGGCGTTCTATGAGAAAAAAAGCCCTGCGTTTAACCGAAAAAAAATGTAATAGCAATGTCAAAAACTGATGAGCTTGTTATCTAATTTTGACGGTATGATCTAGCAATGTTTTAGGAACTGTATACATGATCGAAATTCCTGCATATGGCTCCTGTGCTAAGAAATTAAACAAAAGATTGGCTTAGCGCAATGTGAAACGAGTTTTATGAAGTATTCTGGTATCAGATTTTATTTTATTGCATGCGCCAGAGCAAAACAAGACCCTACAGTAGCTATATTTGGGCTTGTGGTTCCACATTATTGGAATTTCTTGAAATTGTTTTCTAGAACTGGTTGACAATAATAATAATAATAATAATGATGATGATGATGATGATAAAGTTGGAAGGGACCTCGGAGGTCATCTAGTCCAACCTCCTGCTGAGGCAGGAAACCCTATACCATTTCGGACAAATGGCTGTCCAGTTTCTTCTTAAAAACTTCCAGTGTTGGCGCATTCACCGCTTCTGGAGGCAAGTTGTTCCACTGGTTAATTGTTCTAACTGTCAGAAAGTTTCTCCTTAGTTCTAAGTTGCTTCTCTCTTTGGTTAGTTTCCACCAGTTGCTTCTTGTCCTGCCTTCAGGCACTTTGGAGAATAGCCTGACTCCCTCTTCTTTGTGGCAGCCCCTAAAATATTGGAACACTGCTATCATGTCCCCCCTCGTCCTTCTCTTCGTTAAACTAGACATACCCAATTCCAGCAACCGTTCCTTATATGTTTTAGCCTCCAGTCCCCTAATCATCTTTGCCACCATAAACACCTAATACATTTATTATGCCATATACTCTGAAAATGCACTACACTGAAAGCTGGTGGCCACAGAGTTCCAAAAACACTATCTCTTCTACCTTATAGTGTCAAAGTACTACTTCTGTGTAAGAAGCACTGAGGCACTTTTGGGACCAAAGGATTAGCCAATGACATCACTGTTGCCCAGGGGACGCCCAGTTAGGGGCTCCTTTTATGTCCTGTTAATGTCAAATACCAAGGTTATATTGTTGGCAACTCAGCCATGTTGATGCTGAAAGAAAGAAACAGTTGAGAGGGAGAGGAAAGAGCACAAGGGCCTGCAATTTTCTCCAGTAGCCTGCTGTTCCACAGTATGGCATCTTTTTGTTTAGTGGCCCTTCTCTTGGATTTGTTGTGAAGTTTACTGAAAAAAGTTGCTTTGCTGGACTATTTGTACTATTCCAGATGTTGATCTGAAAGTGTTGTGTGACTAGTACCTGGGCCTTAGCTTTTCTGCTAGCTGGACAATATTGAGAAATATAACCACAAAAGGAATTTTTTGCTTTTATTCTGGCTGGTAATCTTTCAAAAGATCCTGTTTAGCCTTCATTAGAAACGTTGGATAAGATGGACCTTACTATGACACCCCAGTCGTACTGCCAGTTGCATTTCAAATAGGACCCCTACTGCAGAAGCAATATTCCTCTGAATCACAGATACTAAGATCAAGCAGAAGGGGAAAGTGATAAATACATCACTGTGGGTCCTTGGTGCTCTCTAAGCTTGGTTGATTTCTTGCAGATGTTTCATTATCAAAGATCAGTGAAGTGCGGTGAAACATCTGCAAGAAAACAACCAAGTTCAGAGAGCACCAACAAACCAAAGTTCAACTCTGACCTACAAGTATTCTCTTCTATAAACACATCGCTTTTTGTATCCTGTTTAATTGGCTTCTTAAGACACAATAGACCGGCCACTGCTGAAAACAAAATTGTGGATGAAATGGATTACTAGTCTGAACTGACATTGTTTTATAATAATAATAAACCCTTTATTATCAAAGTATAACATGTATACAGTGAAATTGGCTGAGCCTCCCTCTGTGCCCCCCCTCACCACAAACTCGCGGTGACTACAAACCCCCAACTTATTTCACCCTGTGAACTAATTGCACATCACACCGGCCTCACGAGTCTGCCATGCATAAAGTTATAAAGTTATGTCTCATTCAGAAGCCTGACAGCCCATGGATAAAAGCTGTTCTTCAGCCTGTTGGTACGGCTGGCTATGTTTCTGTATCTCCTACCTGATGGTAGGAGAGTAAAAAGGTACAAACCAGTTATGCTTTTAATTTCCTCTGAGCATGGGTAGACTTGTCTGCTGAAAAACTATGTACACATAGGCAGACTTACTTAAACATTGTAAGCTTGGCTCTGGAGCTATGTATATTCTTGGAAAATGGAAAGAGGGTAAAACATAACTTAAGTTGTAACTGTCTCCTCTCAGTAAAGACAAGCAGGAACTAAAGCATGACTCCCTTCCCAAATATAACTCTTTTTTTAAGGGATGTACCTGTACCTTTTCAAGTTATGCACCTGTGAGGATACATAACTTTACAAAGCCTAAAAGATGCCACACTGCCACCTCTGTTTCCTGTTGGACTTCCGAAGTGGATCTACAGTAATTCTAAGACTTTTAACTGAAGCCAGAAAAAGTATTATGGAGGACTGATCCATCACCTATATGAATGACTAATGTATAAACTGGAAGGTGTCAGTTAAGCCCACCAAGAGAAAACAAACAGATCACACAGATCTTATAGTTTAATCACTTCTGTTTCATTGGCCAGATTGGGAGAGAAGGCTGGGCCAGATGGTTTTGACTTAGAGAAACTTTGGAGAAAAGTCAGCACAGAAGATGCTTCTTCTATAAGCTTCTTGCAGAGAACCAATCAATCAGTTGTTTTATAAACGTAGTTCTTCTGAAGGGATGAAGGAATCCTCTGGCAGCTGTCATTCTTTGGTTAGCATCCCATTTTTGGGCTAGGAAGAGCCATCAATGGTACTTGTTCCTGTCACTGCTTGGGTAGCCTGTTCCGGGATGCCAGATGGGTTGGTCAGGATTGAAGTAGAAACACTCAGTTGGCGAAGGGAGCTCAGTACAGCTAAGGGAAAAAATGTGTAGAGAGTGTAAAATCAAGAGACACTCCTAAAATTGTTTCTGTTCCTTTGCTCTGATAGGCTTTCTTAAGGACAGAGATATTGAATCTTGCCAGTGCAAAGTGCAGCAAGATATCTCCCCAAAGAAATAGTACTGCAGAAGGCACAAACGATATGAAATGTATACTTGTAATCGTATTATAAACTTCACATACAATCTATACTGTCTTTATTCTTGGATTTTCTATATCCTGTTACGTTCCTTCTGAATCCTCCTATGATTTATAATGTTGTTTCTCAACCTTGGCACCTTTAAAATGCGTGAACTTTAACTCCCAGAATTCCTCAGTCAGCAAGATGTTAAACAATGTTTTTTCTTTGAAAAAAGAATTGATATAGAAAACAAAAAGGAAAGATGCAAAATCAAAGAAAAGGTGAAATCCGGTCATTAAAACTATCACAAATAACATGATTTGTTTTTACTATAAAAGATGAAAGCACTGTGTTGGACAAGCTGAGATTATCCCAGAAAAGGTTATGATATTTCTGTTGGCATTAGGGTTAGGTTTAGCATTCACACTGCGTTCTGGCTTCCAGCATATTTTAAGATACTTTAAAACAAAGCTATACTAATCCAGAAGAGCTTCATTTTGTGTAATATAGTACAATCCTAAACATTTAGAAATGTCCCATTGGTTTTAATCCCCTCAAATAATGCTTCCCAAACGTTTTCCTTTATTACCCAAATCTGTTTATCCCACTTTCCTTTGGCATTTCAATGATGTGAGATATACATACATACATAGATGTGGCATGAAGGCACAGCGGTTAAGACGCTGGGCTTGTTGGCTGGAAATCTGGCAGCCCAGATTCCAGATCCTAGTACCACACAACGGGGTGAGCCCCTATCCTCGCCCCAGCTCCTCCCAACCTAGTAGTTTGAAAGCATGCAAATGTGAGTAGATAAATAGGTACCACTTTCATGGGAATGTAATAGCGCTAGCACTCTTAATGTCATGCTGGCCACATGACTGCAGAAATGTCTTTGGACAATGCTGGTTCAATGGCCTTGAAATGAAGATAAGCACCACCCCCTATAGTCGGCAATGACTGGTGGAATGATTGCAACTTTGAGGAACAGTTGTCTTCTTTTTTAGCGCTGTCATAACTTTGAACAGTCACTAACTGAGGTATTTAATAAATGAGACTATCCCTTATAAGCTCCATAGGTAAGGAAGAAATTGAATCTGGATGTCCTTTTTTAAAATTGCTTTAGAATCCAAGATTAAACCCGATGTCCTGGTTCAGCATTTGAATAGCTCCATGCTAAATCAAGGTTTAAAAATTATTTCCTGATTTTATTCAGTCCCTAATCTCTGCCCTTTGCACCCAGAACCATTCTAACTGAAAACAAAAAGGAAGTTAATGACTCACTGGGTCGTAGTGCCGGAAGTGAACAGTATTGATCCAGCCAGGCCAAAGATGTCTGACTAAGGCTTTCTAGGCTGGTGGTGGATACCATCCCATTGAAGGATTCAAAGAGAGGCCGCATGATGATGCTGAACTGATGGAGAAGGAGCAGTTAAGGAGCCAGTTTTGTTTGTTTGTTTCTCTTTGCTTCCTTTGCTAAGTGGCAAATTAGGTACCCTGTCACTTGCAACTTGTGCAAGAAACATTTGAATCATTGCAAGAAATACTTGAACCATTGGCAATTTCAGGGAATTGTTATTCTGGTCAAAGCTTTGCAGATTCCCTTTCAGGAGTGCAAGCAGCCTTCTCCCCAAAGGATACAACCCAGAACTTCCAATTCTGTAAGGTGCACGAACGGACATACTCATCAAACATATGTCGCATCTGGTCAAAGCGCTGGCGGGTGATGGGCACCCCTGTGTCAGGCAGCTGCTGCTGGCAGAGGCTATAGGAAAGGAATGACAAGTTAGGGAGAAACCTGGATTTGGCACAAAAGCCAGGTGCCGCCCTCTCCAGAGCCTGTGGCTTGTGCCTCCCCCCTTTACTGTATGCCCCTGCCATGCCAGAGCTCTATTTCAGCAACCAAAAGACACCCAAATCCCTTTCTTTGCCAAAGAAAGCCAGTAGGTGACCCAGCCAGGCCTACTTGATGGAAACGTTCAGCTCCTCAATTTGATCCCGCAGGCGCTGGGCTTCTTCCTGCAGGGTAGCCCGTTCCTGCTGCAGCTTGGAAATATATTCTGCTGTTTTCTGCAGGGTTGTGGCTTTGCTGATCTGCATCGTGCGGGGAAGGAGGGAAGGAGGGAAGGAAGGAAGGAAGGAAGGAAGGAAGGAAGGAAGGAGGGAGGGAGGGAGGGAGGGAGGGAGGGAGGGAGGGAGGGAGGGAGGGAGGAAGGAAGGAAGGAAGGAAGGAAGGAAGGAAGGAAGGAAGGAAGGAAGGAAGGAAGGAAGGAAGGAAGGAAGGAAGGAAGGAAGGAAGGAAGGAGAAATGCATTTAGATGGCTTCCCTGGCCTGGCTGCCTTCACAGCTGCTTTATAACATCTGCTTTGCCTGCCAGATGTGGGTTACAAAGGTTGCAGAACTCATCCTTCAGATTAAGCATAGCTGACAAAACTAGAGAAAAGCACATTCTCCAAGATGGTGTCAAGAACTGCAAGGATAATTTTGTGGCCTCTACTGAGGAAATTGGAAAGGATCAAGAACGGCCAATCAGCACTCACCTTGAGGCTAGGCTGGGCACTCAGAGTGCTCACTAGGCCATGTAATGTATCAAATCCCAGTTTGATGTTAAAACGGCGTTTCTGTTCAGCAGAAATGTGGATGATTCTGCGGCTCTCAGTCTAGGCGGGAAGAAGGGAATTTTCAGTGTAAAACTTAGATGTTCAGTCCAAAGGTATACAGATAGTCCTCAACTTACCACAATTGGGACTAGAATTTCCATTGCTAAGCAAGGCGGTTGTTAGGTGAATCATGCCCAATTTTACAACTTTTCTTGCCACAAGTTAAGTAAATCATGCAGTTGTTAAGTGAATCTCATGGTCATTAAGCGAATCCAACTCTCCCCATTGACTTTGCTTGTCAGGAGCTGACTTGGGAGGTCTCAAATGGCAATCACATGAATCCAGGCTGCTGCAACTACATGGCAAATACATGCCAGTTGCCAAGTGCACAAATTCTGATAACATGAATATGGGGAGGCTGTGATGGTCATAAGTGTGAGGACTGGTGCTAAAAACTGCTTTTTTCAATGCTGTTGTAACTTTGAAAGTCACTAAGTGAATGGTCACTAAGTTGAGGACTACCTGTATGTAGCTGCTGAATTACATTGGCAGAATCTGGCACCAAATGGTCATATTAGTGGAATGTATTTCCTGCTAGGTTTCCATAGAAAAAAACAAAGGAAAAAGCGGAAAGGCTCCTAAGTTGTTTTCTTTTAGGACTGATGAAATAGAACTTTAGAACAATCCTGATATTGATGGGATTTTTAGGTTTGCACTGCGCCTTTGAAGCTGAGCATTTGGAGCAGGGTGCAAGAAGGCAGGTGCGTTTTCAGGCTGCCCCTTTGTTTTTTAACACAGTCACAACGTGTGTGTTTTTATGGGTTCCATCACAGACGATTGATTTTCTTACCATGTATTTCTAAAAACTGTATAGAAAGACAGCAAGGGAAATGTCATAGACCAATGAAGCACATGAGAAATAAGCTGTGATAAACCAGAGGGGTTTATTAATAAAGAGCCCTTGGTGCCAAGGACCCCTTATTTCAATCCTGAGCTACAAATACTCTACGAGTTTATTAATACTTCACAATTCACTAATTTCTGGAGTGGAGAGGGTGAATATTATCTGAGGAAACACGATCTTACCTTGCTTGGTTCTGTCCTATTTTGGCTTGAATAGAGAGGGGATGGAACTAGCCCCTCAAGGGAGACTGGGGGTCCCTGTGTCATTCTCTGGTTATTGGCTGTTGGGGGGGAGGGATAGAGAAGAAAACATCACTGCAATTATTAATTGCTTCTGAGCATATACAGACTTTCTTTCATTACTGATTTGCTATGGAACATATATGCATGCAGACACTGTCCAGAATAAATAGAACCAGGGCTTTTTTTTCTCATAGAACGCCCAGAACGGAGTTCCAGCATCTTTTTTGGCTGGAACCTTGTAGGGTACGCAAGGTGGGTTGTATGACGTGTGTGAGTTCCGGCACCTTTTTTTTTTAAGAAAAAAAGCACTGAATAGAACTACTGGTTGATTGTGGATGCTGGTTCTAATGACTCACCACAAATGGGAGTGGGGGAGAGACGTTCTATCTTGGGGACAAGCAATGAACCTGTTGATGCTGTGGTGGTTGGGATGGACTGTGAGGGGCTGGAGATGGGGGACAGCTGAGGGCTGAGCTCTGTTATTCGGGGCAAGAAGCTGGCAGGTTCTTCACCAAATGGGTTGTGCTACAAAAAAGAAGGGGGGGAAAAGTTAGCATTGCACAAGAGAACATCAGGCACATGGCAGGGCTGTCCATGATACCTTCTGACACCAGATACTGAAAATTATTCCAGAAAGGGAAACAGATTTTATGGAAGATAAATCTGTTAGTTACAGTCCTGATTTCTAAGAGCCAGGAATGGAATTTCCATGGTCAGAAGTAGTATACAGTATCTGGGAATAGTAGTTCTTTGGATAAACAGTGAGTTGCTATCTGCCTCCAGCTCTGTTGATGAATTTCCCAGAGGGAGATGTGCCCAGGCACTGTTGGACAAAAGGAGCTGGACAACCTCGGACTTTTGGTCTGAGAAGTGCTACCATTCTTCTGTTACAATTTTTCCTCTAATAAAAGCTAGTATTGGCAATCTAGATATGGGATGTATATTGGTTCATTTCACTCATGGTGATGGCAGTTTTCCCTCCCAATTGTCTAACATTATATTCTCCAACATCAACCATGGTTTTTCACTTTCTCCTGAAATCCCACATTTTTATGTATCAAACTGTCCAGGTGAGATACAGCTCCGTTCCTCCCGGTTCTATCTTAACCCTGTTCCAAACCCAAGAACCTCCCCTTCCAAACCAATCTCTCACCAACACCTACCAGGATCTCAGGTGCTGTGGAGGCTACAGTGTGGCTGGGAGCAGACAGGTCCTCTAAACTAGGTTCTGCTTTTCCTGTAAAAAGAGAAAGATCAGGCAACCCACTTATAGAGCACGCCAAGGTTCACACAAGATGCATAAGCCAAAATCAAGGATGACAAAATACAATCCATATAAGATGTGATGGTGCGGCAGATAAACCATGCTGAATGGATGGTCTGATTCACACAATATCCTGACAACTGCACTCCCACATTATGCTGAACCACAAATCGCCCAATTTCATTTTAACCTAGGTTAATATGTTGTGTGAACCCAACCAAACAGTGCTTTCAATTTAATCAGTGCTCAGGATGCTTTAACTCTAGCGCAGTGGAGCTATAGTTAAGGAGGAAGGGCAGCGTAAACTTTCTTCCAAATGGAATCTTGTCCCCACGAACAGCATATCTGCATGAGCCTTAGCTAGAGATGGACCCAGCCATTTTTTCCCCTCTCTGGAGGTCTTTCTGGGTTACTGAAAGAAAGATACTGATGTTTTCTTAGTTAACAAGTAAAAGGCATCCGGATGGATCCCCCGGTGTGTTGTGGAGCACCTGTACAACAGGAAAGAAGCAAAGCTCCCTTTATCCCTCTGTCACACAGCTATAGTTATAGCTTTCTCAGCAGCCAGAAACATCTGTCCGACCTTGCCTGGGCTTGAAAGCTAAGCAGGGTTAGGCCTCATTAGTACTTGGAGGGGAGACCTCAAGGGAATACCAGGTCCATATGTTAGACAAGGAAGTCAAAATAACATCCTAGAAAAAGGCAAGGAAAATTATTCCCCTACTTTTGTCCTATGTCCAAAGAGTGAACCTGAAGGGACCCTGACTCAAAAGACATTTTACTTTCATTAGAGCTACAGATCTGAAATGGAGAATGGTCCATTGCCAAAGATTACCAACTATTACATAGCTAAGACCAGGAACAGCTAACAATCCAAAAATAAGTGGATCGTTGGCATGCATATTTGTCATCTTGTTCTGGATTTCAAGAGCTGACCTCTCTTTCCTTTTTACTCTGTGTGAGTGTGTTCATTATTAAATCTGATGATGGGAACTATTATTTTTAACATCCATATGCGCCCATTTGAAAGGCAATAATTGCCTTAAAAACAGGATAAAAATATTTTATTTATTTGTTTGTTTGTATCCATCCTCCTCCTATTTTTTCCACAATAGCAGATCTGTGAGGTGGGTTGGGTTGAGGGAGAGTGGCCCAAAGTCACCCATCTGGCTTTCATAGCTAAAGGAAGATTAGAACTCATGGTCTACGGCTTTCTAGTGCGGTGCTTTAACCACTAGACCAAAGTGTCCAAAATAAGTACGGGACAATGGGATTATATAGATGGTGATTTATATGCCATTTGCAGAGAGAGAGACAGAGAGAGAGAAGCACTTGCGCTTCCCTTCTCTCTCTCTCTCTCTCTCTCTCTCTCTCTCTCTCTCTCTCTCACACACACACACACACACACACACACACACACACACACACACTGAGTGGGGGAAGAGGACTGGCAGACCAAGGGCAGGAGAGAGCCAGCCCAATAAGAATGTGTGTCAGCTTCTCAGAGAACAGCATGAAGCCAGCTTGCCAAGTGAGCAGAAGATCAAAGAGAGGGGGGGGAGAGAGAGAGAGAGAGAGAGAGAAAGGGAGGGAGACAAAGAGAGGGAGGGAGGGAGGGAGGGAGAGAGAGAGAGAAAGAGAGGGAGAGAGAGAGAGAGAACTCATGCACAGCAGCCTCTATTTCTTTTTAATTAAACTCTTCAATCAAGCTCTCCCCCCCTCGTGCGCATGTGCACGCAAGTTTTGCAGCTCCCAGTGTTTCCTCTGGGAAACAGGTCCAAGTGGCTCTTTGAGTGTTTAAGGTTGCCGACCCCTGCACTAGGGCATATCCATACAGCTGCTTTGCCATGTTCATCCCAGAGCTATTAGGAAATCATGCTGCCCCAACAGGCATCTTTACTGTGCTGTGAAAGCAGGTGTGTGCTGCCCTGCTGCCCATCCGCTTTTAACATGCGCCTTTCTAGGGGATGTGACTGATGCTTCCCTCTGCTCAAATCCCAGTCCTGACAGTGAGAACAATTAATCAGTGCAACGACTTGCCTGCAGAAGCTGTGCGTGTTCCATCACTGGAGGTTTTTAAGAAGAGATTGGACAACCGTTTGTCTGAAATGCTATAGGCCAGGGTTTCCTGCCTGAGCAGGGGGTTGGACTAGAGGACCTCCAAGGTCCCTTCGAACTGTGTCATTCTGTCAATCTGTTAATCCTCCACCACGTGGAACGGCTCTTCCCAACTCTAGGCACAGCTGTCTGCTTATTGCATGCACGGTTATGTTTTCCCTTTTTCTTTTCTATCACAAAGTGAGCTGAACTTTTAAATGAATGCTTTTTAACTTTGGTTCGACTAGTCAGTTGTTCAAGCACTAGGTGGCAGGAAGCATTAGGGTTTTGTTTTGTTTTTTTTCTCTGTTTTGTTTTTTTAATTTGTTCAGTCAAAGATACAGCCATCAAAAGCTGGAGACTGAGAAAAGGGTTTGGCTATGGAGAGCAGTGTGACCGCTGTGAAGTTCCCCGAAACCCTCTGTGAAGAGAGGGAGGGAGGAGCCAAGACTGCCCTGATATAATGGAAGGTGGAAATGGCTTTGGGAAACAGGAGGAAGAGCAGCAGATTAGGCAATGGATAAATAAGAGGCGGCTGAGTCTGCAGAAGGAATGTGGGCATGGCAAAGGTCACAGAAGGGATCCTCCCTAGTTTCTTGTGCAAAGGTGAGGTGGGGGGAGAGGAGTACTTTCACACCTGCAAGATTCTGTTAATGTGACCTTGCCGTAAAGACAGAACTTGTACTCCTGGATGTGCTACTTCTCTGTACTATCTGGCATGGCTGACACCTGGGATGAGCTGCCACTGGAAACAGAATTCTCTGCCACCAAGCTACAGAAGTTCAAGAGCTAAGTCCTTTCCATTATACTTTCAACTACATGCAAAGATGGGCCAGTCAGTTTCAGGACTTTGCACTTCTTTGACCAACACAAAATAGTCTGCAAAAAATGCAGAGGAGTCATCTACAATTTAAATGGATTCTCCTATAAATTCATTGGCTAAGCCAGTAACCAGTAAAATAACCGGTCAAATCAATCTATTACTTGTAAAAAATATTTCAGGACTAGGAAAAGATTGCAATCTTCTACATGTCCATCAGGTAAACCACTATAACAGTGATGGCGAACCTTTTAGAGACCGAGTGCCCAAACTACAACCCAAAACCCACTTATGCATCGTCGAGTGCCGGGTGGGCGTGGCCCATTGGCTGGGTGTGGCCCATTGGGTGGGTGTGACCCTTTGGGTGGCCGTGGGTGCGGTGGTAATGGCAGATTGGGTGGGACTAAAAAGTTCAATCAATCAATTCCAACTTTGCAAGATCTTTTTTTTCCCCGTGAGAAGTTGAAATTGATTGATTGATTGAACCTTTTTTTTTGCACACGGCAGTGGAGGCCTAAAGCGAAAAGGTTTTATAAAACCCAGCTGAAGGCCTAGGACTGGGGCGACGGCGCACGTGCCCACAGAGAGGACTCTGAGTGCCGCCTCTGGCACCCGTGCCATAGGTTTGCCACCACTGCACTATAAGTCTGTATTGATTTGACAGTACGCAATAAAAATGAAAGTTCAATAGGATTCAATGTTTGAAAAAAATAAGCAATTTGGGTGTGTACATGCTTTGACAATGATTTGGAAGAAATGCTTTGGATGCTTTCATATAAGCCCAGCATCTTTTTATTATTCAGTAAAAGAGATGCTTTGCTCAAACAAAACAGTACAAAACAGTATTTCCAAATCATTTTTAAAGCATATACAATACCTTCCAAATGCATTGCTTCCATGGTCCCCCAAATACCCAATAGGACTTTGGCTACTCTGGCAATTAAAAGTCCAAAACACAGAAGGTTTCTCTTTGAATTGCTGACTTATCTGTAGAACTAAGTGAATCAAACATTTCTTGGCAACCTCCTAAACATACGGTACAAAAGGAACAGGACTGTGGCCAGCTAAAGAAACGGTGCATGGATTGATATGTGAGAAATGTCATTTTTGGTCACTAATCAGTTTGCATGGCAAGCACTTAAAAAAAAATCAAGCAAAATGCATGCAGTATAGATGTTAGAAGAGGAATATCTGCCCTTTCTTTTCCAGCACAATTAATGCAACATCTTTTCTCTGCGATGTTATACATATTAATAACAATAATGGAATAGATCCAGGTTCATGCTTAGATTCAGTGATACCTAATTGATATTAAATGTTATATTTTATTTTAAAACCAGTAAGTCACTGGACTTTGCATGATTCATGTCACATCGCCTTTAAATATGTCTAAATCTGGATTTCACCCAATGCTTTAAACTAGTCTGAACAAGCTGTTAAATAACTAAAATGAGAATAAGATCTTTTTGAAAAATCCGAATGCAAGCTATTCTTTAATTAGACCTTGCAGTCTTAATCCCAATGCATTTCCGGTCTGGCAAACCCCCTCAGGAAATATTTTGCCTCGTACTCCTACCTGTGATCAGCAGGTCTGTCAGACACTGGTCAGATATCGTTGCAGCAAGTGGCGGGACAGGAAGTCTTGGGGACCTCTTGTTCTTGATGGTTGCTCCCTTGGTCTTGGGCCTGTCACTTCCAGACGGAGGCTGTCCTCTGGCCATGCCAGAAATAGGGCTGCTTGGCAAACTAGGGAGCAGATGTGATGCACTGAAGGGAGAATGGTATCCAGATGGCAAGTCTATATTGTAACCTGGTATATTTGGGGGAAAACACGCTGTGGAGAGGGATGGGGAATTAGGACAAGAAAAGAGAGGGGCAGATGGGTAGTGGAACTTGGAGCAAGGGGCTGACAGTGGTGGACATACTGGCTGTTGTCCCAGCAAAGGGGCTCTGGAGAGGGGGGCAGGACAATAAGAGCCATAGTGGTCAAGGCTAAGCCATTTGTTGGGGAGCGTGTAGGGAAGCAGGGGCTTCTGCTTGCGATCAGGACCAAAATTGTTGGGGGAGGTTGAGGGGGAAGGAACGGGAGGGAGCTCAGGGCTGAGGAAGGCACCAGGTGAACCAAGCTGAGCTGGGCAACCACCTGCAGACTGAAAAAGAAAAAAAGAGGAGAAAGATGCTGCAGCAGCAAAAAAAAAAACATTAATTAAAAAATCCTCCCATCTCACTGTTGAAGTGGACAGCCAACCAGAGAAAGGGGAAAGTGGCACAAAGTCAAAAAGGGGAAGACTCCAAATTCTATCTGACCTCTAGAAACCCAAACTTTGGGTTTGGCCTTTGCAAGTTTATTTAGCACTTAGGATATTCTTCTGATTTGGACTGTAAAATCAGCCAAACTAAGTAAAATAGAAGCATGACTGGCAATTTGTGAGCTTATCCATGCAGTACTGTGGATCTGAATCTTACAAGTGGGAAATAATAGTGGGGTGGATTATTCATATTTAGATCACCAAAATGTTGCCAGTCTACATACTCTGTTGGAGTCCATCCCATTACTAGGGGTGCAACAGGCAAGAATTGATCCTTGATCTTCAACCTATTTTCCCCATCCAAATAACACTTTGCACTTGAATCTGTTCATTATTCCACGTTCAGTTTATACTGAGAATTCCTGAAAATGGACAAATGTCTCCCTCTTGAGTCTTGATACAGCAGGAACCCTATGCTGAAGCCAGACTGGGTTGGAAACGGCTGAAAAATACAAAAGGAGAGAACGGGCCCCAAAACTAAATCAAAACCTAGGATAGAGCATTGGAAAAACAGATGACCATCAACCTTGCACACCTGAAGACGAGGGCTGCTCAAGACAGGAGAACTGGCAGAGCCTGTGGGAAGCAAGGCATTGGACGGGCTGGGAAGAAGGTTGCTACCACCACTATCAAAAAGGGTGTCTGGTATTGGCACAAAGCAAGGCTGATCTGTGTAGCTCAGAGGGGGTTGTGCAGGCACTGGCCGAGGGCTGGAGAAGAAATCTAGAGAATAAAAAAGAGACCTAGTCAGTTGGACAGTTGGATACTCTACAAAAACATTCCAAATTTGACAAGAGGCATTCATGCCAAAGATTCAATCTGCTTGCATGTACTTTATTTTCCATGCCTTACTTTATTACCATAGAATCAAGAGTTATGGAATTATGAAAGTCCCAAAACATTAGGATTTACAGTACTTATATAGCCCAGGTAGATATTCCACAACAGAAACAGAAATCAATATGCAGCATTCATTACCTCCTTGCATCCCCTAAGGCAGAGGTCCCCAACCTTTTGGGCACCAGGGACCGGTTCCATGGAGACAGATTTTTCCGTGGATCGAAGGGGTGTGGTTTTGTGTGCTGCCTGCATCTTGCGGAGGGGACTATGTGCAGACCGGTTGCTGGTATGCCGTGGCCCGGTGCCTGTCCATGAACTGGGGGTTGGGGACCCCTACCCTAAGGCTATCTCTGCCCCATCTCTATAAAAAGGCAATCCAATTTGAATACAATTTGAGAATACAATATTATTTCCTTTCAAACATGTATTCAGCTAAGAAACAATAATCTCCCCAGAATCATTGAGGAACTCTTTCAACTGGCTAAGAAAAACATCATGCAAACAGAAAAATGAATTAATTCAGCAAGCAGGCTAGGGGTGTTATGGGAAAGCAGCAATAATGTGATATCCAATTTGGACCCTGGATTATACTGTGGCTAAACAGAAGTGCCTTACCTGGGAGACACTTTCAGTTTATAAGTTTTCCTTCTTTAACCATGGCTTTAGGTGTTGTCTAAATTCAAACTTGGGTGGTGAGCTCAGCTAAGTCTAACTTCTGACCTCAAAACTTCACAAGAGAATCTAAGAGCAACTATAAAAAGAGCTGAAGCATCTGCTGCTCTTGAAGTTTTTTTATTACTTATCGGAATATGCAAGATGAAATAAGATATATGTAAGATAAATATGTAAGATAAAATAAGAGTACCAGGAGGTTATCCCAATTGGGTTACTACAGGATTTTATTTTGTAAAAAGATGTCTGGGGTCTAGGCCCCGTAAAGATAGCTAAAATATTGCTCTGACCAGGGAGGACACCTTACCTTACCAGGTTTCTTGCGTAGTACTCATGGATAATTATTGTATTCAGAATTAGGATCAGTCTCTAGTTAATTTATTGGTCAACGTTATGTGAATGCAGAAAACAGGGAGTGGTGGTGTCATACTGGAGGTGACTAAGAGACTGAGAGACGATTCTACCTCTACCCCATTTACACCTGGCTCCCTTCCTTAGCTCTCTTTCAATTTTAATGTTTATATCTATTATTTTAATATCTTACTGTTTTATTCTGTTGTTTTTACTCTGTTGTAAGCCAGAGTCGCCTCTAGGTTAAATGGGTGGCATAAACATTTAATAAATACATAAATAAATTAGCCTGGTTAAATATGGTGTGTGAACACAGCCATTGAGCTTAAGAGATATTGCATCCCCTTCCTGATGCTGATGGTGCTGCCTTGGAGAAGCCACTGCACTGTTCTCACCTGGCCAAAGATGGTTGGAAGGCAGCTGGCTGGATTTTGTAGCAGCAGAAGCAGCAGCAACAGCAGCACAACAGGGAGGATGGCTGCAATTGTGAAACAAGCATTTTTACCACATAGAGAAGCAATCATGTGTCAGATACCACCCATGGGCCACAAAAGTGTTGGTCGACACCTTCTAGGGCCCTGATCACAAAAGGGTGATGGATGCTGTGGGATAAAATTGCCACATTTGTAATCTCTCTACTCACAGAATATTATAGTCTAGTGCAGGGATGTCCAACCTTGGCAACTTTAAGACTAATGGACTCCAACTCCCAGAATTCCCCAGTCAGCTGCAAGTCTTAAAGTTGCCGAGGTTAGACACCCCTGGTCTAGTGAATTTCTGGTGAGTTAGATTTGGAGAACTGAGGGAAAAAGCCTTCTGCTTAAAAAGTCTGCTAAGAATCAAAGCTTCCTTTTAGAAAAGATTTTTGTGGTCTTTTAGGTTTATTTCAATAATAAGAAACGCAAGTGCATTTCTCTTCTATGTTAAATAGCAGTAACCGACTGTGTCAATAAAGATGTGGGGCATCTAATATTTTGTAATCTGGGGCCATACTTGGTCATGGCTGGGTGGAGCACCATACTGGCACAGTGGCTGGAGCTAGGATGAGGCCAGCAGAAAGGCTAAAATTATTTCATTTAAAGTTACAATTAATTCAAGCTTATATTTATGAAGCGCAAGTGATATTCCTTGTATTTAATAATTTTCCCCTTCTAAGAAAAATCACGTAACGGGCCACATGCAACTTTGGAGCCTCAAAATGTAAAACTCCCACAGTTGTGGAAGAAAATATGGCAAGCATAGGCCTCCCACAAATCTATGAGCGCAGTTTGGTCAGGAGAAAAGGAACCAAACAATCTTTGCTGTGAAGAAGATCAAACACCTCCCTGGACGTATCAAACAGGTCTGCGCCTGCTTTCTTGCGCTTGCTTTGCGTGCAGCCTGTGGCTAACCACATCCCATGGTCTTCCCGAAGCTGAGCCCCGTGACCCAGTCGTGGCTTACTCTCCCTTCCTGTCCCTGCAGCACAACTCTCTCATTTCTAGAGGGTCAGACGGCCCAAACCGCTGCCTTGGCACTTTCGGAGTTGCGTGAAACGGGCATAGTCATTCCGAGCTTGTTTTCTTCCTCAATCCAAAGTGGAAATTTTGAAAACCACAACCCCACATCAAGCACTCTGAAGATTTTTCCACTCAATGTGTGGGGTTGCTCTTTTTCCGATGTTGATTCCCAATTTTAAATTGACCGACTTCAGTCGTTTTTGTGACCTAGAACTTCATTTTTAGCAATATAGAATTGGCATGGGTGAAAACTGGGAGTTTATCCACAAAGGGAAGAGGTGCGCACGCACACAACACACACAGGCAAGGGAAGATTAAATGTCTGAGGTTGCATCAATCACTTAGCACTTTTATTGGGAGCTGCATCTAAAATACTGGCTGAGTTTGCACAGCGGCTAAGCTAGTTTGAGGTGCAATAAGGTATGGAAACCCAGGTGCTGCTTTAGCATGTTTTACAAAGTAAGGCATCATGTTACAGTATAAGATAATGTGGTTTGTTTGGGCATAACATATAACATGAATGTAACAATTGTGTTTTGCTGAAGGGGATTTACAGTATGTTTTTAAATTAACTTCACTATCTTGTTAATATAATTACCAAGACCTAAACGTTACCCAAGCAAGTAAGAAACATGTTTATGTGACAAAATCCATTTCTCCAGAATGTAGCAACCACTAGAAGTGGACCATCCTTTTCATAAGCATACGTGACACAAAAGAACCAAACAGCTATAAATGTGTCAAAACTTTTCAGCTAAGGCAACTGACCACACTCATCTTGCCATTTTCTCCAAGTGAGGCCAATAGCTGTTTTCTAAAGTTGGTTGCTACTAGTTATATACAAAGTTAGAACTTTGTGACAAAGCCTAACATTAAGACAACTAACATAAAAATAAGTGTTCAAAATAAATCTTAATACTGTTTGATGGCAAAAAATGTTTCACCAAGATATGCCAGATCAACATAGGGTTTAGGCTTTAATGTATCGTATTAAAAAGATCTTCTGAAAAACCTAAGTACATTTTTTGAGAAAAGAGCCTTCAAGTTCCCACTGAAGAATTTTACGGATTTTACTCTGCCAGCTGTTGCCAACTATAGGAGTCAGTATTCCTCTCCGTTTCAAGGGCATTGAGTCAGTGCGGCCCAAAGACATGTGGCCAACATAACATCACAGACTTCGGTTACCTTCCCACCAAAGTGGTATCTATTTATCTATAAGGTTCTACATTTAGGCAAGAAAAACCAAATGTACAGGTATAGTATAGGGGGTACCTTGCTCAATAGTAGTAACTGTGAGAGGGATCTCGGCGTCCTAGTGGACAATCATTTAAATATGAGCCAGCAGTGTGCTGCAGCTGCCAAAAAAGCCAACACAGTGCTAGGCTGCATTAACAGAGGGATAGAATCAAGATCACGTGAAGTATTAATACCACTTTACAATGCCTTGGTAAGGCCACATTTGGAATATTGCATCCAATTTTGGTCACCACGATGTAAAAAAGATGTTGAGACTCTAGAAAGAGTACAGAGAAGAGCAACAAAGATGATTAGGGGACTGGAGGCTAAAACATATGAGGAATGGTTGCTGGAATTGGGTATGCCTAGTTTGCTGGTTGCTGGAATTGGGTATGCCTAGTTTAACGAAGAGAAGGACGCGGGGGGACATGATAGCAGTGTTCCAATATCTCAGGGGTTGCCACAAACAAAGCGCCTGAAGGCAGGACAAGAAGCAACGGATGGAAACTAATCAAGGAGAGAAGCAACCTAGAACTAAGGAGAAACTTCCTGACAGTTAGAACAATTAACCAATGGAACAACCTGCCTCCAGAAGTGGTGAATGCTCCAACACTGGAAGTTTTTAAGAAGAGACTGGACAGCCATCTGTCTGAAATGGTATAGGGTTTCCTGCCTGAGCAGGGAGTTGGACTCGATGACCTCCAAGGTCACTTCCAATTTTATTATTATTATTATTATTATTATTATTATTATTATTATTATTATTATTATTATTATTATTATTATTATTATTATTATTATTATTACTTGCATTTGCATACTTTTGAGCTACCAGGTTGGCAGGAGCTGGGGCGAGAACAGGAGCTCTCCCTATTGTGTGTCGCTCAGGTCTCCAACCTGGAGTCCTGGCTTTCCAGATGACAAGCCCAGTGTCTTACCTGCTGAGGCACCACGCTGTCCTATCACAATATATGCAAGTAGATAAATCTCTGAAATAAGATTTGCAAACCTATTCAATGTGTTCAGCTTTTCAACTGTGATGTGCCACATTTTGTGTGGCCTCCTGAATGGAACACCTACTTTCAAAACGTCAGTCTCCATGATCAACCAATTACTTTATTAGTGCCTCCTCAAGAGACAAAAGAGAAGGTTTTTGGATAGATGAAAATAACTGTATTCTGACTTTTCCAATACTGTTTTTGTTGCTATTGTTTATAGATGCAGTAATCATATTATCATGATCTCTCTTAAATCGCTCTAATTTTGCTCAATGGTTTTAGCTGGGGATTAAGCTGTACTACCTATTTCTGTTGTGCTGATTTTTTTTTCTAGTGCAACCTACCTTGAACAGCTCTCTGAAATGGGGGAACAGAAATTCATACTTTTGATGGCTGGGTCTTAACATATAATCAGTGATAGTCCTTCTGCATGTAATAGAGGACTGGGGGTGGGAGGAAATACTCAACACATCTTATTCTTCACTGGAACTGGAACTTGTTTGGGTCCCCAATAAAGTTGTATGCAATGATTGCTATTGTTATTTTATTTTATTTATTTGTATCATAACTCATTATTGGTTCCTGTCTTCTCTATGTATTTGCAGGAAAGTGCTAAAGCAAACTCCAAGGAAAATGAAACTTGCGTGCAAAGACATGCATTGAGCTATTTGTATGTACTGTACATGTATAACTGCACTACAGAAACAGAACATTACAGACATTTCCAATAGCAGATTGTGCTCAGGAATGAAATTTCCCCACAATTGGTACTCGATATATGAAAAAGATGTCTGATAGGATTAGCCATCTTTTGGAATAATGCAGCAAAAAGACTTGTGGCACTTTACATATTGACAAGACTGAAGTCAACACATCTGATCTTTGAACAGTTATGCATTTATAAATTTCTAGTCCTCAAGAATATAAGGACTCTTTTGCTTCTACCAAAAAAAAGCTCAGTCTCAAGAAACACACCCCTACCCACAAATTTCGCCAAGTCTGCATTCTAGATTTACCGACACCCATAATTTATGCAACATTGTAAATCTCCATCCTGATTTTTGACCCCACCAAAATTAATTCCCTCTCTGACAACAGAATACACCCTTACACGCAAACACACACACACACGCCCTATCCAGCCACTTCCTCCTTTCCCCAATCTTTCAAAGTATCCTCCCCCACAACATTTCCTAACATGTGCCCTTCCCCACTGGCACTTAAAAAAATACAAAAATACACTGTAGCTCCTTTTCACATGTAAACACAATACAAGCCATGCTTCAGCTCCCTCCTTACCAAATTTACCAACACATTCACACACAAACACCCTAATCTCAATAAATCAATAAATAGATTTTCCTTTCCCAGAACTGCACTTCTTTTACAATTGTAATACTTGATCTTTAGCACATGAAATATTTGTTACTGCTGAAACTACCCCCTTCCAAAAGAAACACTTCTGTTATTTGTGTCTACAATAGTCCTCACAGGTAGGCTACACAAGAGCATATCTGCCTTATTTCCTCATGAAATCCATAGATGTGTTTTTCTTTATGGAAAAATCCGAGTCTTTTCCCCTAAATACTTGTTTGATCTCACCATCTCTACCATACTACACAGTGTAATCCTGGATTTGTTTGTTCAAAAGCCCAGTGATATTCAAACGATTTTATTCTTACATAAAAATTGCAGCCAACTTCAGAGTAAACCTATCTGGGATTGTAGTTGTGCAATTGCATTCACCAATATGCATTAGTTATGTCAATTTCATCTTTTATAAATATCCTTTGCTAGAAGTAAATAATCTCCCTATCTTTTCCCCCTGCAAGCTGCAAACTGTCAATATTCTTGGCATGATTTTAAACAAATCACAAGCAACATTGATGAGTTAGGAATATTTATTTTATTTTAAATCCTGCCCCTGTTAAAAAAATACCATTTTCAACTTTGTCAGTATATCATTTCATCTCTCTCTGCATCTCCTGGAGACTAAAATTAATAATGTTTAATAATTACAATTACTATCATTGCGGGTAGTACTATTATGATAGTTTAAGTAAGCGTTTGAACAACAGGCTGAAGCTAAGGAAACTAGGTGAACCAAATCATAAAACAAACCTACCCTTGTGCATGTGCAGAGAGTTATTAGGTCTTTAATTGAACTACTTAATTGTGTTATAAAAATGTAGCCATTAACTCTGTAAATTACATCACTGTAGCTTTTCTTGGTGTACAACTGTCACTTGCAAGCATTAAGCGAGAAGGCTAAATATAAACAGATTCTGGCCCTCTCTGTACTAATTATAGAGTGTTCATCTCCCTACTGAATCTAAGTTCTCCAGGGTAAGATTTTTCTCTCACTTGTGTTATTTTTTGAACTTTGAAAAAGCAGGAAAGGAAGATTATTGGCATTTTTGAACTTTGATGTTGGAGTATACCATGGACAGAAAAAAAATAATTGAACAAATCAACCCTGAGTTCTCATTTGAGGCACAAATGATCTGGCTCAAATTACCCTACTTTGGACACTTTATGCCAAGACCACTGTGACCTAGGAAAGGTTCTAATACCGGGAAAGATGGAAGGAAAGAGAAGAGAACAACCAGCAGCAAGGTAGATGGACTCAGCTGCAGTGACAACAGTGCAATGTTGGAAGACCTGAAACACCAGGTTAGGGACAGATCATTATGGAGAAAATCTATCTACCTAGTCACTAAGAGCTGACAATGACCTGATAGCACATAATCAATCATGATACTTTGCCCAATGCTGGCTAGTTCACATAATATTAAATGTTTGCATCAATATATTAAAGTCCGTAACTGTACATCAAGTAAAGGAAAAATAACAATGCAATTCACATTCACTGGCTTTACTCATTTATTTTTATAATTTATATCCCGCTTTTCCAGAACACATATTGTGTAAAGCATGACATAACTTATTTGGCGGCCATAACATGTCATACATGAATAATATATTAAGCTTACCAAAATATAGTATATGTTGTGTAAATCCAATCAAGTGTGATTTATTCAATAAACAATGGTTTAAAAAAAATCACTTAACATGCACAAACTCAACCAAATATGCAGTGTAGTGTGTGAAATCAGATATGGTGTGGCAATAAGCACACTCCAAGTCAGACAAGGCTGGGGCCCATCTAAATTTTGCTACTCTTTCCCTATAGCAAAGAAGATTATCGCATGCAATATGGGAAACTCAGACCAGAACTGCTATTAACGAAATCTATTCCCTGGCTTCTAAACTACAGAACAGAGATTTCATGGTATAGCAGCAGATTACGCCAGACACAGATGAAGAGTGCAAAAGCTAGCTGTAAGTTTCCGTATACATCACACATGAAGTTTCTTTTCTTGCATCAGCCATATCTCCTTGGGTTTCTTTTTCCAAGATGTTAAAAAAAACCACAACCTTTTCATTTCACCCATAATGAAAAAACCCCACAAATTCATACTTTCATTACACTTCACTCTTAATGGCCAGTTCATAGAAAGGCTTGGCAAGTATTGAAAGTGTGGAAATTCAAACATACCACAGACTGTTACTAAATGTTAGAGGAAACAAGTAGATTGTCTGATATCTGAGAGTCAGTAGGAGACCATGGATGATCAGTTAATAAGCTGTAAGTTGGCTTGTATCCCCCCTATTTTATTGCTCTGCAGTTCTGCCAATTTCTTGAAAGGCTTGAGCAGAATCAGTTGGGAAAACAAAGTAGTAGTAAGGTCTATTTAGACCTTAACATAATTTCCAGGGAGGGTCCTCCGTTGCAGTGGTTCCTTGCCCCACCAAGTGGTCTTGGACTTCTTGAGGAGAAAGGTGAAACTATTCATTTTACCCCCTTGGAGCAGAGAGAACTATCTCTCCTAGCTGTCTCCATACATTCAAGAATTCCAAATGCCCAAGAAGCTTCTTCCTAGGGTTGGAAGGCCCAAATGAGAAAGTGTCTAGGAGATACTGTGCTTCATCTGTAGCCACGAAGCAGCAGGAATAGAGGCGGCTGTAGTTTGCCGCACAAGAGTGAGGGAACTAGGTTGGGCTAGGCCAAATTCACTCGATAAAACCCTGAGAGATGTAAGAACTCCCCACTTTGATTTCCTGGTCTCTGGCTACTTTGTGATACACAGTTATATTTTCACCACTGATCCTCACCTCTGGGGAACAGATCAAGAATCAGATGGCCCAATTCTACAGAAAGAGAGTTCCCTGTACAAGTACAGAGAGCACTTCCTTCTTTCCCTTAGCACCAGCTCTCCCGCAGCCCCTAGGCTTATAGAGAAGGGCTATCTGTGCCAGGCAACAGGGAGGGGACTAAATAAAAGCAAGAATCAACTCCCACCGTATCTGCCCCATCATCTCCTACCTGCAGTGGAAGGCCAGCAGCAGTCTGTCACCATCCCCAGAGACTGCCGTGGTCCTGCCATGGGGACTTCTCCATATGTTTCAGGTTCCTCTCCTCTCCAGACATTCAGAGCAGCAAAGGGGTGGTGGTTCCTCATTCAACAGGGGCCTCTGCCCTTTGACTGACAGGCAGAGGATTCTGTAGCCTGCCTGGGGACAGAGTTGGTGACCTTACTGCCACTCCTCTGCGTTGCAGCAGTGTTTTAGGGGGCTAACCCAGCTTTTTCCTTGAACTTCCCTCCCTCCATAAAAATGTCAAAGAGGCTCCTGCAACATCTAGATAAGAAGGGGACTTTTTAGAAACATTTTCAGTCCCTAGCACAATGCAAGTTCAATTTAGTCTTCCAAGATATGGAAGTTTGGGAATATAATTAGCTTAATGTCCACTGTTTAGAGCAGGGGTAGTCAACCTTGGCTCTTTTATGACTCGTGGACTTCAATTCCCAGAATTTTAGAGCTTCCAGACTGGACAGGAATGCAATTCAGAGGCCAGTCCTTTAGACCTACCTAAAAGAAAGAAGGATTAACTGAAAACTACAGTCCCTAAAATTCCAGCTATGAGATAATCTGCCTTTGAGCATGTCTGAAGTGCCACTCTTCATTGAATTATCTATTTCCCTGATTTTTTTTATTATTTCTGAGGGCTGAGCTTAACAAAAGACCTAAATCAAGCCCTTATTTATTGATTTTCCTTGTATATTTTTAAATTAATTTTGGAATACAGCCAACACAGTTGTCCCCATCATCACTTTATCTTCACACCAGAAAAAGCAACATCAATGTCTGTGCATCAAGACCGACATTAAAAGCAATAGCATTCAAAAAAGTTGGTAGATTCCAATTTCTCCTTAATTAAAAGAGATTTCAACAATTAGTACAGTAATATTAGCTGCACTTGGGTCTCAAATATCCTGGATTACACAGCTAAGACCACAGCAGTGGATTAAAATCATTTTATTCATTTCAAGAATTGTCATATTTATGGCTATTTTTGCTGTCCCCTTTCCACTGAAAACCATCCAGATAGAAACATAGTCAACAGAAATAAATCTTTAAATGTTAAAAATTTTAAATGTTAAATGTTTAACATTTAAATGTTAAATTTAACATTTAAATGTTACTTTTTTTAACAACTCTTCTAAATTGGTGACAGTACAGACCCTAGTGATCTTAAAACAAGGAAAGAAGCAGCCTTTTCTTTAGGGCTTTGACTCAAGTGCACATACTACTGTATTTATTAAAACTGAAACGATTAATTGAGGATAATATCTTTAATGAGAATTCAGTCCCACCCACAATTTACCTCTTGAATTGCATCACCATTCAAAGGAATCCATCATCTTTACGATTCTCAGTCACTCTAAAAATGATCCATCTCTCCTCCCAAACCAGGTGCTTTCTAGGTATATTGGGAGTCCAGTTCCAATGACTCTGTCAGAATGTGCTTGCTGGGAATTATACTATAGGATTGTAGTGGATTGGGGGGTATCAGGTTGGGGAAATCTGAATTAGAGCTTGCCAACCTCAAGAAAGAACACTACCTTCCTGGCACCATAGCTCTGGTTGAGTACACACAATATATTAAAGCCAATATTACATGATGGCTTGGTTAGCACAAAGTGCTAAGATAGCAGCTGGTTTTTCCACAATTTTCTGAACCCCAAAATACCTGACCCTATTTCAACCTAGTCAGCATATTATACAAAACCAGTCCTGAGTTTCTGCAATAGGATGCTTGAGAAAGGATTTCATGGGCAAGTAACTCGCACAAAACCAGCATGAGCTAGGGCAGTGATGGCAAACCTTTTAGAGACCGAGTGCCCCAAAGCTGGCTCCGCCCCCGCTCCACCCCCTGCCGTGCCCCCGCTCCGCCCCCACACCATTTCCCACCCTGCCTGCCCGCAGGGCCACTCACCGCCTCCAGGGCCCACCAGCGCCATGGTGGCCACACCCTCTGCCCGTGCCCTGCAGCATCAACTGTGCGCGATGGGGCATGAGGGCAGAGTCTTGTCTACACTGCCTGGCTGCCATGTCCTTGGCTGCACTGCTCCACGTGGGCCACACTCAGGGGCGACTCCTCCAGGGGGGCTGCTGGTGAGGAGAGGGTCAAGGGGGGAGGCGAGGCTGGGGCAATGGCACATGTGCCCATAGAGAGGGCTCCGAGTGCCGCCTCTGGTACCCGTGCCATAGGTTCGCCACCACTGAGCTAGGGGGTTGTTTTTCCATTCCTCCATTCTTCGATTCTAAGAGTTTCCTAAATTCAGAAGCACAGCGGTAAAAGGAGTGAAGTGACCCTCCTCCAGCCCACATTTTTCTTTCTCAGTCTTTCATTTGCTCTTTGGCTGCTTCCTGGTCTGCAGCCCCCAAGCACCCCCTCCTCACAAATTTCCTCTTTCTTGAGTAGAAACTTTTCCTTCCTCTCTGATTAGCCCCTGGCGTGGTTCCACATTCATGTAACACAAGTTATATTTGGGGAACTGTTAAAAGTGGAGGCTGGAGAGCCATCTGTCAAGAATGCTTTAAATTGGATTTCTGTACCAAGAGCGAGATTGGAGTTGAGGACTCTCCTCCTCCTTCCCCTCCTTTCCCCCATTTCCAGCAAATTGAGAAAACGCGACACATTATTAGAACTAAAGGGTTTTAAAATGGAAGCCCTGAAAGCGCCCCCACAGATCATAACCATCAAATGGCTCCCATTCTAGATCTCTCCCATGATCTCTTCTGCTTCCCCCAGAATAAACTGGTTCCTACCAGATATCTCCATGAAATCATCAAGATTTGGCTGTAGCGGGGCCAGGTCTGGTTGGATCATGTCAGCGTTGCCAACGTAAGCTGTAAGAGAGGAAAGCCAAGCAAAGATTTACCATAGAACTCCACTGCCTTCTCCAGAGCTCGGAGCAGGCTACACTACTTGATGGCTTGGATCTGGTCTGCCCAAGTTCTATTTAAGCACTCAGCTCTGTGTTGAGGTTCCTGAAATCTTCTAATGACAAATTAAGTGCAATTTTCTCAAGTGAACACCAAGGACACTGAGCTTCATTGCATAAGCATATAATATCTGGATCAGACTAATTCCATTTACTGCGACCAACTAAATTTTTCTGTGTGAAGAATTATTCCTCTATAGCCATCCTTGCTTGCCTAGCCAAAGAGAAAACACTGCCCTTGTTCATGGAGGTTTTAACTACAGCCCTATTTAAGAACTGCCTTGTTGTGTCAGATCTACTTATGTCTCTTCCCGGATGATCATGAGAGGGACGCTCATGCTTCTAGTGTTCAGGCACTAATCTATATACTCTTTCAATACTTGTATCTGCGCTCAGCCAGACTTTTGCTTGTTACCACCTGCTCCTCCCACATAGACATTTAGCTTTCAAAAGTGAAAAGTAAAGAGCATCTGAAGCAGATATTTATGCAGCTCATACAAGTGTGATTCTTGCTATTTAGTCATGTGGAAAGAGAGGAAGGAAAGGAAAGAGAGATTTTGAAGAGCAGAGCTCTGCTCAAGGACTTTTGGACCTGAGTAGCTGACCTTGGTAGGCAACTTTAGGCCCTTGGATCAATGCTCTATGCTTGTTCCAAATGAATGTTTCTCAGTCTCAGTAACTTTCAAGATGTGTGATGCCCTTGACGTGATGGCCCGTTGCCTGGAGGCCGTACGGGTCTGGATGGGGAGGAACAGACTCAGGCTCAACCCTTCCAAGACCGAGTGGCTGTGGTTGCCAGCGCCTCGGCATAGTCAGCTGACACCATCGCTGACTATAGGGGGCGAAACTTTGGCCCCCTCGGAGAGGGCGCGCAACTTGGGAGTCCTCCTGG
>NW_015386484.1:554420-565569 GCF_001527695.2 Protobothrops mucrosquamatus
CCTGGCCTAGGGAGGATTTTTAAATTGGGTTTTTTAGAAATTTTAATTATCACAACACTAAAATTTTGGTTTTAATTTGGTTTTATTCGGTGGGGTGTGTGGGTCTCTCTTTGTTTTAATAATGTTGTGAGCCGCCCTGAGTCCTTCGGGAGAAGGGCGGGATACAAATTGGAATAATAATAATAATAATAATAATAACTCCTAAAATGCCCCATGCTGGCTAGGGAACTCTGGAAGCTGAAGTCAATATATCTTAAATTTTCCAATATTGAGAAACACTGTTCTAAACAGCTACCTGTTTAGAAAAGGACACAGTAATCTAGACCAGAGGTCCCCAACCTTTTGGGCATCAGGGAGCGGTTCTGTGGAGAAAAGTTTTTCCATGGACCGGAGGGAGCGTGTGCTGCCTGCATCCCGCGGATGGGGCTTTGCTTGTTTGTGCGGACCAGTTGTTGGCATGCCGCGGACCGGGACCGGTCCATGGACCGGGGGTTGGGGACCCCTGATCTAGACCAACCTATTACTGCCTTGCAAACTGAAAACCCATCTGTCTACCAGATTTCAGAAAATAGCTTATTGCTTCCATTGAGGGATATTGTCTTTGCAAGCCTTGCATGCTTGATCTGCTGTCCTTCAAGTTAGTTCGTGTGATTAATGTATCTGAACCCAAGAACCCTGTTCTTGAAGCAAACTAAAAGTCCACATAAGTCAGAATTCTGTTGCTCCTAATAAGTAGTCTCTGCTGCTGTTAGATCTAACAAATAAATAGGCAACTGTCTTGTTTAACAATTGTTTGAACTTAAAAACGTTGAAAAAGTAACTTTATTACTGGTCCTCACATGTATGACAATTACAGCATCCCTGCAGTTGCATGATCAACATTTGCATGATTAACAATAGATTTCTGACAAGCAGTCAATGGAGAACAGCAGTAAGACCACAGATTGTGGTCACCTGATGTTTCGCTTAACAAGCTGCAGTGGTTCACTTAACAACCACAACAGAAGTAAGATTGTAAGCCCATCACAGTCATATGATGCTTCACTTAGCAACTGCATTGCTTATCAATGTAGTTGCTGGTCCCAATTGTGATTGCAAAGCAAGGACAACTTGTTCTTAAGATAGATCACCTTTGAACCTAAAGTTACATTTAGCTATCATAGGTAAGAGCCATTGACACATCAATTCTCTATTGAAATTGTCAATATTGTCTGAATTAATGGCTTTAAAGGGTTTATAGTTTATGACAGTGACTATCCCTATGACTAATTATTTGGTACTATGGCTCAGTGGAGACATAAGGATTTACGAGATTAAGCATGTCATTAAGCATTACTGTTAAAACAATAAAGAGAAATTATGCTTTTGGAAGCATAATTTAGAAAATGTTTACCTTATTGCTTTTTAATGTTATATGATTAAAAGCTAACTTATCATAAATTATGACACATAACTTCTTTTTATGCTCTGGGACTCAATGCCACAGATATATAGCATATTCTTTCAGGATGAATGGCCAAGAGCCATGGTGGCGCAGTGGTTAGAATACAGTATTGCAGGTTGATTCTGCTCACTGTCAGGAGTTTGATCCTGACCGGCTCAAGGTTGACTCAGCCTTCCATCCTTCCAAGATCAGTAAAATGAGGATCCAGATTGTTGGAGGAAATATACTGACTCTGTAAACTGCTTAGAGAGGGTTGTAAAGCACCATGAAGTGATATATAAATTTAAGGGCTATTGCTACTGCTATTTGGAGTAGTGATAGTAAGTCAAGGAAAAAGCTAATTTCATGTCGATGTTTCAGAAAGGGATTGAAAATAAAACTAACGATGCTTTATAAAAAAAATCTCTGGTAGGACTACATTGGAATACTGCATACTTTTTGGTCACAACTTCTTTAAACGGTGGCAGAATTATAAACAGTATAGAAGAAAGCAACTCAAATGTGCACAGGTTGGGAGCAACTTCCTATGGAAAAAAAAATACAGTGTCTGAGAATGCTTGTGTTGAGGAGGAAAAGTGTAAAGGGAAAGTGGTCGAGTAAATTAAAAGTATGCAAGTGGCAGGGATAACTACTCAGAGTAAAAAAATAGAGATGAAAGGTGGAAAATTCAGGACGGAAAAAAGGAAGTATTTCACAAAGCTAAACTATGAATTTCTATTGTGATAACCAGTCTTTAAAAGGGACGAGACCTTGTCATGGAAAATAAAGCTATCAAAAGTTACTAGTCAGGATGGTTTTATTATTACCTACAGATTCTTGTCAATGCATTTCTTGGTACCAATTATTGGGAGGGTACTGTGATACTCATACCTTAAAGCAGGGGTAGTCAACCTTGGCTCTTTTATGACTCGTGGACTTCAACTCCCAGAATTCCTGAGCCAGCACAGCTGGCTCAGGAATTCTGGGAGTTGAAGTCCACGAGTCATAAAAGAGCCAAGGTTGACTACCCCTGCCTTAAAGGTGAGCTTCCAACAACTTTTAGTTGGTTTTTTGGGAACCAGGATTTTATAATGGACTAGTGGACATATTTAGTCTGATCAGGCTCTCACAAGGTACCATCTCACTGGCTTGTGAACTCCCTAAAAGTCCCTGGCTCATTAGAGGGACCACTGCTCTGTTCTAGCACAGTAGAGAAAATCTTCAGACTGTCCCAAAGCCGGCTGAGATAGACACCAGAATTACCTTCTTCTGATGATGATTGAGGGGGACAGTTGCCCTGAGTCATGGTGAACAGGGTGTCCGAGATGTCTGAGAGGAAACTGTCCATATCAAAGAGTTGCCTTCCCTCCTCCTCTTCCTCCTCCTTATCCCGCAGCAGCATTGGCACCACATTGGAGAAGAGCTGGTTACACCAATTCTCTGTCGATTGCCAAGGTACATCTTCCTGAACAGGAGAGAAATGAATCTTCAGCTGGGATCTCATTAGGATCCCTTTTGCAATGAAGAGCTTATGTGCAGCTCCAAATGGATTAAGCCAGATTCTCTTCACTCACCGGTTTTGGGCTGGGAACTTCCCCTTCCCGGCTAAACCTGTGGAGCTGTAAGAGAAATGCTACATTAGAATTGGATTCCAATTGAGGGATGACACTTGTTCTGGCTGAAGCTGTAAAGGACAAGGAAAAGTCACCCTCGTTTCAGTGGGAATGAAAGTGACAGGTAGTTTGAATCATGCTAGTGAGGACAATGCTGGAGAATCTTAAGTAAGGTTAATCTAGTGGTTCCTAATACTCTTTCAGGTAATCTCTGACATCCTTAAGATAAAAGGATGTGCAAAAATTTAATCTCTCCTGTGCTGAATAGGCCACCTCCTTTTTGCATTGTAACAGGTAGTCCTCAACTTACGACCACAATTGAGCCCAAAGCTTCTGTTGCTAAGTGAGACATTTGTTAAGTGAGTTTTGCTCCATTTTACGACCTTCCTTCCTACTGTTGTTAAGTGGCTCACTGCAGTTGTTAAGTCCGGGATATGGTTAAGTGAATCTGGCTTCCCCACTGACTTTGCTTTGCTTTATGACACCACTACTGTCATAAATATGAGTCAGTTGTGAAGCATCTGAATTTTGATCACGTGACCATTGGGATGCTGCAAAGGTAAGTGTGAAAAACGGCCATAAGTCACTTTTTCCAGTGCTGTTGTAACTTTGAACGGTCATTAAATGAACTGTTGTAAGTCGAGGACTACCTGTATTTTGGAATTTCTACAGAAAAAAGTCTCGCTCTTCTGTGAGCAAGGAAAAACTCTGTGATTCTGCTCCTGCGGTTATACTATCACTTCTGAATCATGCCAACAAAGAATTAATGTTTCAGATGAGGTCATCTGACAAAGGTTCTAACTATCCTTTCAGAAGTAGGAAAATATCATGTTAACACTAAGACACAACTTGGCCAATGACCTTCAATGCAAATGCACTGCACAGCCACAATACATTGACAAACCACTAGGTAGGTTTTTTTTACAATTATTGCATCAAGGTAGATTAAGGGAAAAATAAAATATAAAATAAAATAAAATACTTTAAGAAGCTAAAACATTCATTGATTAAAGCTTGCACTTCTTTGAAATCATGGCTCACCAGGGATAAGCTTCAGAGTGTGTTTCCAATGCAATCAGGGCCCATTTGAAGTAACAGTGCTTGTCATATGTAGCAAGAAAATAGTAAGTAAGAGAAAGGACTATTTTATGATGACTTTTGTCCAAAGCAACGAATTAAAGAGAGGCCATTCTTTAATGCATTTTCGGAATCCATAGATTTGTTATTTTTCTAACATATCGGCTTGTAGTGCCATTGCTGATGAAACGCCAGCATCAGTACCTAAAAAGTCATTATCACCATCACTTTCATCACCATCAACCCCCGGCCAAAAAAAAAAAGCCTAAAGGAAAAAGCCCCAATCAACTTAGATATGAGTATGCTTGCCTTGACATTGTTGCTCTATGATGCACCATTTCACCCAACTGAAGGTTACAAATAGAAGAGTTTTAGTAGTATATAGATAATAACATAATAATAAGAACAGTCCAGCTTTGGACTGTTTTGCTAGTCCAGCAGTCTTGAAGCAGAAATTCCAGAGCCAAAAGTTTTGATCTCTTGTGAATCTTGGGAAAGGTAAACTGTGGGTATCCCTAATCAAAGAGCAAATGAGCCCCTAGGTGGAGCTGCTACCCAACTCATGATTTGGAGTTGATTTTGACTCTTTCCATTTCTTTTGGTTCCCTTTTGTCAACCTGTCATCAGCAAATGGTGAATGGCAGATACAATCAGATGATCTCAGGGAGTCTCTGAGGACAGATATGAAGTCTATCTTTTCTATCTAGTAGCCAACATGGGTTTGGTAAAAACAGATCATGCCAAACCAATCTCATCTCATTCTTCGATAAAGTGACTAAACTAGTAGATCAGCGAAACGCAGTGGACATGGTATACTTAGATTTCAGTAAGGCATTTGACAAGGTAGACCACAACCTACTGCTTGGTAAGCTAGGAAAAGATGGAATAGACAACATCACCACCAGATGGATCTGTAGCTGGCTAACAAACCGTACTCAACGAGTAGTCCTCAATAGCACTACATCCACATGGAGAGAAGTAAGTAGTAGGGTACCACAAGGTTCCGTTTTAGGCCCAGTACTCTTCAATATCATCATAAATGACTTAGATGAGGGAATTGAAGGGGAACTCATCAAATTTGCAGATGACATCAAACTGACAGGAGTAGCCAACACCCCAGAAGACAAACTCAGGATCCAAAAAGATCTTGACAAACTTGAACAATGGGCTTTGTCCAAGAAAATGAGTTTCAATATGGAGAAAAGCAAAGTCTTACATTTAGGCAGGAAAAACCAAAGGTGTAAGTACAGATTGGGCGAGACCTGGCTTAAAAGCAGTAACTGTGAGAGGGACCTTGGAGTCCTAGTGGACGATCACTTAACCATGAGCCAGCAGTGTGCAGCAGCAGCCAAAAAATCTAATACAATCCTGGGTTGTATAAACAGAGGCATAGAATCAGGATCACACGAAGTATTATTACCGCTTTATAAAACCCTAGTAAGACCACACCTGGAATACTGCAGCCAATTTTGGTCACCATATCACAAAAAAGATGTTGAGAGTTTGGGAAAAAAAATCAGAGAAGAGCAACTAAGATGATCAAAGGCCTGGAGACTAAAACATACGAAGAACGGCTACGGGACTTGGGTTTGGCTAGTCTAAAGAAAAAAAGAAATAGGGGAGACATGATAGCAGTGTTCCAGTATCTAAGGGGCTGCCACAGGGCAGAGGGGGCCAGGTTGTTCACCAAAGCACCAGAGGGAAGGATGAGAAACAATGGTTGGAAATTGATCAAAGAGAGAAGCAACCTGGAACTAAGGAGAAACTTCCTGACAGTGACGACAATCAACCAGTGGAACAGCTTACCCCAGAAATCGTGGGCGTTCCATCACTGGAGATTTTTAAGAAGAGACTGGACATTCACCTATCTGAGACGGTGTAGGTTCTCTTGCTTGAGCAGGGGGCTGGACTAGAAGACCTCCAAGGTCCCTTCCAGCTCTATTCTATTCTATCCACCCACCCAGCAGGTCAGTTTGATAACAGTGTGGGGAGAAAGGAAGACAAATCCTTACTCTTTTCTTGTAGTAGGTCCGCCACTTGTGATACTCCTTCATTACCACCTCAATCCGTCGCTTCCAGTAGTTCCCCTCCAACACAACTGCCTGAGAAGGAAGACAACAAACCAGAAGAAGAAATTAAAAGAAAATAATGATAAAACCCTCATTTTTACTCATTTTTAATTGCAATTTTCCAAGTTCAGCCTGGCTTTTGGGATGATAAAACCATTTTAATATTAGCATGTATTATTAATGTAACTAAAGGGAAAGATATTTAAGTGGATTGATCTCCAACACAATACTAAACCATGGTTTGGCTTAATCATATCTTGCTGAATGGATTAAAATGGATGGGATCACATCACACTAAACTATAAATCATGGTTTTTAAACAGGTTATCTGGGACCATATAACAGTCGAAGAAAAGAAATAACCACTTCATGACATAGCACAATGAAAGGAAGACGGAAGGAAAAGACAAGCATAAGGAAAGACTGATCCAGTTCACAAGATGTTCTTGTTTTCAGTGTCTGATAAATTAATAATGTCAATAATTTATTAAATATTATGCCGTTCAATTCCCAGCAACGCTGGGTGGTTCTAAGGACTCCCAACAATGGGTTAGTATTAACCTGTGTCATTAGTGATTTATATATGTTATATGAACTCTGCTGTTTGATTTATATAGAACGTATTTTACAATCCCCCAAAATTGCTTTTTTGATTCAGCAATCAGATTGCGTGTTGCATGAAAACTGCTGAGATCTCAAAAGGTGTTTTTTTTCAAATGGCAACTGAATTTTCTTGATTTTTTTTTTTTGAAGACAAGATGCTTCTTGGATGAAAAGTAAAACGTCTTCAAGAAAAATCAAGAAAGTCCAGTTTTTGTTTAAAAAAAACCCCCACCTTTTGGGACAACCATCACCTGGATGACTGAGAACCTCCACAGACACAGCCATGTGGTTTAAGTGACATAGTCAAATAAGTTTGCTGACTTTTCCTAACACTCGTTTTATCAACCTGTAGGAAGAGTGGCAGAACCTGGGGGCAGAGTTAAAAGAGGGATCATCCTAGAATCTCTACATAGCCACAAACAGACTAAGTCCAGCTCTCCCCCACTTGAATTCTGTTAATCCTTATCTAATACCTAGCAGGTGCTAACCATTAGTTGAGAATTTACCTGTGCATAGGCACCAGTAGCAATAAATCAGTTTAATTGGACCTTCACATGTGGACCTAATCTTTCATGACTGACAAAACTGTACCCTCAGCATCATCTATACACACACAAAAAAAAACATACATACATACATACATACATACACACATGATATGGAGAAAATGCTACACCACTTACTTCTGGCTTTCGATGCTCATCTGCTTCAGACCCATCTAGAGGAGTAACAAATCCACAAACAGAGGTCTTCCTGCGTTCCACATCTGTGTAAAGAATCTATTACAGTAAATATTCCATTGTCCAGGCAAGCTAAGGAGGCACAGGTATTCCTGCTGCTTCTCAGTATCTGTTTTATGAGACAACCATGTCATTTGCTTTGCCCCCCCCCCACCTTCTCTTTCATCTCCCCTCCAAAAATATATTAAGCCAGAAAAGATGGAGTTATTGCTTGCTTTGTAATGCAAGCAAAAAGACATGCAGAAATGTCCCCCCCCCCACTTTTTTTTTTAATTCCAGTTTTTCCCTACCAGTGCAGTTTGGATTACCACTTCCGTTATCCTTGTTCGTGCAGGCTGAGACTAAAACATCTGCTGGGTACCAAATCATGAAAATACTTTCTACTTCATTGTTTCTGTATTTCCTCCAGTTGCTATTTGCTATTCATGTAGCTGAGCTTGTTTTAGGCTATCTACAGCTGGATTGACATTCTTGATTCCTATTCACAGCTAGATGGTGACAAAGAGAGAGCTCCTTAATCTAAGCGCTTCGTTTATTTAAGAAAAAGATGTCTGAAGCTAGACATGATGCTATGGAATAGACTAATAATGGTGTGATTATATCATTTGGATGAGGAAAACTTCTAGGACACTATTGTCAGCAATTTGCAAAGCCATAGCAAGCTTTAGGATAGGGTAGGGTATAAGGTAGGGTAGGGTAAGGTAGGGGAGGGGAGGGGAGAGGAAGGGAAGGGAGGGGAGGGGGATCTGAGTGTGATGCTGGGACATGGTTCCAGAAACAATGGAACAAGTATAATAAAAAAGCCCCAATATCTTGGTATTGTAAGTATGATTTGGAGGCATCATGTATTTAAATACATTGCGCAGGAAGAATATTCTCATCCACAAGATAGAAACAAGGACAAAAAAGTATAGAGAAGTACAATGAATAATTTTGATGTAATCTAGATTTTCTTTTCTTTTATCTCGTCTACAATTTGTCATCCTGGGAACTTCTAACTTTTTACAATTTTGTTTTATATAATGTTGCTTACTCTAAAAGCTAATATCTTGATGGACATGTAAATATGCCTAGACTTATTCATTTACTTTTCACAAAGACCTAAGTTCCTTTTTTAGGATTGAAAAATTGCTTTTCAGATTTTTAATAAAATAAAAAATCCCATTAAATCTAAATTTGCTTGTACTTGGATCTAAAATGCTTTTCAAATGTGAGCAGTGCAAATACTGAAGCCCATCCCTGGGGAGCAAGCTTTGGCTCCTATCTACTGAAGCTGAGTTGAATTCCCAACCATCTGCCCCCAACCGTCTCCCCATCTCCTTCCTTAATCCCCAGACTCACACTGGATGTACCAAGCTCTCCAAATGGCATTGTTGAGGCGGATCTTGTCCCGACAAAGCAATTGTAATCCTTTAAAATTCTTCCACTTGGGGGATACCAGCTTCCCACTGAAATGTCAAAGAAAAAGACATGGATTTAAAGAAGGAGGGATATAAATAAGGAACAGATAGACCCCAGTTCTTTTCTTGACCAAGTTTGTAAGTCTTTAAATTGATCCAATATCAGTTTAACATGCCAGAGCTAATGGAACTATAGTTATATTGATCAGTAATCATTTGCTAGAACAACTAAATTTAGCAATCATGAACATAGGCAGTATTCCTTGTTTAAATGTGGTGGTCTTCATGCCCTGTTTATGGGCTTCCTAGAAGCATTTAGTTGATTGGTAATGGAGGCAACTAGACCTGATGAATTCTTGGTCTGATTGAACGAGGTATTTGAAGTATAACGTTGGATATCAGTGTCCATGGAGATTTTCAGTCATCCAGGTCATGACTGCACCAAAGGTGCTTTCCAAAAGGCAACTGGACTTTCTTTGTTTTTTCCTTGAAGACATTTCACTTCTCATCCAAGAAGCTTCTTCAGTTCTGAATGAATGGTGGAGAATGGAAGGATTTATATTCCTTGTTAGCACTCTTTCTGAAAGTCATTGAGGCCACTTGGTGGTTTATCTGTGCCCTCAGGGTCACCCAAAAAGTGCAAATGGGTGTGGAACTTTCTTAGAACTGCTGAAAGGACTATGTTGTAAGGTACGTTGTAAGGATTGCGTTGTAAACTTTGGATACCAAATCAGAATTTCCCAATCCTGAAGCAGCCTACTTTTCAACTGTGGATGCTGAGGGCAAACAGTAATAGAATGGCATTATCACATGTACATCCTACAGGCATTTAATTGGAAGCCAGATGTTGAATTAATGGATCTTTTATTCTTAGAAGGGCTTCCCGTCCAGTGCATTTGTTTGTAAAGAGATGGCTAGCATGCAAATTTGATAAACAAATTAACCATTTACAAACCATTATATAACTCTCCCAGGTAGGTCATCATTATGGCAAATCAAATGGTGCATTATCACTTCTATTGCAACAAGGTACTGAAATATCTTGTTGCCTTGACTGGATTGCTGTAATAATAACAGAGTAGTGCATGTGAAATGCTTTTAAAACATTAGATTGCTGAGAAGTGCAGTTTAACTAGTCAGGAAATAGCAAATTATGCGAGACTCCACATGAGAGTTCCCTGTTCTAGATATGTCACTGCCTTCTATAGGGAAGATGGTTCATAGTTTATTTATTGGAGCAATTATATTAGCACAAAACTAGAAATGACTAAAAGCGTGGGGATATCTGTGGAGATTCTCATCATCCAGGACATAGTTGTCTCAAAGGTGGTTTTTTTTCTTCAAAAGGCAACTAGACTGTTTTTTTCCTTGAGGAAGAAGAAGAAGAAAATGTTTCGCTTCTCTTCCAAAAAGCTTCATCAGCTCTGATTGGGGGGGGGGGGAGATGGAAGAATGGCTACCTATCAATACCTATCCTTCCATTCCCCCACCATCAGAACTGAAGAAGCTTCTTGGATGAGAAGTGAAACGTTTTCTTCTTCTTCCTGAAGGAAAAAACAGCCCAGTTGCCTTTTGGGGGGGAAAAGAGCACCTTTGAGACAAAGCATTGGATATATCATTTTCCTGTATAAGTGTACATATTACCATCATGGTCCTCTGCTTTGTCCAGCTTGCCACTGCACACACTGCCTCTGTGGCAAAATACCTTACCTTTACTAACCAAAGAGAGAAGCAACCTAGAACTAAGGAGAAACTGCCTGACAGAACAATTAGCCAGTGGAACAACCTGCCTCCAGAAGCGGTGAATGCTCCAACACTGGAAGTTTTTAAGAAGAAACTGGACAGCCATTTGTCCGAAATGGTATAGGGTTACCTGCCTGAGCAGGGGGTTGGACTTGATGACCTCCAAGGTCCCTTCCAACTTTTATTATTATTATTATTTACCTCAGGGCACCTTATTTCAGTTACAATAAATAAGGAATAGGCAACCTCTGAATGGTGAGCAGCACCTTCAGAAATGTGTCATGGGGGGGGAGGGTGGGGGGTTGAAGGAGGAGGGAGGCATTAGTACGGTCAGTGGGAGAGGCAGATATGGCGGGAGCAGGGGACCATATCGGGTTAGGGGAGCACGCACACGCTATTTACAAGCTTGTGGGCGCTCCGGTCCTCAGGCTCCTACTCGGTCTCCAGGAGACTTAGATCCCCCGGCCCGGGACTATCGGCT
>NW_015386484.1:567923-573807 GCF_001527695.2 Protobothrops mucrosquamatus
GGAGAAGGGCGGCATAGAAGTTAGTGTAAATAAAATAAATAAATAAAATAAATAAAATGGCAGTATTTGAGACAAGTCCATCCTTTTTTGGTTTTCTGAAATGTGGGTAGGTGTACAGCAGATGTGGGGATCTTCAGGTCCTTTCAGAGCCTTTCAGAGCCAAGGTCCTTTCAGAGGCAAGGCCTGCCTTTCTATTTAAGGGCTTGTTTTTCTAAGTGGCTGAGTTCGTACTTTATACTGAACTAGATTAAAGTCCAGTTGGATAGTTTCTGGTTGGGTAGCACCGGCTGACAGGCTTGTCTGAGAGTACAGAGGAGATTGTGTAAGGTAAGCTGGAAAATTGGAAAACATTCCTGGAAGAAGACAGTTGAAAACTGCCTAGTTATATCCATGTGGTCCCCAGGAGACAAGCTTGCCTTGAAGGCAGTTTTGCCTTTCAATCCCTTATTCAGCATGTTGTAGAGATCACAGCATCTTTTGTGAACTAGGCCATCATATTAAACTGCAATGTGTTTTATTAATTTGGATACAGCGTGTGATTTAGTTGACCTGGTATAAGGTTTATTATATTATGGGAATCCATTTGAAGAGTCCCAAAGCACATTTTTTTAAAACAAGCGCATGTGGTCTAAAGGAGCACTATCGAAACAAGAGTAAAACCATATTGTACCAATTATTTCCTCACTGTATCCAAGTTTCCAGGAACAGTCAGCCGGCTGTTTATTCAATGTGCAAAGCAGAGCACATTTTCGCTAATCTATGTGCAGAGACCCATGTATAAAGCCAGCCTTCATCATCTCCTGGACAGGAAAGCAAGCAAACACCAGCTGGGATGGAAAACCCTATAAAATAGCAGCCAAATGTTGAAGGAGGTAGTGTGATGGAGGAAAGTGCACAATGGAGGCCAGTGCTGAATTATAAAACAGAAATTCAGAGTGGGATTGCGTAATCTTCCCTCCATCTGGTGCCCTCCAGTGACATTAGACTACAAGTCCTATCATGGGTTGATATAGTAGATAGAATAGAGCAGGGCTTTTCAACCTTTTCACCCATTGTACCACTTTTAGGATATGGCAACATCCGAGTACCACCAGTCGCCTAGCAAGGTGTCAAAAACTTGATGACGGAAAAAAAAAAAAGGGAAAAAGTGATAAAGTACAAGTAGTCCTCGACTTACAACAGTTTGCTTAGTGACTGTTTGAAGTTACAATGGCACTGAAAAAAGTGCCGAGCAAGACACCTGCCTGCCCACCTGGCGGAGCTCTTCCTCCTGTCCGAGGTTTTCATTGTGAGCATTTCTGTTGAGGATTGGCAGGGGTGGGTGGGGTGGGGGGGGTGTTTGATTTTTATTCCCCCCGTCTGCTGGGTGGTTGCAGCAGGTTTTGGTCACTTCACATGACCCTGGGACACTGTGACCATCATAAATATGAATCAGTTGCAAAGTATCTGAATGTAAATCACAAGACCCTGGAGATGCTGCAACATTCTAGCTGATCGGCGCTTCTTCTGGGCTCAGCAGAAGCGCCAGGATCAGCGCCCAGCTCCAGCTGGAGCCTGGTACTGATCCTGGCGCTTCCACTGAGCCCTGACAGCCCCGAAGAAGCGCCGATCCTGGCGCTTCCGCTGAGCCCTGACAGCCCTGCAGCTCCAGCCATCTCTTGCTTAGGCTTGTGCGGTGCTGCCACCGGTTCAGCTCATTCCCCTCCCCTGCTACCACTTTTCTAGGATGGTCGCGTACCACCTGCCAGGTGCCAATGTACCACAGGTGGTACCCGTACCACTGGTTGAAAGGCCTTGGAATAGAGTATGCAGCCTATTACTCCATTACCCCATAGTTTTAGACTACAATACCCACAATGGATTTCTTGCCATTAGTTCAATTACTATCTGCCAGTACCAGTGCTTTTTTTCTATAAAAAAAAAAAAAAAGGTGCCGGAACTCACACACGTCATACAACCCACCTTGCCTACCCTACAAGGTTCCATCCAAAAAAGGTGCCGGAACTCCGTTCTGGGCGTTCTGTGAGAAAAAAAGCCCTGGCTAGTACCATATGTGACATTCAAAGTTTTCAGGTGAATATCAAGACAATCAAAACAAGAAAATGTTTTATGCAGACAAGTGAATCTTTAGCTAAATTTTAGAATCAAGCAAAGATTAAAATTGGGCGCTTTGTATATACAAGTATCAGAAAGACAAAAGCCAGTAAGTCAAATGGGAATTATAGTCCTATATAAGTGGCAATTTGAAAAAAGTTACTCCAACCAATTATTAGACTTGTCTTGTGGGTTTGTTTTCCCTCTTCCCCCCCACAAAAAAACCCACCCCAAACTGGATATTATAGCTCTAAATAGCCTTCAGTAACCTTTTCTGCTATCCCTCTTCCTTCCAAAATGGGTGATAGAAAAACGTCAAGCTACGAATTCATTCATTGGATTCCCATGTTAAGACTAAAACAGTGATAATTAAATATAGTTACTGTGTTCCCATAGCATGTTAAAGACAAATGAACTATGTTGACTCTTTATACAACAGGTTTAGTCAATTTATTGAAATGAACCATAAAATAACCAAACAGGCTATCTTTGTCAATAATTAAAGATACCAAACCATACATACAACCATACAGACACAGAACAAACTTCCTCTATTTAAAAGTAACTAATGAGTCAATCATCCCTAATCAAAATCAATTTATAGGTTTATCTCCTATCTGCAAAACCTACTTTATTATTACAAGCAATTAAGCAAAGAAACAAATCTAAAGCCAAAGATGTCCCTGTATCAACCCACAGCAGTGGGAGTGAACAGAAGGAAGACCACAGTCATCTTTTTGTCAAACATTTCCATTCTCCAGCCTTCATCTGGCAACAGCCATGATTACATCAGCTCTCAAAGAACCTTAGATAGTGCCAAGGGATCACAATGGCAGCAGAAAGACGAAAATGTTGTTTATTTTGTCATCATTTTTTAGTCTCCTAAGTACATGTAATCAAGAATTGCAGAATCACTGGCTAGCTATTATGGTTTTCCACAAAATGCCTGCAGAGGACAAAGCAATTTTTTTCCTGTTGATGGCCACATATGGTCAGTGGGGCTAAAGCAAGCAGTGTTGGGACATGATCTCTTGCACAATAGTAGAAGCACAGAATGGAAGAGTTGGAAGAGACCTTGGTGATCATCAAGATCATGGAACTTCAATGCAAGTATCCACTACTACTATTTCAGAAATGGAGGGGGACCAGCAATAAACTTCGCTTGATTATAAACTTATACTTGAAAAAATTCTTGAAGCTACTGAGATAATTAAATCCAGACTGAAAGATGAAGGCGCTAGCTTGAACCTACAAACTGAAACCCAGATTCCAACTAAAGAACTTACAACCCAGAAAACAACAGAAGCGGGAGAAATCAATACCAAGACAGAGGACTTTAAGGAACAACAACAATATATTGAAAATTCTGATAACCAAATCCTGATTGCAACTAAAGAACCTACAACCCAAAAAGTATTAGAAGCGGAACAAAGTAATACCAAAACAGAGGATGCTAAAGATCAACAAAGACAACACATTGAAAACTTAGATAACCAATCAATAACGATAAAATTGGACATGACTTTTTACTTAAACCACCCAAGAAATCTGAGGAAGAAGAAGACCAGACCAAATTGAAGATAAAGACACTAGAACAAACACCGAGACTTGAACTACCAGGGCAACAACTTAATAATTATAAATGGACCAGTTCTTTTGAAAAATTGATGACTGGATGGTCTCCTTTGATTCAAGTAACATGTGCCAGAATGAAAAGAGACCTATCTGATAACTTAAAGACATTGGTATGGAAACCTGGTTGGCAGAAAAAGAAAACTAGTGTTAGGTTTAAAAAATGGGGTCTTTTGATTTACTAATGGATTTGAGACAATAAAGGTTACTCTATTAGTAAGCTGTGATGTACTAGGATGAGAAATAGAAAATGGTTAGGAAATAAAATAAGAATATATTTAAGTAAGTAATATGTGTATTTTAGATATCATAACTTTTGTGTAGTGAAATAAAGAAAATTTGGGTTACCAGAAATTCGAATATTATGGATGTTAAAGGTTAAAATTGGAATACTGCAATTAAAAATTAAGAATTAGGTAAAACTTAAAAACAGCAAAAATAGATTGACAAATGTTTTAATTGAACTTGTTATGGGTAGAAATTTACTAGTTTAAATATGTTATATCACATGTTAAGGGAAATAGAGAAGCGATTTTTGATAATGTAATCTGAGATATGTACTAAAAATTTTGTTACTGAACTATTGATTACCCAGTCACCACGTTGCTTTCTAAATACTTGGATGTTAAATTGGAAAACTAATAAAATTTGTTATAAAAAATAAATAAATAAAAAAGGAAAGTTTTCCTGATATATCCCACAAAATGTACTTTCTTTTGGCTGAAATGAGACTGAAGGCATTTTTAAAAAATTGTAAGACAATATGAGTGGAGCGGATCAAGGTCACATAGAACATATTTGCATAACACATTTAAGTAAGTCAGTTAAAGACCTAGGAGCTGCTTTCAGATAATTTCTAAGTCAAGTGTTAATCTTGTCATTTTGTTTTACTTTTTTGGTTAATTCATGCCTCAATATATTGTGCAAACCCAGAAAATTAATTATTTCAGTAACCAGGTCAACGTGATGTGTGAATACAGTATCCATCCTCTTTTGATGGGCAGAGCTGTTCTCAGCTGTGGATATAACCAAAAGAAAAATGGGAAGATCTAAAACCTGAATGATTGTAATTTCTTTAGCTGGGACTGTCCTTGAAAACTGCTTGGAAATTCCAGCTGCTGTAGTATCCAGCTGCCCATTTGATAAAGGATCAACTTTGTTATTCCTTCATCACACTGCTACTTGACAACTTTAAGATGTGCGGACTTCAACTTCCAGAATGGGAGAATAGGTAGACCCTGGTCAACTGGTCCAGTTTGTTTCCAAGTACAATTCAGGATGCTGGTTACCACCTATAAAGCCCTGTACCATTTGGGACCTGGGTATCTTTGAAACCACCTAGAATATGCCTATCCAAAGTGTGCCAACAGAAAGTGCCTGCTGAGTGTCCCCACTTATCAGGAAAAGGCTCATATCCAGCAACCCTGTATTCTTCTCTCATGATCTCCTGAAAGTTTGTAAAGACCTGGCTAGGTCAAGGCCCCACACCAGCAGACTGAAATAATGAGCAAACTCTCCTTTCTGAGCTGCTACTGTTTTGGAGAATTTGGACCCTTTGCCCTGATTCAGAACAAACACTCTCTGCTAGTGCCAAGTAGGTGAATCGGCAAAAGAGCCTCTTGCCAGCCACCTACCGACCAAAGCTCTCCAGCTGCCTAGGAGCCAAGAGTCCACAGATTGCCTGATAATTCATATGATCTATTTTGCTCTTTAGTAAAATAGATTTATTCCATTCGTATCTTTTCCTTTGTCTTTTTTTAGAAAGGGAGAAGAGTTAGACTCTCTGGAACACTTACTATGTTCGGAAATTAGGCTAAACCATGGTATATTTAAATATAGATTGAATAGTTACCACACAATTGGCTGGCTTCACACAAAGTGGGAGGGGCAGATATGGCGGGAGCAGAGGACCATATCGGGTTTGGGGAGCACGCACACGCTGTTTACAAGCGTGTGGGTGCTCCGGTCCTCAGGGCTCCACTCGGTCTCCAAGGAACTTAGATCCTCGGGCCCGGGTTCATCGGCTGATGTTATGCAACGCCAGGTCAGTGGTGAACAAAGCCCCCCTCATTCAAGATCTTATTCAAGAGGGGGGTGCGGACCTGGCAGGTATCACCGAGACCTGGCTGGGCACGGAAGGGGGAGTGCCCCTCGTTGA
>NW_015386484.1:575845-596040 GCF_001527695.2 Protobothrops mucrosquamatus
CTGGCCTAGGGATATTTTAAATTGGATTTTAATCAATTTTTAAAATATGAAAAGGCCTATTTAAATATATCTTTTAATTTATTTTAAATTTTGTATATTTGTATTAATTGTTTTGTTTTAACTGGCTGTAAGCCGCCCTGAGTCCACCAGGAGAAGGGCGGGATATAAATACAATAAACTCTAAACTCTAAACTCTAAAGCCATAATCCTTGTTTTTACAAACCACAATGGCTTGATTTGTTCACCCTGCTAAATCATATTATTAAACCAACCACATTATGTTTTAGCCTGTTTTGCAAACCCAGTTATTTTCTTACGTGGAATAATAGGAGATTGCAATGGAGGAGGTTGTGTTGTATTCATGAATTTGGAATTAGACCAGTGTAGAACTAGTACAACTTGGTGGAATCCCCCCCCCCGCGTGCGCGCGCACACACACACACACACACCTGTCAGACAAACAGTGTTAGAATTCAATGCCAGGAACCTCTCACAGTAACTTTCCAGTTTGGACTCAATGCTCCCAGAATTTGATACAATACTGTACCCTGAGAGCTATAGTTAACACAAAAGAGGATTCTTAAATACTAAGAACTTTAAATACAGGAGCCTACATTCAAATTGGAGATCAAGTGCACATTGCTCAAACAGTTGAATAAAATATAATATTTGATTATACCGAATACATTCAGCCAAACAAAAATGCATTACCACCACTCTGTCTGATTTCACACAACACAATTAAACAAGTGATCACTTATAGACTAGCAATTGGTTTGCATATTACAGTACATCCACTGTGATTAGTGTTAACTTTGGCTAGCTTGCGTGATGCATATGTGTTTTAAAGGCAATTTCCTTGATTTGTATTGTGTAAACTCAGACAATGGATTAACTTAATGACCAGGTTAATGGTGTTGTGCAACAACACAACTTGGATCAGCATAACTCAGTCTGGTGTTTTAGAGAGATGTCAGAATTACAACTATCAGGATTTCCAGGCAGCTTGACTGTTGGTTAACATATATGAATGGCAGATTGAGAGAGGGTATTTGGAGGAACAACCTCTTCAAGAACTGAGCATTTAAGAGAGTTCCATGAAAATATATTCTGACTTATATTCATGAGACAGGAATCCTGTATGAATGTCTTTCTTTTCTATCTTCTCCCCATCTCCTTGCAGCGATGTCTAATTACATCTAGCTTGTTGCTCTGATTACTCTATAAATAAGAAAAAAGCAGTTATCATATGTTCAGAAGACTATTAAATCTTACTCTGGGTGAATTTCTTATTGTCAAAGTTAGCCTGACGTTTGGGAGAAGGGAGAGAAGGGCAAGGAGTGCAACTCAAGTGAAAGGAAAGGAAAGGAAAGGAAAGAGAACCAATCTTCTTGTAGCACTCGGTTCATCAGAATGAACTTTGTTCTGTTCTTCTCTAGAGAATGGGAGATACATAATAACTTGCCCTATCAATCTCTTGGATAAGGCCACTCATATCTAAATGTTAGATTGTAAAAGTCAAAGGAAAACATTCCCAAATGACAGGCTGTCTAGATACAGGGCTGCTGGCCAAAGATGACTCATGAATGACAGCTAGTGAGAGTGATCTTCCCGGCATGCATCAGCTTCTTGTTTCTTGAATTAAGGCTTCTCTGTCCTCCAGTCAAAATTAGACAGAAAAACATCTTAATCCTGCATGTGCACTGGGTGTAAGACTCAAAAAATAAAGAGCACTTCTCATAAGGTGAGATTGTTTGGTCCAGAGTGAAATTTTCACGCACATCCATCCTAATAATAATAATAATAATAATAATAATAATAAAGTTGGAAGGGACTTTGAAGGTCATCTAGTCCAACCCCCTGCTCAGGCAGGAAACCCTATACCATTTCAGACAAATGGCTGTCCAGTCTCTAAAAACTTCCAGTGTTGGAGCATTCACCGCTTCTGGAGGCAGGTTGTTCCACTGGTTAATTGTTCTAACAAATGTTAGAAACTAACTTTCTCCTTAGTTCTAGGTTGCTTCTCTCCTTGATTAGTTTCCACTGACATGAATGAAAGTGTTTCCATCTAGTGCCTGGACCAAACTTGAACAAATAGGGATAAATGAAAAAGAATTATAGGAAAGACTAATCCTTGACTTACAACCATTACTGAGGCCAGTCATGCCAGTCCGTAAGCAGTCTGTGGCTGATTTCATTATTTCTTTTGCAGCAGTCATTAAGCAAATGCTGTGATCATTAAGCAAATCCATTGTGTACCACCACGGTATTGGAGCCACGGTGGCACAACGGTTAGAATGCAGCATTACAGGCAAAGTCTGAGCCACTTTGATCTCGAGTGGCTCAAGGTTGACTCAGCCTTCCATCCTTCCGAGGTCGGTAAAATGAGGACCCAGATTGTTGGGGGCAATAGGCTGACTCTGTAAAGTGCTTAGAGAGAGTTGTAAAACACTGTGAAGCGGTATATAAGTCTAAGTGCAATTTTGCCAGAAACCAGAAATGCCAGGAAAAAAATCATTGTAAATCACAGTCATGTGACCGCAGGATGCCACAAAGGGCTGTAAATATGGGCTGGTTGTCAACCGTGGTGGGTGGGGCAGCCGGCTCATAAATAGCTCTAAGGAAGTCTGCTGTAACTTTGAACAGCCCCTAAATGACCAGTTGTAAATTGAGGACTACCTTTATCTCCTCCATGATCTTTTGCCAGGATAATTAGGGGAGACTGATTACAATTACAGAATAAAAATAACCATGCCCTATTAATGGTTTATATGGTGCTTATTGTACCTACAGATTTAAAGATTACTCCAATGATACATATTTGAATAAACAGAGTAGGATTTCATAATCTGAAGGAATGGAAAAGGAGCCCAAGGCAAGTGGGAGTTCATAAATGAACAATTACAATTTCCTTTCAAAACCCAAGCAAACAAAAAGGATATGTTCTGCCAGAAAACTGTCAAAAGCACAATGAAGGAGCAGGATTGAATTTCAAGACAGATAGAAATATAGTCAGGACATATTTATTTAGTTCAGTTCTCCAGAGTCAGATGAATTGCATACTGAGGCTTTGAAAGAACTCACTAATATTTTGTAGTGTGTAGTCTGAGCCTTTATATACTATTTTTGAGTAATTTTATAAAATTACTTGGGCAAATTGGGCAAATAACATGTTTCCCCGAAAGTAAGGCCTATCCCAAAAATAAGCCCAGTTTTGGGGCGAGGTACACACCTAAAAATCAAGCTGGGGGGGTGGAGCCGCCCCACCCGCCCCGCACCCACTTATCTTGCAGCCAGGCCTCTCCTTGCCAGCCCATTTCTTTTTCTGAGGCCTCTTCTGCAGCCTTGCCTGCATTTCTCAGCCACAGGGCTTTCCAGAAGGCCTGTGCAGCCAAGAACCAAGCTATGGATTCAATCAGTAGCTCGGTTCTGCAAGACCTCAGCAGCCGAGCACCAAGCTATGGACCCGGTCTTATTTTCGGGGAAACACGGTGGTGTCCCTATCTTCAAAAGAGAAACAGAAGGCCAACTAGCCAGTTAGTCTGACATAGATATCTGGGCAGATTCTCAAACAAATTATAAAGAGCCTGACCTGCAAACATTCTGAGAACAAATCGTGCCAAACTAAACTTATCTCATATTTTTGTTGGGCAATTTTCTTAGTAAATTGTTACTACAGCTATGCCTTACACATTTGACAGAACATCACATTACATTTTGATCAGCAAACTACTTAAATGTGGATGGCACGGCAATTAAGTGGACACATAAAATTGCTGCCAGAATAACAGAGTTGGAAGGGACCTTGGAGGTCTTCTACTCCAACCCCTTGCTCAAGCAGAAAACCCTATACCATTTCAAACAAATGGTTATCCAATTTCAACATATATTCAAACAATGCTCATCAGGACAGACAAGTACAAAAAAAATTTATTTAGAAATAAAATACACAGGGATAGATGGGGAATGCTTGTGTGTAAAGGATCATCGCATAATAGCATACGGTAATATAATCTGATAGTGTAGCAAGGCTGCAACAAAAGTACCAGTAGTCCTTGACTTACAACCACACTGAGCCCAGAATTGATGTTGGTAAGTAGGACAGTTGTTAAATGGATTTTGTTCTATTTTACGATCTTTGTTGCCATGGTTGTTAAGTAAATTGCTGTAGTTGTTATGTTAGTAACATGGTTGTTAAGTGAATCTGGCTTCCCCATTGACTTTGCTTGTCAGAAGGTCGCAAAAGGTGATCACGTGACCCTGGGACAGTTGCCAAGCATCTGAATTTTGATCACGTGACCCTGGGGATGCTGCAACAGTCGTAAGTGTGAAAAATGGTCATAAATCAATGCCATTTATTCAATGCCATTGTAACTTTGAACGGTGATTAAATGAACTGTTGTAAGTTGACCTGTAGACTAGAATCCCATTTGCATCCAGAGGGGAAACGCTTTTCAAATTATGGAAGCGTAGGTACCTTTTATTCTATGTATGTCAGATCCCACTTTAAGTCTTGTGTCCAATTAGGGGCACAAAGATTTAGACCAGTGTTTTTCATGCTGACTAAGGATTTCTGGGAATTGTAGTACACACATCTTAAAATTGCAAAATACTTATTTAAACAAACTGAAACAGGTTCAGGGATAATTAGGAGGACAGACAGTAAATCTCATGAAGAGAGCTTGAAAGAATTGAAAATGATCCACTTTGTGAAAACTGAATGGGAATATAATGAAACTTTAATATCTGAAATACTGTCATACATCAAAAAGCCAAGATCTTTCTCTGTTACCGCAGAATGCAAGATATGGATGATGGATTTAAATTACAGGACGTTCTGATTGAATGCTTAAAAAAAAACCCAACATTAAGAATCATTTATCAATGGAACCAAAATGCCAGAGATATCAAATAAAGGATGCTTATCACTGCTAACAAAAGTGCGTATAGTCAAGACCATGGTTTTCCCAGTTGCAATGTATGGCTGTGAAAGTTGGACCATAAGAAAGGCTGAGTGCCAAAGAATTGAGGTCTTTGAACTATGGTGCTGGAGAAGACTCCTGCGAGTCCCTTGGACTGCAAGGCGATCAAACCGGTCAGTCCTAGAGGAGATCAACCCTGACTGCTCTTTAGAAGGCCAGATCCTGAAGTTGAAACTCAAGTACTTTGGCCAGGAAGGACTCACTGGAGAAGAGCCTAATGCTGGGAAAGATTGAGGGCAATAGAAGAAGGAGATGACAGAGAATGAGGTGGCTGGATGGAGTCACTGAAGCAGTAGGAGTGAGCTTAAATGGACTCCAGAAGATGGTAGAGGACAGGAAGATCTGGAGGAACGTTGTCCATGGGGTCGCGATGGGTCGGACACGACTTCGCAACTAACAACAATAAATCACTGCTTATCAACAGTTCTTTCATATGGATTCCTACACTGAAAAGGAATGATTCAATTACTGTATCTCAATTCTGTGATTCTAAGTAGCTGGGAAGGGAAGGGTTAAGCGACGTACCTGTTGGCCTCGACTTACAACAGTTCATTTAGTCATCGTTCAAAGTTACAACGGCACTGAAAAAAGTGACTTATGACTGTTTTTCACACTTAACGACCATTGCAGCATCCCCATGGTCATGTGATCAAAATTCTGAGGCTTGGCAATTGACTCATACTTATGACAGTTGCAGTGTCCCACGGTCAGGTGATCCCCTTTGGCAACCTTCTTACAAGCAAAGTCAACGAGGAAGACAGATTCACTTAAGAACCGTGTTACTAACTTAACAACTGCAGTGATTCACTTAACAACCTGTAGCAAGAAAGATTGCAAAATGGGGCAAAACTCATTTAACAACTGTCTCACTTAGCAACAGAAATTTTGGGCTCAATTGTGGTCTCAGGTCGAGGACTACCTGTACCAAGCCAAGGCCTCAGATAGAATCAGGCATTTGCATGCTTCTAGTAGCGGAGAATTGTAAATTCAGGAATACAGAAGACCAACCTGGCTCCAAGCCAAGGTCCAGCTATCTGTAAATCCCAGTTTTTGTTCATATCAAAATAAAGCATTGCTTCTATCTCCGACAATAATAGCTATATACTTGAGGATATGGACAGGTTTTTCAAAAAAATTTAAAGTTGGGATCGATGGGAGAGAGGGATTATTGCCTTCTCCAAAGTGTAGGAAACTGAAAGTTAAGAATAAATTGTAGAGCTGAGGAACAAAGCCTTGAGAAAATTTTGTAAACATGCTAAATATCATAATTCATTTATACTTGCTTCTTCTTGGCACAAAGTTTCAAAACTGCCCAAGATGGCATCCAACCATCATCACAATGGTGTTGTCAGTTTTTGCAACAAACCCCCCGAGAATACTTTCAGGATAAGAATGTATCAACACTGCCATCAAATAAATGATTGCAGGAAGAAATATGACACAGAAAAATAAGCAAACGCAAGCAAAGGATGGGGAAAAAGAAATACACAGGTAAAGGAGCAGATTTAATCACAAAGTTATTTTTATATAACCATAATGAAGAAACAGCATGCATGCAGTGATAGTCATAATGGAAATACCCCCACATTCAAGAGTACTAGCTCTATTTTTATTGTAAGGTTATATTACAGTTAATCCTTGATTTAGGACTGTAATGGACCCTGCCCATCATAGTCATGTTGTGATAGTTGTAAAATGGATCACCCATGTGACTGACCCAATTTCACAACCTTTTTGGGGCAACAGTTAAGTGAACACCATGGTTGTTAAGCAAACTGCAAAAAGTTATTCCTAGGGCTACAATTACTTGACATATGTCCATAATTGACCATGGAATTATGGTCGTAAATTATTGCAATTGTAAGCTGAGGCCTCGTGTAATCAGATTTGACATTACAACTGGTTTTACACAGTCATTAAGTGAACATTGTAGTCATTCAGGGAATCAATTCCCCCAGTGAGCGTTTTTGCTGGAACCTGGAAATAAATAGCAGAAACCGGAAAATGCATAGCAAATTGTAGTCATGTGATTGCAAGACACTGCAAACAGTATAAAAATGAACTAACTGATAATCACCCAGAATGGTATCATATGACTACAGGGGGTTGTGCAGCTGTCATAATTCCAAAACCAGGCTGTAAGTAACTCTGAGGAGATCCATTGTAAACTTTGAATGGTGATTAAGTGACTGGTCCTAAGTTGAGGACTACCTGTATAAGCTAATTATACTTACATAACCATCCATCTCACAAAAGTGTACCATGCAGTAACGATAAAAATTGTCCGGTGTAGAAGGATCTAGTGATGGCTACTCAAGAAGGGGGTGAACCAATAACTCATTACGGGGGCTAGAACAACCGTCTCTCTCAAGAAAGAATTGTCCACTGCTAGGATCCAACCACATGACATCTATCCGGGCCATTTATATGAAGAGTGCGTCCTTGTGATCTCACTGCTCAGTTTAGCCAGCTGATCCCAAGTTCTACAGTATCAATGGAGAGTGAGTCATTTTCTCCATATTCATTCTTGTCATGACATTTCTTTAAAGGGCTGGGAGTAGCGGAGAGCACAGTGTATATAAAGCAGAGAGAATTGTGCTTAGGCAGCAGTGAGATCACAGGTGTTTGTGTATCAGGCGGGATGTCCTTACAGTCTTTCTATCTCCTGATTTGCCTGAACTGGGGCCACCCCATGGATCAAAGTAAACAAGGCTTGGGAACACCATGTCCAGAAGCCAACAGCCTCTGGAAGCTGGGAAAATGCCCTCATTTAAGCAGGCATTTGCTGCAATACCCCGCAACTAAGGCTGTCCCAAACTGCCAGTGAGTTGATGAGAAGGTCTACTACAAAATAAATGCTACTTTTCTGACCTTCTCCATCAAAAAAAATACACAAGCAGACTTCTACAGATGAATAGCAATATTCAAAGCCATAATGTTTAGGCAAACAAATGAAGATGTCTCTTTCAAAGAAAGAGGAATAAGGACCACAAATTGACCTAAACCAAACCCCAGATGGTTGGCAACACAATATACTAAACTATGATCTATTAACTGCAATGGTCAGGTTCACATTCATGAGTTGAAATGAGAGGGCAAGTTAGAAAGGGAAAGCAACATAATTTCCTCTACCCTAGAGGAAAAGGATAGGGCACTTCTTATCACCTGCTTTCACCTGGAAAAAATTAGAAGGAGAACCTGATTGAAAGATGTAAAATCATCTATATGGCATAGATAAAATGTTTGGGGATTTTTTTTCTAGAAGCAGGAATCATCCAATGAAGCAGACTGGACAGAGAATTTGAAGAAATGAAAGAGAACACACAACACAAGATTAATGTGAGGAATTCACTTCCACAAATGTAGTGATGGCTTTAAAAGAGGCCTCTGGTTAGCAATATACCAATAAACTGCTTAGAAAGGGCTGTAAAGCACTGTGAAGCGGTATATAATAATAAGTGCTATTGCTATTAGAAGCTATTTGCTTAAGTCTTCCCCCCCCCATATATAGGTACACTCTTGTTGGAGCAGACCAGCATATTGCCCCAACAATCTGGGTCCTCTTTTTACCAAGGATGGAAGGCTGAGTCAGCCTTGAGCGGGTGAGAATCCAATGGCCAAACTGCAGGCAGGCAGCAGAAGTAGCCTGCAGTACTGCATTCTAGCCACTGCACCACCACAGCTCATACATAATACTCATAATACTTCTAATACTTGGGAGTAAAAAAAAATGTTACCCTTTCCTGGATTAAAAGAAAGTGAAAGGTCTTGTGATACACTGGAGGGATTCAAATGAATTACAAAATCTGGACTTCCATTAAAATGCCACTGAGGAAGCAGGGTGATTCCACCACAAAAGTTCTATGGGAAATTGGTGAAACTTGGTTAAAAGAAAAGATTGCTGATGAATGTATTTCCCTCTGATCAAAAGACCTCTCCTGCACAGAGCTGTTCCTCTCAATCCTAAGGAAGAAGAAAAAGGATAAAGTCTTGCTATGGGAGGGGGAGAAAAGGTCAAAAGCCCTTTTACAAAAGGCAGAAGCAGGTCCCCATAAGTTTCCATCAATAGCAAGAGTTTATCTTTTTTCCTTCTTCCCTGGGATTGAAAAGAAAGGCTACGTGTTTCACACTCGAACCAGACTCGCTATCACTTCACACAACAGACTTAATCAACACCAAGCCAAATAGTTTAGTTTATTGTGGTATCCCAACCAACTTTATCTTCCTTAATAAACAGTACTATTTGACCAATCATATCTAGGGTTGGAAGATAAGTAGTTGGCACATGGAAAGAGAGTTCTAAGAAACACAGGATATAGGCTAGGGCTAGGCAAGAAGTAAAAAAATATATATATCCCAGAAGGTGACAATAGCAGACCTCCCCTTTTATTTTACCAATTTCATGTGGATTTTAATTTTTGAATTTGTTACAGTGTGTTTAAATGTTAATGTGAACTCTGCAGTGCAGATGATGATGATGGTTAAACCATGGCTTAATATAATGGGTAAAACTAGCAAGAGAATTAATTAAAAAGCAGCAAGGAAAATATCCCCTTCTTATATGAGCCATCACAATATCCTGTGGCATAGAGTTCCAAAGTAAATTACACTCTGAGCAAAGCAGTTAGTTGGTCAGATGCAGCTGGCAAACCAGCACAGGAGAAAATGCATTTATCTGGATTCTGGAGCAAATAGGGACTGTACCAATGCTTCCCCAACCTGGGAAGGGCCTCCTTGGCATACAGGTTACTAAAATTCTGGGGAAAGCGGTGATAATCTGGAGTGAAGTTTTCCCTGAAGTTCATTAAAAGTTGTACCCCAACAGATTTACAATCTGCATTTTTGCAAGATTGCAATTCTGCAATCACAGGATGAATTTCAGGACTCATCATTACTGACAGCTTAATGTTTCTGCTAGTTTGGAGACTGCAATTCAAGGAATCACAAAAAAAAACTGGACTTCAGCTCAGAAAGAAAAAGACAATGAAAATCAGAGTGGGTTGGCAGAAAAATCCACAAGGTTCATGTTTTTGTCTCCACTATGAGATGCCAGGTTTATCTCTGACTCTCTCAACTATGAAAACCTCAATTCTGAGATTAATCCAATCCTGCCTCCCCTACATCAAATCCTCCGTGTTGCCTTTTCTAGATTGTTCCCCTCTTGGATAAAAAGGCCCCTGCACTTTAACAGAACCTCCAGGATTCCTGAGAAAAGACACCCCGTGGCCACCTGTCAAAAGAATTGAACATGGTTGGAGGCAGGCAGTTCTCCCAGACTCACCTGTAAGCCAGGCTCATGCACTCAAACAGGCGGGTGAGAGTGGGATCAATGCTTGGAGGATCAGGGACTTCTGGCTCCGCCTGATGATGGCGCCGACGGGGCACCAAGTCCCTGTGTGGACATGACACCATGAAGTGACCACTGTGGATCACTTGGGAGCAGGCAGGATAACCAGAACCAGGTTTGGTGCTGTTGAAGACTGGGTTGTCAGAATCTGAATCAAAATCCGAGTCAGGCCTTGACCCCATCTGCAGTTCCATATAAGGCCCAGATCGTCCAGGATGAATGACAGCCATGGTGAAGGAAATGGTACTTGCTGGAGAGCTCTGTCCAGTCCAGCTGTCAAAGCTAACCCCAGGATCTTTCTTGCAGGGGCAGCCAGTTCCACATAGGTAACCTCACCTGGCACTCACTAGGGCTCTGACTCCAATAGCTGCCTTTATAGAACAACCTGATGTGGTTCTGCCTCCTAGATGGGTGGACACAAAGAGTTGCTGGGAAAAATTAACACTTTGTTTGCCAGTACAAGGTGCATTCGGATAGCCAGAGGCAATGTAAAACAGCTCCAGATAAGCTGGCTAACTTTTGATCTGGCGCTTATGCCTTTAATAGCAATCTAATCTTCTATCATTAGTGAGGCCATAATGTTGACTTCTCTGCTGTGAAAAGAAGATTCGCTTACTGATTTCTGCAGGTAAAATGGCTGTTAAAGGCCAAAGGACTCAACATGTTTTTCTCCAGTCAGTTGGCAGTTTAATCTAAGTTGGAGTGGCAATTATGCTTGTCTCATATTGTTGATTATGATAGAAACACCCCTAAACTGACTTATAGACATATGTGCATAATCCCACCACCATGCAGAGCTGCCAATGAGCTGGCAAAACAGACTTTGTTTGCATTGGCTAAGAACTGCTGGGAGCATGTGCAGGAAAAGGGAGTTGTATGCTGTGTTTACCCAGTACTAATGTATCCCCCCCCCCCAGCATTCCCAGCGAGCAAACACAGATTAAGAGACAAAATTAAGTAAAATCATAGCAACCTATGTGCAGCACAGTATGAATCAACATTAAAAGCTATGCTCCTGGACCCTAGCAAAATGGCAACAACACAAAAGCAGCAGGGTTCTTTCCAGCCTTTGCCAAGATGGGGGAAGGCCATATGGTGTGCAGGATACTCGCATGAGAAATGTGGAGCATAATCATAGACGGACACATGGTCAGGGTCATTTTGGCTATGTTCACACAACATGCTTAACGTGATGGCTGACTTAACCTATTTTCTTTGTTTGCACAACATAGTAGACCATAAATTAAATCGGCTGGACTTGCACAATATGGCAAGCAACAAAAAATTAACCCAGAGTAATACTAACCAAAGTAGCATATTGTGTGAATAAAACTGCTGAGTTTATAATCAGATAAAGCAATTTATGAATAGATGTGGGAAACACAGTGATCCATCTCAATACAGGCAGTCCTTGATTGACAATCACAATTGGGATGTGAACATCTGTCGCTAAGTAAGATGGTCATGAACTGAATCGTGCCTGATTTTATGACCTTTTTTGCCATACTCATTAGGTGAATTGCCCTGGTCATTAAGTGAATCTGTCTTTCCCCATTGTCTTTGCTTCTCAGAAACAAGCAAGGAAAATCACAAATAGTGATCATGTGACTTTGTAAAAACATGCCAGTTGCCAAGCATCCACATTTTTATCACATGACCACAGTGGCTTTGCAGTGGCCAAAAGTGCAAGCACTGGTCATAAGTCACTTTTTTCAACAGCATCATAACTTTGAACAGTTGCTAAACAAGTTATTGTAAGCCAAGGACTGGTTTTTCAAGGGCACATAAACTGAAAATTTACTAGCACTAGGCCAGGGGTAGGCAACCTTGGCTCTTTTATGACTCGTGGACTTCAACTCCACTATGCAGATGCACTACCCACATGCCTATGTTGTCTGGGAACCCTAAATAGCTGTACAGTAAGACACTGAAGTGGGGATGGGGGTCATAAAGCAAGGGTTAGGGTTCTAGGAAACAAATGGAAAATCAAAACCTAGTGTATAAATGCACAGTCTACATCTGCCTTTAAAGTTTTTTTCCTTATTGGCCTGTTCAAGTGACTGAATTTGGCATGATTGTGCCCTAAATTGAGCAACCACTTGTCAATGAGGCTGTTTTGGAAAAAAGGCATTGTCTGCAACAGTGGAAACAAATCTCAGATTTTATTTTGAACAATTGACAACTCAACCACTTGGGGCAGCAGAAGATCTGAAGTAGTCCAACTGGCACGGTCAAAGCCTGCGTAGGAGAAGGAACCACCTTCCTAAAAGACTGGATTGCAAAGTAGTTCTTAATCCCTAAAGGTTTTCCTCCTCTAATTTTTGCTCCGCAGCAAGCAGAAATTAAAGGGTTTCAGTTGTTCCCCAACATGGAAATGTCTTGACAAATGGGAGACTAACTGAAGCTCTATATAGAGTTTTCAAGGTAATAGCCAGCATTTTGAATTGGGCATGGAAGCATACTGGTAACCAATGCAGTGACTTCAGAATTGATGTTATTTTTCCTGGCAGGATACTCCTATCAATAGTCTAGCCACCACATTCTGCACCAACTGTAGCTTCTGGGTCGTCTCCAAAGGCAGCTCTACAAACAATGCATTATAGTAACCTAACCAGATGATGATCGAAGCATGAGTTAGAGTATCTTGGTCCATGTTATAATTGAAGTTGAAGGAAAGTCCCCCCCCCGGGCCACAGCGCTTACTATTTTAACAGGAGCTGAGAGTCAAGAAGGCCAATGAGTCACAATCACCTCCTTCATGGGGAGCCTGACCCCTTCCAGAGTAAGTGTCGGGACTGGTGTTATTGGATTGCTCAGCCATGTATCGACAAAGGGCAAGTCCATTTAGATAGGATTTGATACAAGTTCGTTTCATCCCATCCACATTCCCATAGCCTCCAGGTACTGGTTCAGGATTTCTGTGGGATCTCAGGTCCAGCCCAGAAGACATATCAGTAGATGTGATTAACATATTGCTGATACCTCACTCCAAATGGACAGATGACCTCCCCCAGCAGTTTCATTAAATAATATGGGGGAGACCATGAAGCTATGGGCCCCCCCCCCCACTAGAGATCCTAGGAGATCAAGCATTGTTCCTCATTACCAGCAACTGGAACCACTCACTCAGATAAGAGCAGAACCACCGCAAAATGATATCCCCAACTCCCAACCCTTGTAGATGAGCTAGAAAGATACCAGAGTCTTTCATATCAAATACTACTGAAAAGATTACGGAACCAAGAGGATGGCCCTCAAAGCATCCAATGCCATTTTAGCCACATGCCCAAACCTGAATCCTGACTGCGGAGGATCCAGATAATTCATACTCATAACTTACTGAAGTGATATCTATCAAACCAAACCTACATCTATCTCCAATAGTGGTCCAATTAGTATTTTAGGTCTCCTATTGCCAAGCTACAAACTAATAGCCCACCTTTAGGACTGCTCCTCTCCACTAACATCACTGACCTCACAGAGAATGCCCCACAACCAGTGATGCCCCTTAGTCTTCATGACAGATACACAATCTCGCCAAGCATATCCTTTTTTTCAACAGATTAGCCGAATTACCTTTTCAAGCCCTTAAAACATCTTCATCTCCTGGCCACACATTCCATACTAAACTGATGGTCAATTGAGCAACAACTACAACAAAAACATGATTTCTTTTTGCCTGTTCTGAATCTGCTGTTGTTTCTCTTAAGAAATAGGGGGGAGGGGGTACAGAGGGAAACAGATGGCAAGCAGAGGCACAAAGCAGTGAGGAGAGGAGGGAACCACCCTCCAGAGCAGCTGTGGGGGCGTGATTTCCAATGAAGCTCCTTTGTCAGGAAGGTACAATGGTCTGTCACCTTGGCGAGGGCGAACGCCAGAGAGGCCTTCCCTATCAGGGCAGACGCCAGGCTCCAGAGTTATCATTACACACTACGTTGCTATGGCACCCTGTGGAAACGCCCCCCCCATGAGGCTGTAGGGTGCGTCAGCAGGATGCAAGAGGGCTGCCGTAGTGAAGACCAGGCCTAAAAATACATCCATGCCCCTTCTGTGTCTCTCAATAGGGAGCCTGCAGGGGACCTGGGTGGCACAATGATAGATAAGAAATACAGAGGCATAGAAAATACACAAGGATCACAGACTGCAAGAAACCATAATGTTCTTGTCTGGTGTGTGACAGGAAATCAGGAGTTTGCAAGTAAGGATACATGGCAGGAGTGACAACCAGTGGTCAATGACCTCACAGACCTTGGCATTCACTGACTCTTTTTTTTCAGCCTCAACAGATTGTGCAACAAAATCTTTGCAGAACATCGACTTACTGCTGTTAAAAAAGTGAAATAGCATTCAACATGTTTGGCACATATATTTTCATCACTACACCAAAGCTTCAGGACATTCACAGGGTCTCCCTTTTCTCTGGTGACATTGCTTTGTTATTGCCCCCTGCAGCAGACCTAAGTGGCCATGGAAAAAAGTGTTCTTAAAATGCCTAAAGAGTGTCTTCATGCAATGTGTGAGTCCAGTCAGTCATGAAGTGACTCCTTGCTTGGCACAATGGCTCAACGACTGAGCCTGCTTTAGATTCTGTTAATATTATACATAATATTGTATGCATATTAAGGTTTAAATAAGCCTCACTATTAGCATAGATCTGTATCAGGGGTTCCCAACCAGGAGTGCGAGATGATATTCCAGGGGGTGCGAAAACTTGGGTTTTCAAAATTATAGTGTATATGAATAATTCATTGCCATTATTTCAAACTTTGTAAAGGGTGTGAGAATATATCAGAAGAATTCTAGGACTGTGTGGTATAGAAAAGGTTGGGAGCCACTGATATATATACTACTAAAATCCTGTAACTGTTAACTGGACGAGATACCTCAAATGAGCTAACTTGCAGAATGCAATCAAAATCTGAAACCCCATGACTCTTGTGAAATTGAAATTTGGCAAACTTTATAAATTTTTATGACATAAACATTATCAAAGAAGTTTATGACATAATGCAAAATGTCATAAAACATTTCCTATGTTGATGTTTTGTGCTATGCAGTTCAACATGGATTATTTTCAAGGCAGATACATCTCTGAATGTATCTCAACTTTTCTGCTAAATGCAGTATATTAGAAACTCTGTCACTGTTGAAGGCATTGAGGAATCTGGTAAAGAGATATCTGTGGATTGATGACCCATCAGGTCACAGGCTGTCTAGTAATTAATATAGATGATTATCATTCTCCCATTTCCCATCTGTGACTCTGCCCCATTCTTTTGCTGTGCTGAAAGGTTGACCTTAAGCAATTTGAATCAGAACTTTTCCCTTGGTAGAGCACCATCCATATAGACAGCATTATGCAAATGAAGAACTACAACAATAGTTTTTATTCCTTAAGTATTTATACCATTTATGCCAGGGGTCTTCAAACTTGGCCCTTTTATGACTTGTGGACTTCAACTCAGCGTGCCTGGCTGAGGAATTCTGGGATTTGAAGTCCACAAGTCATAAAAGGGGCAAGTTTGAAAACCCCTGATTTATGCCTTACTTTCATTTAAGGAGCTGACAATAAATTAAAGGATGAGTGTGTCTGTATTTATGCAATGCATTTAAAGGTAAAGTAAAGATCAAGCAGACACAACCTGCTAACCTGATTTAATGTTAGCTTGGTTAGCCTTCTGTGGCTTAGTGCAAAACCTACCCTGTTTAATTTATTGTTCAATATGTTGAACAAATCCCAGAAAAAAAGGGTTTAGTCTATGTACTAAATGTGAACATAACTAGTGAGTTCTACTTAATGGGAGCTTGAACCTGGGTTTCTCCAGAGGGAAAGACATGGCCGGATTTTCTGAATTTTCAGAAATTCTGACTGGAAGGAGGGATCTGACAGCTAAATGCTTCCCCTCTCTACTCTTAACATGGCATCTCTAGCAATTAAATTGCCTGAGTTCAGTTTTTAGTTGTGACTCAGAACTGATTTGCAATGCAAACTCTTGGCTTTAAAAAAAAACTTATTCTTACTCTTTTTATGCCACCTGCATGAAATTCGGAAAAATCTTATAATTGCAACACCTTTATGTTAATTTGATTGGCCCCAATAAATATGTTACTCAGGTACGATTTTACATTTTTCTGCTACTGAGCATTATGGCAATGATTGTTCTTTATTCCTAAGGTTACCAAGCTATATAACAGTGGTAGGCAAGATTGTGAGCTTAAAATGTAGAATTTAGAACCTCATGCAGACACTCATTCATGAGAATGTCCATAACAAATTGAGATTATTTTCAGAATTACAGCATGCTACAACATCCCAAGATCTGATGTAGGTATGTAAATTATAGCATTTGTGTGATGACATAGTCACTTTTCATAATTCCTCCCCATCCCTCTTGTAAATGTCCATGCCATTCATACATACATAATAAGATAATTTCAAAGATAATTTGGAAGAAATGCTCAAAAAGGTATGGAACTGTGTGTGCAGCATTTTTTTTTAAAGCTTTGGGCTCTCTTTTCAAGACCCTAAGAAAAAAGACAAAGCTGCTTTTAAGGAGACCACTCATTAAAGTAGCCACTTTTTTCATGTTTTGCAGAAGTGTGGAAAAATGACGTGTGGCATTTTGAACCATATATAATTCATTCATACACATTTATACTTAGTCATCTAATCACAATCTCACACATGCTTATTTTTCTCCTGCTCCATGCTAACCTTCCAACACCCCACTACAGACTACAGATTTGCCATTATCATTTGCTACAGGAAAAGAGTAATCTGTTTCCCATTGGCACACTAATTAGGTGATATACAGGATCATTCACTGCTTCTGGAGGCAGGTTGTTCCACTGGTTAATTGTTCTAATTGTCAGGAAGTTTCTCCTTAGTTCTAGGTTGCTTCTCTCCTTGATTAGTTTCCATCCGATGCTTCTTGTCCTGCCTTCAGGTGCTTTGGAGAATAGCTTGACTCCCTCTTTTTTGTGGCAATCCCTGAGATATTGGAATACTGCTATCATGTCACCCCTAGTCCATTCCATTCAAATCCTTCAAAATAGACATTCAATATTCAGGGGAGAAGAACAGGAGGTCAAACACAGCTTCTTGTCAGAAAGCAGAGGAAGAACCCTGCCGATGGAATGTGCAAAAGAATGAAATATTGTATATAGGAAGATAGTCAGCTAAATAGAGAACCATTGAGATCCAGAAAGTATAAAGTGCAGTTCATCCTTTTTTTTAAAGCAGCTGCATCCTTTTTCAGACTTTGGTGCAAACATGAGAAAAGGAGGACAAATAGGGAATAAAATGGTAAAAAATGGCTATATTCACACATAATGCTTAACTAGGTCAATTAAAAACCTAGCAGCTATATTTGCATAACATGCTAAGACTTATTAGTTTATCTTTATGCACAGGATATTGAGAATTCCTTTGTTTAAGGTGTGCAACAATAAAAGAAGATAATTATGTTAACCTATTAAATCAAAACTAGACTTGGAAAAATGGAAAAATCTACAACTATCAATATTGGGAAGAATAGTGATGGTGAAAATGAACATTTTACCAAAACTACTTTTTTTATTTCAAACAATACCTATAAAATTAGAGAATTTTTTTTGATGAGTTAAATGTATCGATTTTGAAATTTATCTGGCAAGGGAAAAAAGCCAGAATTAGACTGAAAATGTTACAAGAAGCAAAAGAAAATGGAGGATTTGGGTTACCAGACTGGGTTCTACACTATCAAGCAGCTGCATTAGACACAAAAGATTATTATACTTAGAAGGACACGACTTACAACTCGGATGGCACGCCTTCCTATGGTATGGGAAAAATAAAATCCGTAAATATTTTCGAAATCACTATGTAAGAAACGCTTTGCTTCTAACATGGGAAAAGATTAAAAAAAGAAAATTTATATGAAAATACCAGAATGGATCTCGACAATGGAAGTGTTTGTGCACCCAAATTTAATCAACTATGAGAAACTTGTGACTTATAGAGACATTTTGAATACTGAAGGGAAATTACAAACTAAACAAGAATTGGAAGAACAGGGTATTGAGCTATCATGGTGGCCACACTTGCAAATGCAAATGAGATACAAGAAAGATGTCAAAACATATGGTTTTTATAAAGACCAGACATGTTTGACCAGATACTATTATCATCAGATGAAAAATTAATTAAGAAACTCTATAACTTTTTGTTAAACTTAAGGATAAAAGATGAACAAGTCAAAGAAACAATGATAACATGGGCAAAAAACCTTGGGCACAATGTAGAACTTGAAAAATGGCAAAACGTATGGGAAAGAAATTATAAAATAACAAGGGCTGCTACTTATAAAGAAAATTTATATAAAATGTTTCATAGATGGCATTTACCACTTGCAAGATTAGCAAAAATGTTTAAAAACATGTCTAGCAACTGTTGGAAATGTAGGCAACAGCTAGGCACATACTACCACCTTTGGTGGACATGCCCTAAAGCAAAAGAATTCTGGTCAAAAATACATATGTGGTTAGAGAAAATGTTAAGAAAACATGTCGATTTTAACCCAGAACTATTTCTTTTAGGTATAATCACAGGAAACTATGATAAAAAATGTATATATTTAATATTACATGTACTAACACCAGCGAGAATTACATTTGCACAGTATTGGAAAAATGAAGAAACACCAATGGAAGAAGACATAATTAGGAAAATTTTGGACTGTGCAGAAATGGATAGTCTTACATTGAAAATGAAAGGGAAAGAAGATACAGAATACTTTCAAACATGGGATAATTTTTACAGAGTAGAGAGTAGGAATGGGAATTGTATTATTATTAATGTCAAATATGTGGACCCAGACAACACATTGTTTACTAAGCACTAAAGATTTATAGCGATAAAAAATTAATAAAATATTTTTTTAAAAAAAGAGAATTCATTAATTTGTGTTTCAATGTATTGTATAAAACCAGAAATGTGGTTTCATTCAATAACAGGTTAAACATTTTGTGTGGAACAGAAACCTTAATCAGATAAAAGGCAGCTAGAAGTCAAAGATAATGAAGGAACAGAGCCCTTTGAATTTAGCACTGGGGAGGCCAACAGTACTTTTAATGAGGACAGTTTCAGAGTGGAAACCAGCTCAAGAAAGAACACAGGAGATCAGGACAGTAAAAAAATTGTAGAAGTGGAAAAAAGCAGCAGCCTTCTGCAATTTAAAGGCAAATTAGGGCAGCTGCTGAGAGAAAAATGATTCAAAGGACGGCTTTTTGAAAATGGCAGGTGGACCCAGCTAGTAAGGTAGAGGAGAGCAAGACAAAACATGACAATTGAGAAATGGTTAAGACTTGGTTGTGCCAGCAAGCCTGGAGATCCCAGGGACAGGTGAATTTGTGAGGTGATTCTATTAATATCGCTCTGTCTGTTATTTCTTTGTTTTTTGTTTTTTTATAGTTTTAAATAGTGATATTTATTACTCCTAGCTTTATTGTATGCTGTCCAGAGTAGCTTTTGGCGAGATGGTCTGTTATATAAATTAGATAAATAAATTTTATTTTGTTAAATTTATTTGTTGCCTATCTCATCATGAGGCTATTCTAGGCGGAATGGAATGAATGGAAAGGGGTGGAATTATGCAAGGACTGTAAGGCAGCAAATTCAGCAAGAAAGATGGAAAAGAAACCCTGAAAATGGGGAAGAAAGTGGGAAAATTAAGGGGGAGGGGAAATAGTTGGTTTTGATTTTAAAAATAGAAGCAAGAAACAAAGGCTCAAATAAGTTGAAATAATAATAATAATAATAATAATAATAATAATAATAATAATAATAATAATAATAATAATAATAATAATAATAATAATAATAATAA
>NW_015386484.1:596056-624283 GCF_001527695.2 Protobothrops mucrosquamatus
TGTCCAGTCTCTTCTTAAAAACTTCCAGTGTTGGAGCATTCACCGCTTCTGGAGGCAGGTTGTTCCATTGGTTAATTGTTCTAACTGTCAGGAAGTTTCTCCTTAGTTCTAGGTTGCTTCTCTCCTTGATTAGTTTCCATCCGTTGCTTCTTGTCCTGCCCTCAGGCACTTTGGAGAATAGCTTGACTCCCTCTTCTTTATGGCAGCCCCTGAGATACTGGAACACTGCTATCATGTCCCCCCTCGTCCTTCTCATCGTTAAACTAGACACACCCAATTCCAGCAACCGTTCCTCATATGTTTTAGCCTCCAGTCCCCTAATCATCTTTGTTGCTCTTCTCTATACTCTTTCTAGAGTCTCAGCATCTTTTTTACATCGTGGTGACCAAAACTGGATGCAGTATTCCAAGTGTGGCCTTACCAAGGCATTGTAAAGTGGTATTAATACTTCACGTGATCTTGATTCTATCCCTCATCAGTCAATGTGTTTAATCAATTTATATGGGCGAACTCACAATCAAGACTCTGGGCCTTCAACTTAGTATTTATACGGATATAGCATCAATATATCCACAAGGATGGGTGCACCATCCCTACTGCAATCCTGCGGATTATATCCTGTCTGAAATGAACCCAGGTAATCTGTTTCTTCCAGGATGTTCTGCAGCTGCAAACCAACTATCTAATAGGGAAGGGTGGAAACTGGATAAAGATTGTCATGAACAATTGGATCCAATGATGTTTTTTTGAAGAGGGGTAGAGCAGCACCTCTTTAAAAGTTGACAGAACCACCTGTGCTCCAGTCAAAGTGGTAGAAAATATATTTAAATTGCAGAGGATTTAATTCCTTAGGACTTGGGTTTATACAAACATTATGTCATGGACAATAATGGTAAAAAGAAAAAAAAATAAAGCTACAGAGAATGATGGAAAGTTCCTCCACATAGATGCTGTGAAGAAATAAGAAATCAGGATTGAAAGTCACCATAAAAGAAAAATGTCATAAGGATAAACAACTGACAACATTTTCAGAAAGCACCATGCATGGATTCTACTGAGCTATCTGCTAGATTTTCAATGCCCAGAAGTCTGGAAGAAGCTCATGAAAGCACATACATTTTAATAAAATGTGTTAGTCTGAAAAGGTGCCTCCAAATGCCTATTTTTAGATACAACTAACATCATGTCCTCCTACAATGTCTACAATGTCCAGAAGGTGGCAGAATACCCAGGCAACATCCTTCAAACAGGTTATATTTTCTCTTGAGCTTTGGCAACTCACCTGAAAGAAACATACTATATTATACAACATGAAGAGTCATGTGCTCAGTGGCCAGTTTTAAATTCTGTTTGACAAGCAGATCTCAACTGGGGCTACTGCTTCTATTTACCAGTGCTTCCCAATTTTGGGGGAATTTTTTTCCTTCATAACTGCTTATGAAAAATTCCTTTTTACCACATCAGAAAGTCCTTACAGTATTTAAATGTCCCTGGATAGGGGGTTCATGTGTCATTACCCAAAGAAAAAACACTTTAATCCAATTTGAGATAATTTACCCAGATTTGGGAAGCACTGATTTCCACTGCATTATGATTCTCCTGTCATTTCTGTATGCAAAATTGATGCCCAATGAGGATAAAAAGAGGCCAGGCTATATCAATCAGTTAATAATCCTACTCATATAATGACCCAATGCCAGCTATTAAGCCAGAAATCATAATTCTGTACTTATGCAAATAAATTTTCATGTTGAGGAATATTACCTCTTAATTTTTGCTAGTAATAAGCAGAACAACCAATTTCTCATGTCAGAAATCATGGCTCCTTGAACAGGAGGCCTTTCAGTATAGGCAGAGCGTATTTCAGTTGAGAACAATAAATGCCTTTGCTTTAATGGGTGATAATGGAGGATTACTGCTTTATACCGGTATGTAATGATAAAATCTTCTGTATGTTGTTATGTATCATATTTGGTGTTTATTACAGGCTGAATTCACATTATACACTAAATCAGATTGAGAAGTTTGAGCTTTAATGTGAGAATCTGTTGATTATCTTGGTATGTTGTGTTAACAAGGCTACCACACTAAGTGATAAAATGGTTTATTAGTTTGGATACAGAATGTTCCCTATGTTTTTTAAAAAATTGGGTGCAGCAAATACAATCTCAGTGTAATTATTCTCACACATTTTCTTTATAACTTTGTACAACCTAAGATTAAACTCAATCTTGTCCAGTGATAAGTGGTATAATGTATAATGTAATTTGAACTATTTATGTACGTTCAGCAAAATCTAAAAATGCACCAGTAGCTTTCATCTAACACTCTCAAGCAAAACCATGTTTAGAACTTGCTTAAGAAGCAGGTCACAAAAGCTTTTGATAGCAATGTATAGTTGGATTAGCAGACTATGCAACCCCAGCCCTGTGATGAATAAATCATAACTTTATATCAGTCTGTTTTCTCAGTGAATCATATTCAAACCATGGCTTAACATGGGTGAACATAGTCATGCAATCCATCATATTTTCAGAACTTTGAAAATGGGTCACAATATCATGTAAGAACCCCATAAATAAACAAGGCATAGCAAGAGGAAGGAAGGCGGTAACTTCATTCCACCTCCAATCTATTGGATTTAGATGGAGGGCTCCTTGGAAATCTAAGATTTGGTATTTTTTGTGTTTCTTGTTGCATTAATAACCCGTTTTCCCAGAAGCTAAAAGCGACGTACCTAACACATTCTTTTTAGCTTTGTCCTCTCAATATCCCGAGGAGATAGTTTGTTCATTAACTCTCACCCTCATCTGACCAGCAACAATAATTTATACAACATCATCTTAGTCAGATTATAATCCCATTTTGGGTTCCCATAAAGCATTGAACCACAAAGTAACCAAGTAGACAGGGTTGCTGTAACAGGCTAAAGAAAAGAAGTGGTAAAATAATTAAAACTAAAATTAATATGCTGTTCAAATGCAGCTGCTAGATTTGTAATTGACCTGATTAAATGTGTTCTGTGACCGCAATTGCAGAGTTTCACACCTGACTGGGAATTTGAATCTGGTCTCCTCAGTCCTATTCCCACAGGATGAATTTACATATTATATTAAGCTATAGCTTGTTACCCTATGGCACACTGAACAAACTACAAATGATGAGATACACTTAATACACTCAGCCATAAATCAGTGCTTTCAACAGTAGCTGGGTTCATGATATCCTAACCCACAACCAAACTTGACATACAATGACTTGCTCAGATTCCCATTAATCCATAGAATTTAGCTAAGGTTTATTCAACTGACCTACTTTTAATGGCTTGCTTAATATACTAAAACATAAATTTAATTACATAGGCAAGTTTTGTACACAAGGTAAGTTTAACTGTGATTGGAATGTTTCTGATTCAATGTCTTATTTCAACAGCGATTGGAATTGTAGATTAGAGTTTTTTTTAACATGATTATTTTTGTGTTTATTATTTTTGCTCTACATTGCCCATGGTTACATTGTTTGAGCTGGTTGGCTTGTTAAATCCAATAAATAAATAAATTAGAAGATACTCATTTTCAGGACAGCAGCAAAACCAACACATAACCTGCATACAGAAACTCAGTAAAAGACTCATAAACCTACTTATCCTTCTGCAATTCTAAGGAGTATGATGATCCTTAGATTTCAGCTTATAAAGGAAGAAGAATAGAGTACAATAACAAGGAAGATATTTTTATAAGGACTTTGAATTGTGGGGTGGGAGATTCTAGGGTTCTGGTCTGCTGTCCTAAGGAAATAAGGAAAATCAGATTTGTTAAGAAATTCTGTGTCCCTGGGGCATTTGGAAAAAACCACTGTCTCTGTTAGCAGGTGGAAGAACATGAATGGGATTAGTCTCCCATATCCAATTATAACTGTTATAATTCCTTTACAGTATTTGCCTTAGTCAATTGCACAGGGCTGGATCTTCCCTGCCTCTAATAATTTCATTCTGCCTTTGTTAATGTTGAGCAAACCGTTTTTTCCCAGCAAGGAAAGAGGGGGGGAATAGTTCATTTGAGTCTAACAGAGCTATTAAAATAGGGAACTGTACCTGGTCCCTGTCAGGTTGGCCAATTCCCATCTCATTTCAACCTTAAGAATTCGCAAGTCTAAAGATGCTGAGATGCTTTTAGAACTAACGTTTGTTGTTAGGATCCTTGTTTGAAACCCGCCTGTAATTTGCACAGCATGAATGGAAATACAGGGGCCTTCCTTCAGAAAACCATTATGGAACTGCAACCCTCTTCAATTTTATGTTTAATGGGAAGCTCCAGTTTCAATCCAGTATAACATGCTCAGAAATAAGCCTTACTGCACTAAGTAGGACTGGGAATAAACATGCATCAGGTCCAGCCATACAGCTTGGTCCACTGTGCATCTCTGAGCATGTTTAGAGTGCATAGGGAAAAAAGATTACAGTACAAGTTGTCCTCAACTTACCACCACAATTGAGTCCAAAACGCTAAGTGAGGCAGTTGTGAATTTTGCCCCATTTTATGACCTTTCTTGCCACACTTGATAAGTGAATCACTGCAATTGTTAAGTAACACGGTTGTTAAGTGAATTTGGCTTCTCCATTGACTTTGCTTATCAGAGTCTCAAAAGGTGATGACATGATCCTGAGATACTGCAACCGTCATAAATGTGAGTCAGTTGCCAAATGTCTGAATTTTGATCGTCGTGACCATGGGGATGCTGCAACGGTCGTAAGTATGAAAAATGGCCATAAGTTCTTTTTTTCCAGTGCTGTTGTAATTTCAAACGGTCACCAAATGAACTGTTGTAAGTCGAGGACTACCTGTATTCACGTTCAGGTGGGAATTATCCATCGCCGAGCAAATGCAACGACCGTGCACGTCGGAGTCCGTCGCGAGCACGTGAAATTAGGATCCTCCTGCCCCCCCCCACCAACACCGTCGCCGCTTGCAGCCCCGTCGAGTGGGTGGGGAAGGAGGGGCCGCCGCCTCCGACGCGCCAGCTCCAGCGCATGTGCCGCCTCCCGCCCCCTCCCCGCTCCTCCCCTGATCGCCCGCCCGGTGCCGGAGAGGCGAGCAGCGCAACCCAGGAGAAGCGACCGCGATGAAGGACCGGACGCAGGAGCTGCGCACGGTGAGTAATTGGGACCGAACGACTGAGGCTGGAAGGCCTCCCCGCTGGCGGGAGGGGGGAGAAGGCGACGGCGAGGCGGCCAGACGGCGAGTCGTGCGCGGCAACAGGAGGTTCTCCGCCTTCCTTGGTCTCCGACAGCTGCTTTTCTTCGGAATCCGGAGGGACGCCCCGTCCATGGGAAAAGCTCGGAGGAGGACGGGCGGGGAAGGCGGCAGTGGCTGCCTTCTCCTTTTTCTGAAGCTGGGTGCGCCTGTATCTATCTGGGAGGGGGGGCGAGAGAGGGGTGCTCTTCTTTCCCCTATTGGCGTGAGGGGCAGAGATATGGGGTCAAAAGGGTGGTGGGCTTCCTTCAACCTCAGTATCTTTTCAGCGAGCGCCCCTGTCTGTGTACGCGGGAGGCGGGGGCGGGAAAGCCTTTCGCAGGCGGTGGGGTGAGTTGCAAAGAGGAGGATGGATAGATCACGAATGGATGGATCAGTGTTTCTCAACCTTGACAATTTTAAGGCATGTGGACTTCAACTCCCAGAATTCCACAGCCAGCATTGCTGGCTGTGGAATTCTGGGAGTTGAAGTCCACATGCCTTAAAATTGTCAAGGTTGAGAAACACTGGGATGGATGGAGCAAAGGAAGACCTGGAAGTGGAAGTATGGGTTTCTGGTGTATAAATTAGTGGTGGAAATGTGATCCGTGGCCTGGATTCACCTAGCCTTAACAACTGCAAAGTAGCCTACCATACTGTGTTAACCTAGCCAGTGTAGCTGATTTAGGGGCTATGCGTAACGAGAACCCTGAAAAATTAGGCAGAAACGAGGTTCACTTAAACGTTGGCTGTCTTATGAACACAGTTATAGAGAGAAGTGGGATGAAGCAAGGGAGAGCTGATCCACTAAATTGAGGGTTGAACAACTGAAAGGATGTAAAGAATGAAGGGAGTTTGGGCAAAAGACACTTAGGTTTTACAAGAAGATCTCGATTTACAATCATTCGTTTAGTAACTGTTTCAGAGTTATAACAGTGCTGCTGTTGCAACAGCACTGAAAAAAGTGATTTACTGTCTTGTACTTACGACCCCCATGGTCATGTAATCAAAATGTGTGTGCTTTTCATATGTGGTGGACTTGCAAGGTTATTAAGGCCTTTTGGATAAAATTGTGGTGGAACTTACAGCAAATTTTTAAAAGAAGAATTATTTTTTTGCCTCAGTTATTTCTCCTAGGTATCACACAAAATTTGGATGTAAAAGAAACGAACTTGATGTTGTATTGTTTAACTGCTGCCCGTTTGTTGATAGCTCAAAATTGGAAGAGTAAAATTTTACCCACAATGGAGGACTGGAGATTGAAGGTTTCGCATCTTGCTGAAATGGCAAAGATTTCGGCTTATTTGAAGAATCACTCAAATGAACAATTCTTATTAATATGGAGAAGATGGATTGTTTATATTCAAAAGAAGTATAGAGTGGTGGAATATAATTTAGGTTTCTAGGTAACTTGTTTTTTTTCTATATATTTTACCTACTCATGTAGAATAATATACTCTGTGGAGTTAGGGATATTAATATTAGTTTACTTATATTTGAATATTATCCTGGGATTAGGTTTGGGAAGTCCGGGGGGTGGGTGGGGGGTGGGGCTCTTTTTATAGCATTGTGAATTACTTGTGATGTTTTTTTCTATGATGAAAACAATAAAAAATTTTATACTAACAAAATGTGTGTGCTTGAAGACTGGCATATATTTACAATGGTTGCAGCATCCTGGGATCACGGAATCACCATTTGTGATTTTCCCAGGTGGCTTCCAACAAGCAAAGTCAGTGGGGGAAGCCAGATTCATTTAACAGCTGTGTGATTCAGTTAACGACTGCAGATACAGCAGACCATGATGGATAGCACCACTGTGTGCTATCAAAACTGGACAAAAGGCATGTGTTCTCTCCCAGAAAACCTGTTTTATTATCTTTATTTTGTTCAGACCTTGTTCTCTTGAAAATCCTGTATGACTTAATAGAGGATTGGAAGACATGGACATACATGCAATATTACTATTGTACATTCATGCAGATAACTAGGAATAGATTGTTAATTTCACTGCTGGTTAGACCAACCAAGCATGGCTTAAATCATGAAATTACTTTGTTAACAGGCAGTCTAGGAGATTGATTTATTCATAAATCTATTATGAATATTGATTTATAAAAATTCTGTAACTTTTGGAATGAAGGGGGGATACATATTGGAATGTTATTTTTGATTGGACAATGATAAAGATAAATTGTTATGTAATTGCTACCATTCTGCTTGCTACCTGAGTGAATTGGTGCCTCTTGATGTTTGGTTATGTAACAAAGCCTACTTGCACTTTGAAGGTGCTTCTATCTAAGTGAGTAAACATAATTATGGAATGAAATGTGGAATATTCAATCTGGAAAAAAAGAAATGAAGGCAGAGATGATAATTGGGTTCAGGATCAAGAAGGGAAGTAACAGGAAGGAATGTCAAGAACTGTTTTTCATGGCTACAGAAACTAGAATCAGAAGTAACAGGTGTGAGGTGCATTTACCTAGATTTTGTTTAAATATAAGGAAAATCTTTCTGGTAAGATCTATACATCAGTAAAACAGTCTACCTATAGAGCACGGGTGTTAAACTTGATCGCATCATGTGATGTATCGTGACATATCGTGACTTTTTTGCCTTTGCGGAGCTGGGGTGGGCGTGGCCTGTGCGTGATGCATCTGGCCCACGGGCCGCCAGTTTGACACCCCTGCTATAGAGGTTGAACTGTCAGGAGTATAGCATATACTGTAGCATATGTCCACAACTCTTTAAACATAGAACATAAAATAATAGGGCTAAAAGGGACCTTAGAGGTCTTCTAATTAACACCCTGCTCAAACATGAGACTTTATACCATTCCGGACAAATGGCTGTACAGTCTCTTCTTGAAAACCTCCAGTGATGGAGCACCCACAACTTCAGGCTGTAAGCCATTCCACTGATTAACCGTTCTCGCTGTCAGGAAATTTCTCCATAGTTCTACGTTGGAGCTGTCTTTAATGATCATCCAAAGCAGTTGCATCATTTCCTAGGATCATGTAATAGCTTTAGAGCAGGGGTGTCAAACTCGCAACATCACATGATGTGTCGCGACGTATCGTGACTTTTTTTTCATTGCCGGCAATGGGTTGGACGCGGTTTCAGCATGACGCACCCGGTCACTGGGCCGGCAGTTTAACACCCCTGCTTTAAAGGGCAGCCACATGATATAGAGCAGGGGTCTTCAAACTTGGCCCTTTTATGACTTGTGGACTTCAATTCCCAGAATTCCTCAGCCAGGCATGCTGGCTGAGGAATTCTGGGAATTGAAGTCCACAAGCCATAAATAGGCCAAGTTTGAAGACCCCTGATGTAGGGGGAAAATGTGGTTCCTTTAAAGAGTTACAGACTGATTTCATTTCAGATACTGAAGGACATATTTGGAATTAAATCCAGAGTGCTTCTGGGTCCGGAATATGCGCTCTAGCTCTGGAGAGGTGTCATATAAAATCCAAGAAGCTAGTAGAAGAAATCTTCCTTCAAATAATGGAAATTTTCCCAGATTAATACAAAACCCCTATAAATTTGGCAAAAGCAATATAAACAGTAAAGATACAAGATAATATACTGACAGCCGTATACAAAAGGTAGTTAAGACAATTAAAAAAAACCATTTAATTACATTTGAAAAAATAATCTGACTAACCTGAGGCTGTAAAAGTGGAAATTGCAGAAAAGATTAAGGAATCATTCATTTCTGGCTTTGCTGCCGAGGATGTATAAGAGATCCCTGTATGGCAGTTCAACAGAGGCAACAACAGATGAGATTATATATAAAATGGCAAATTAAAAATAATTCTCTGCTTCGGAATGCAAATATGAAACTGCTGACTTGAAACATGCAACTTATAGAAAAAAATTGTTACGTTTTGACTGGAAAATAAACAGATAAGCACCAGTTTGTGTAGTGGTTAAGGCCTCAAGCTAGAAACAGGAAGACCATGAGTTCTAATCCTGCCTTGGGGAACAATGTGAACTGGGTGACTTTGGGGCAGTTGCTCTCTCTCAGTTCTAGGAAGAGGGCGATAGGAAACCACTTCCAAAAAGTCTTGCCAGAAAACTACACAGATTTGTGTGCCATAAAATCAAAGTCAACTTTTTGGTCAAGATTTTTCTGGACATGCAACTGTTCTGTGAATTAGCCCCTTTAGCAGCCATTTTGTAAATGTGCCCATCAATTTAATAAGGTTGGAGAACTGTATCTCAAGTAATGCCTTTGACCTGGCTTGGTTGGCTTCTAAAAATTTTATGCAAGGCAGAAAAGAGGAGGCTATGATTTTACAAATAGAAATGGTCCTCATGGGGTTGGAGCAAGTAGTTTTCCATGTAGTTTGCAGTATTATAGAAATATTTTGCTATTGCCTTCTTCCAGGATGAGTGTCCAATAGCTCCCTCCAGATATTGATCAAAACTGATCTTGTCTGTCTTTGCTGTAAACAAAGTCTAAGTAAGCACAGTTGGCTGGGTCTGCATGATATGCTGCTGCAATCTGTGGTCCTCCAGATCATGCTGAAATATTATAATCAAGTTGGTGGAGCAAATAATGAGGAATCCTGAATTCATCAACATTTGGAGAGCCATGGATTGCTTTCTCCCTTGCTAAGCCACAAGCTACTTTATAACCCCTGGCTACATGTCCCTACAAAACAGATTATGAATTAGCACAACATATGACTGCAGCTTGCTGTTGTAAATAATGTAGCATTATTCCTCAGATTTTATTCTGTGACCAAGTTGCTTGTTTTCAGTAAGAAACCAGCTGAATAGGGTCTGGCTTCCCTTCCCCCATCCCATCTGCTACACAAGCCAATAAAACCAAGCATCTGTTTATTTATTAAATTTAGATGCTGCCTGCCTCACAGTTCACATGTGTACATTGAATATCTAGAGCCCTTTTGATATTTTTCCACAAGTTCTGTGGCCTGGGCAACTTTACTTTTGTCTGGTAAACATAGGCATTATCATGTGAATGTCTATAGAGATTCTCAGTCATCCAGGTTATAGTTGTCTCAAAGGTGCTTTTTCAAAAGGCAACTGGGCTGCTTTTTCTTTGAGGAAGAAGATGATGTTTCTCATTCAAGAAGCTTCAACTGATGAAGCTTCTTGGATGAGAAGCAAAACAGTCCAGCTCTCTTTTGAAACAGCACCTTTGAGACATCATGTCTCAAATCCGGCCTCAGATCCCGGTGGCAGTGGCCTGGAAAAGGCCTCCGACACTCCGATCCAGCTTCTGGAGGCATCCAGCTTCTGGAGGCCAGCTTCGGTTCTGTTCTCTATTGCAGAGAACAGAGGCCTAAAGTACCATGAGATCACACAAGATCAGTAACGTGAGATCTCGCCCCATTGATCTCGCATGATCTTGCGTTACTTTAGGCCTCCATTCTCTGCGAACGCACCAAAGGCCTGGAGCAGCCAAGAAAACGAAAGACCTCGATTTTTGCAGGGTCAGTATTGAAGGCCTGGTGCCTAGGGAGACCTGGGCGGGGGTGGGGAGGCAGGGAATAACCAGGGTGAATGTTGCAGAGCCTCTGCGGTCACTCGTAAGGGCGAACGAATGCTGTGGTGCTGCCTTTTCTGGACCGGGACGCCCTACGCACGGTCACTCATGCACTTGTCACCTCCCGCCTGGACTACTGTAATGCTCTCTACATGGGGCTCCCCTTGAGGAGCACCCGGAGGCTCCAGCTGGTCCAAAATGCGGCCGCGCGGGCGGTGTTGGGGGGGACTCGGCGCTCCCACGTGACACCGCTGCTGCGCGAGCTGCANGTTATTCCAGCTTGCAGGACTGGCCTAGGGTAATTTTTAGGGGGGTTTTAATTATATTTTAAATTCGACAAATATTTAATATTCTTTTTAATTAATTTTAAATTTGTATTGTTTTGTATGTATTTTAAATAGATTGTCAGCCGCCCTGAGTCCTACGGGAGAAGGGCGGGATATAAATTCAAATATAAATAAAAATAAAATTTGTAATTTCGGGACTTGCTCGTAAGCACTAGGGGGCGCTTATCATGTAACTTCGAACGAGCGACTTGGGGATTACCTGTATTTGGCATCTGCAGGAGGGCCCTAGTGAAGATCTTTGCTGAAAGTGTAGATTTGCTATAACCATTTTTAAGGCAGGTGTGGTGCCATTCTGCACATTAATTTTTAGAGTTGTATCCCACCATTCCCCTAAGGGAGCTTACATGGGTGGGGAGTCCACTTCCATTTATTTCCCAACAACAACCCTGTGAAATAGTTTGGACGGAGAGAGAGAGCAGCTGATTTTCCCCAAACACTAAACATGGTTACTGACTCAATCCATTTGTTGGGTTAGCATAGTATCTTGAATAAAAACTAAATAATAGGCACACAATTGAAACATCCGTAAAACTAATTCAGTGATTGTCCCCAATCACTGTAGTGAAATGGGAACTCAGGTCTCCTAATACAGTATAAGCCCAGTACTTTAACCACTGGGGTATGCTGCATTGGTGGAAAAAAAATCCCTGCTTTTAATATGGATGTGATGCCTGCTTGTGAGATATTAAACAGTCCTGCTTTTTCTACACTTTAAATTATAAATTATTCAGGGCTGAAGGATGGCAACTTTCATTTGCCTGTCTCTGTGAGGGAAGATTAAAGTGAATTTCAGTTTATGAAAAGAAGATGACTGGGGAGGAATATGGTTGGGAGGTTCACAAATTTATGAAGAGAAAAAAATAAAAGCTTCTTTCCTTTGTGTCTTTAATGTATTGATGGTAGCTTTCCATGAAAGGCCCAGAGCTTAGAGACAGCAGATTTAATTTTCATATAGATGACCCCAAATTTAATCCATGTCACCTGCAATTAAAAGCCAGGAACTAATCATCAGAATAGCCTGCCAGTTGGAGGAAACTGTGCCTGGGTTCATACAGTGTGATGAATTTGATTTAATCGTGATTTGTTGAACAAATCATAGTCTGGGTTATTTAGTATGGCCAGTCACTCTGTAAACTATGCATTAAAAATGTTAAAAACATAACAGCAAAGCATAAAGCACAAAGGCTAGAAAGAGGAGATTGCGAGTTTCAGTTCCTCCTTAGCCATGTAAGCCAACTAGGTGATGTCTACCTCATAGGTGCACATCCTCCTATCTGGATTGTAAAACATCCATCTTGAGCAAGATATAAAGATCAGTACTCAACTATTATAGATAGAATGCCGCTCTGATTTTGGGAGAAGACAGCTACATATGACAAAAAAGGACCTGTTTTTTAAATACACCCCCCCCCATAAGACAAAATGTCTTTAATAAAGAGAGTAGGCAGATATTTTGTCATTAGTAGCTGCAGAGGAAGTAGGAAGCTTCCTTATCACTGTGACTAATAGATGCTATGGATTAAAAGAACATAGGGAGGTCCTTCCTATCATGACCTTTCTGGAAACTTATGATTGTCCACTTTTGGAAGCAGGATGCTAAATAAAATGGATATTGAAGGTTTGAAAGGAAAAAAAATAAGGAAAAAATTGCAGCTGGAAGGAAGTACCTCTGCTTAAACTGAAGTTTAAGAGAGAGGCCTCTCATGGCGGCCTCATTAACAAGCAAACCCTTTCATTGCCTAGTAGAGAAATGGGAAAGCTGGCATCTATTTAAAACTCATGGAAGACTGCCTGTTGTCACTTCATCCTCAAAGGAGGAGGACTCTTACTCTTAATTAATATTCCACTTTTAAGAAATGAAATCTCTCAGTCTCCCAGTGTGTTGAGAGGACTGTAACTTTACAAATAAACTTTTAACAGACTGGGATTCTCTCCCTTCATTTCCAGCCCTCTCCCCTTTACGTTAACTAGCTATTCCTCAAATTGACTTATTGGATACCTCCTGATTTGGGCCTAGTGATTATTTATTTATTATTTCAATTGCTGCATTCTTATAGAAATGGCTACTTAAGAGCTGGCAATCATCATCTAGGCACTGAATGGCATTTACAGTAGTTATCCTTTTTCTGTAACTGGATTTGTTTGGCTTTTGCTTAGATTGTACTTTTTTTCTTCACAAAACCATTGATGTTCTAAGACTGTACCTGTCTTGCCGTGGCAGATCCTGCATTGTCATTTTTGCATTGTGTTGTCTTCATCTCAGATCTTCAACTTTACTGAATGACCCAGCTTGATGACCCAAAATGATCCTCTAGTCATTTTCCCTTCAGTGTGGATAATTTTATTAATGTAATTTATTTTCCAGTTCTTTTTTAAATCACAAAATGTTGTATTAACATGGATATGTGCACCATTGTCTCACTCAATCCTGCGTAGTTCTCTTAATCGTGATGATGTTCAATTTTTAGTTGAAATTTGCAGAAAAAGAGAAGTACAAATAAGGGCAAGGCACTTGTGAAAGTCATCTCCATATTACTTTGGCAGCAAGCTTTAAATGTTTACAACACTGGTTTTTTTTTCTAGTGTGGTCACAAGGAGTCAAGAACAACTTGATGGCGCATAATGTGCCTTTTCTCTTAAATTTTATTTGTTTCTCTCCTTCTCCTTCTCTTTTCTTTTGTTTTAATATATCAGCATTCTGTTTGGATGTTTACCTTTGTAGGAGCATCCTCTTTTTGCTGTTCACGAAGGGAGAAAGAAAGAAAAAAAGATCCAAAGTGCCTTTTCATCTTTTGATCTGATCCAGAATATATTCCTGCCTGGAATCAGGAGGTTAGCTTCATGGCAGTGACTCGAAGCAAGTCCCTATTGTTTTGGCATGGAAAAGTGGACAGAAAAAACAAACACACTTTTTGCCTTCAGGAAGCATGCTAGAGCTTGGGCCTGAGTTGGTCATTGTGAAACAGAAGGTGGCCAATTGGATTAGATGTGGCTTTGCTATCTTGCTAATATTGTCTTGCTCAAAATGGTGATGTTCCCAAACGCAGAAATTTCATTAATCACGATGAAGAGAACTGTGCAGGATTGAGTGAGACAGTGGTGCGTATATCCATGTTAATGCAAGTTTGTTAGCCTGCCAGGCAAACATATTCCCATCTTAATAATTCCTTTTCTTACACCATGGTTTGCTTTCTGTAAACTACAGCACTGTTGACTGATCTTGGTAGGTGGCAGGTTAAGCAGATTCAGACTTGGCTAATAATTTAATGGCATATCATCAAGAAATTCCACTTTGATAGCCTTCATTTGGAAGTTTGACAGAACATCCCAGAAGATGCAATGGCAAAACCACTTTCATATTGTGGCCAAGAAAACTATATGGTTATATCTATGAATTCATCAGGAATTGAACTTAGTGTGGAGACTTTTGCTTGACTTAAAATGCAGACTTCATAACCACAATATTTGCTTTAAATTGAATGCTTTTTTATTTCTTTCCCTGATGTTGTTGATATTGGTTCTTTGGTATGCCCTAGCATGGTGAACAGTTCTAGATTATTCAAAAGCATTTTAGTGATTTACGATTATGAGTTTGATTTTTTTCTACCTGTTTGAACCAATATAATTTGTTTAAAAATTTATTCTATATATTTTCTTGCCATCAAAGATTAAGATCCCAAATCAGTCTTCTGTTTCTCTAGACTGGGCTTTTCTTAGATGTGTGGACCAATTCTCAGAATTTTCTCCAATGCAAGTTCCGAAGTTGAAGTCTGTACAATTGAGGGGCTGAGGATAGATGCCTAGGAGTGCAGTTCAAGATATAATCAATAAACTTAATTTCCTCAATTTCAAAATGATCTTAATTCATTGCAATATGCAAAAGACCAAAATGGAACCTTTTTGGTTGTATATCACTATGACTGAGCAGTAAAAATTCTCAGCTCTGGAGAGGGAAAGCCTATTCATCCTTTATATCAGAGGGGAAATCAGGAATCCAGTAGTTAGTGTAAACAGAAAGCTACTTATTGGCTTTTTCGACTGATGCTGTCATTTGGTCCCTAGCCAGCCTTTTCTGCTGCTATTCTGCTGCTGTGTCCCTAAAGAGTTGTAAATGTGTGCACGTGAAGTAGCAATAAAAATAGTTGGTGTGCATTATTGCTACCATAAGATGGTTTCAGGTCTTCCACTTTTTCACCGAAATTCATGCTCAGCTTGATAAGTGTGGGAAGCTGACATAAAGCACTTTTTTCAGTGCCATTTTAACTTTGAATAGTCATTAAATGAATGGTTGTATGTCAAGGACTACCTGTAAAACCAATTCTCTTGTCTTCTATCCTTAGCACACATGGGATGTGCTGCTACCCTTTAATACAATGGTGCTGTTGGAAGTAATAAAGTGCTTTATTTGTGAAAGTTTTGAAAATCCCAAAATGATGGCATCATATGGCCTCTCAAAGCACCCTCTGTGATATGCCAACCATCTCCTCCTGAAAAACAGATGCTTAACCTTTGTTCCACATTTAATGGGACCAGGGTGGCTTGTTTAAAAACTGGCTAACTGGGCTAATTAGCCAGGTCTGCCTTCCCTTTAGTGTGCATTATTCTTAGCTTGGCTGAGTCCGCAATTGCTGCCTAAAAAGGCAGCTCTACCTTCTTAGCTGCAAGCACAACGAATTTCTCTCCCCCCTCCCCAATTCTGGTCCCAAATCAATGCAGCTGAAGAACTTGAAATGCAAATTGCATGTAAAGTGAGATAAATTAGGCACTCCTGTAGCAACCCTCTTTTCGCACCAGTTCAGGTTGGTTGCTGATAATTCCAGAAAAAAAAATATGACTGCTTGTTAAAAAGTGTGAGGTTACTTTCTATTTTTTAAAATGTGATTCCAAGCCTGTAGTCTCACTAGTTGTTTTATTCTCAAAATGCCAGTCTGTTCTTTCGCTTTTTACAGAACATCTGGACTGCAACATTAGCATATGGTTGCATTCCTAATTTTTAATTGTTCTCCAGTATTTTTACTTAACTTTGATTTCAGTGCTTATATACTGTAATTATATAATTACATTGACTTCATGGCATATCACCTTCATAATCATCAAATTCATAAACCTCACACTATAACTATAGCATGAGCCAATCTGCTAAAATATTATTTAGAATCCCATGTCTTTAAGTTTCCTGTTGCCAAGTCTTGCCCAAGTTATTAATTTATGTTGATCACATGGGAGGGGGGGATAGATTTATAGGTCTTTTACTTGCCTCACTGTCAATTTCTTTTTCCACCACTAGTGGCTTAGGATAAAAAGAATAACAGAATTGGAAAGGATCTTGGAATCTTCTAGACCGGGGGTCCCCAACCCCCGGTCTGTGGACTGGTACCGGGCTGCGGCATGCCAGCAACTGGTCCGCACAAACAATCAAAGGCCCATCCGTGGGATGCAGGCAGCATACAAAATCACGCACTCTCCGGTCCATGGAAAAACCTTTCTCCAAGGAACCAATCCCTGGTGCCCAAAAAGTTGGGGACCTCTGTTCAAGACAAACCCCTTGCTCAAGCAGGAGATCCTATACCAGTGGTGGCGAACCTATGGCACGGGTGCCAGAGGCGGCACTCAAAGCCCTCTTTGTGGGCACGCGCGCCGTTGCCCCAGTCCTAGGCCTTCAGCTGGGTTTTATAAAACCTTTTCGCTTTAGGCCTCTGCCGCCGTGTACAAAAAAAAAAGGTTCAATCAATCAATCAATTTCATCTTCTCGTGGGGAAAAAAAAGATCTTGCAAAGTTGGAATTGATTGATTGAACTTTTTAGTCCCACCCAGTCTGCTGTTACCACCGCAGCCATGCCCACCCAATGGGCCATGCCCACCCGGCACCCGACGATGCATAAGTGGGTTTTGTTTTGCAGTTTGGGCACTCGGTCTCTAAAAGGTTCGCCATCACTGTCCTATACCATTTCAGAGAAATGCCTATCCAGTCTTTTCTTAAAAATCTCCAGTGATGGAGCACTCACAACTCCTGAAGGCAAGCCATTCCGCTGGTTAATTGTTTTCAGTGAACTCAGGCTTCTTAGACTAGATGGATTAGCATCCTAATCCCAAAAATGCTTTTTTGAAAAGCAACTGGACTTAGTTTTTCCTTGAAGACGTTTCTCTTCTCATCCAAGAAGCTTTTCCAGTTCTTGGATGAGAAGCAAAATGTCTTCCAAGGAAAAACAAAGTCCAGCTGCCTTTCAAAAAAGCACCTTTGGAACAACCATGACCTGGATGACTGAGCATCTCCATAGCATTAACATCTTAGGATACCAAAAGAATTAGTGAAGGTGATCACAGAAGCACCTCAGTCATCTTTGAGAACCTCTGAAGGACTGGTGAGATTCCAGGAAATTGGACAGCAAATGTCATCCCCATCTTCAAAAAAGGAAGGAGTAGAATTAGGGAAACTACAGAACTATCAACTTGATATCTGTCCTAGGCAAAGTCTTTGAACAGATTGTCAAGCAGCATATTTGTGAGCATCTGGATAGTTCTCTGACTATATAGACTTTCAATCAGTGAAACAAGAAGCCTCGTGACATTCTACTTCACTAGAGAATTTCAAACAGAGGCTGCATGTCATCTACCATAAATGGTTTAATGCAGTGCTTCCCAAACTGAATGAATTAATGTAAATAGGATAAGTGGTTTTTTTCTTTGAGTACCGACACACAAACACATTATCCATTACAATAGGGACATTTAAATTGATTTAAAGATTGCCCTGTGCACTAAAATATATTCTAAAATCTCTCAAATTGTTTCTATTAATACAAAAATCAATGAAATTACCAATGGTAATTTGTTGGCATTGTTTTTATAATATAGGTAGTCCTTGAGTTATGAGCATCAATTCAGTGACCATTTGAAGGTGCCGAAAGAAGGGACTTAAAACTAGTCCTCAAAGTTTGATAAGACTTTCTGATAAGCAATTTTGGATAATGAAGAAAAAAGTTTGGGAAACATTGATCTAATGCAGACATATCGTGGCGACTGAAACTCAATGCAGTATTCCAATGCAGTATAATTCCTTACCAAGGAATTATAAAGTGGTATTAACACTTTACATCAGGCATGTCAAACTTGCGACGTCATGTGACGTCGGACGACATATCAGAACTGTTTTGCCATTGCCAGCAATGGGGTGGGCATGGCTTCCGTGTGACGCGTCTGGCCCGCAGGCCGGCAGTTTGACACCCCTGATCTAGTGGATCTGCATTGAGCAAAGATTGCCTAAATGTATGACACATTCCAACTTTATAGTTCTATGATATAAATTCCAAAAATCACCTATGTCTGTGATAAATTGAAATTAGATTTATATGGATTATGGGCACATTTGGAATTCTGACAACATCTTGTGCTCTTAGATTGGAGGATTTGCCCAAGTACAAAATGGTTGGCGTGATCATCCGTAAAAAAAAGTACATAGGGCAGGAAATTCCAGGAAGTGTTTGCAAGCACATGGTGCAAACTATATGACTATAAGGCATAGTTGTAGGAGATGATCAGGCTGAGCCCAAGCGAGGGGTCAAAAGCATCATAAGTCATGAATTCCTGCGCACCCACAAGAAATCTAAGTCCAGCCTATCTTGAATGCCTTCTTAATTCCCGCTCATTTCCCTTGACTGTTAGTAGCTCATATTTTTGTAGAGAGCTTAAGCTTGCAATAAATCTTTATACTGGTCCCTTCCAACTCTGTTATTCTAATTCTAACTGCCAGAATCTCCTGATTTCTCTGGTGCTTGACAATGGTATACCCACAGAATTCCACCTCTTACAATGTCCGCATAAAAATTCAAGAAACCCACTGTTTCCCACAAATGATGGATTTTTGCCTGACATATGTTGATATGATTAAGTTTTCCATTTATAAACTTTTAACAAGTCGTAATTAACCCAGTAGAGTAGATTTATGGACTCTCAGTATACAGATGTACTGTAAGTTCAAAGAGCTGCCTGCGTTAGAAGTAATATCCCAGAAGATGACATGGTTAACACTACAGATGGTCAGTTGGGCTTAGCCAACTACCTTGTCTATGTCTTCAAGTTTTTATAGAACTTGTTCAGGTAGTTCCTTGGGCAACTTGATTGATTTCACTGCATTAACCTTAGTACAGTATACAAATCTTGGCAGATACAAGCAATTATTCTGTCATATTAACCTGACAAATATCACAGTGTGCTATCAAGAGCTGCTTTATATCCCACCAGCCAGACTGCATTAAGCTTTAAATCATTTGGGGAAGTCTCTGCTTGATAGCAAGGAAGAAAAAAGTTTATATATTAAATATGATTGCATACCATCATGTTAAATATGGGGAATTAAACATCTGCAAGAAAACAAGCAAGCTCAGAGAACACCAAGGACAATCCCCCCCCCCAAGTGGTGGGATTTAAATATGTGAACAACCAGTTCTCTGTGTGGATGCCACTTCCGGAAGTCCATTCTGGGCCTGGGCAACAAAAAATTAGCTACCGGTTCTGCTGAACTGGTGCAAACTGGCTGAATCCCACCACTGCCCCCCCACATACCATCATAATCAAGGAATGACTCCTTACTGGAAACTCTTAATTTCTCTGTGTTACAGACTGTTTGGCTGAGCCAGAGAGGCTTTTTAAGGAAATAGATGGCTGTGTTTTTATAGGTAGTCCTCAACTTACAACAGTTCATTTAGTGACCATTCAAAGTTACAATGGTACTGAAAAAAGTGACTTAAGATCATTTCTCATACTTATGATGGTTGCAGCCTTCCCGTGGTCATGTGATCAAAATTCAGACACTTGGCAACTGACTCATATTTATGACGGTTGCAGTGTCCTGGAGTCATATGATCCCCTTTGGCAACCTTCTGACAAGCAATGGGGAAGCCAGCTTCACTTAACAACTGTGTTACTAACTTAATAACTGCAGTGATTCACTTAAGTGTGGCAAAAAGGTGGTAAAATTCACTTAATTGTCTCACTTAGCAACAGAAATTTTGGATTCAGTTGTGGTTATAAGTTGAGGACTACCTGTAATATGGGCTTCTAGCATCCTGAATCTTCAGCAAATGATATGTCAAAAGCCCGTTATCTTTTTTCAGATTAGCTAATCTCCTTCCTCCTTATATGTATCTCCAGTCTTTAATAGAAGCTGGGCATTATTTCTGAATAGTGATTTTGAAGGAGAGGTTGCCTGCAAGGAGAAGCATTGAATGCTAATTGTTTCCATTCCAAGTCCAAGATCAGCAAACTGGAAGGAAATATCTGTAAGATGAGGAGCCTATATTGCCAGACTAATAGGATGCTAGTTCAGAAACAAGATTTTTTTTTAAAAAAATGTTCAGATGGCAAGAATGAGTGATTGATGATCATTATAATAGTGTATAATAATAACAAACTGCCACTATTTGCATAGTGACAGAGTTCAAAGTGCTTTGCTTTAATTGTCTTGCTGCAATCTGCACACCAATCTGGTGAGGCTATAAATATTATTCCTCATTCTCTACTGTATGTGACAACCCAAAAAGGAGTATTCTTGATCCTGGTGTCCTGGCAATGGGATTCCTTCCTTCTTCAATTAAAGTTGGCACTGAGCTTTTTAAACTTTCTGGCACTGATGTTGAAAACTCTGGAGTTTGGTCAAAGTGCTACTGCTATGTATTTTTGGCCTGGTCTGCAGTGTTTTCAATTGAGAGTTTTTTTAAAAAATCAATTTTTTTTAACATAGTGTTAGAAGCTTTCAAACAGTTTCAAGCACATTTCTACCTGGTTGTTTTAATTAAATTGTACCCTCTTAAGGGATTGCTCTTAATGATGGGAAAGTTAGATAGAAATTTCATAATTTTACTTATTTGTTGTTCCTTTAAGTCAGTGTTGACTATTGGTGACTATGTAGACTAGTCTCTGCAGTTTTGGGGAGCAGCGTTTTCAGAAGGGGTTTTCCATTGCTGTTTTCCTAGGGCTGAGAGAAAATGATTGCTCTGAAGTCATCCAACTGGTTGTGTGTCTAAGGCAGGACTAGAATTCATGATCTGCTAAATTGTACCGTAACCACCACACCCAAATGGCATGCACGAATGCATCAATAACATGAATGAATGAATGAATGAATGAATGAAATAATTGCTTAATTGACTGCAATAACAATAGCACTTAGACTTATATACCGCTTTATAGTTCTTTACAGCCCTCTCTAAGCAGTTTACAGAGTCAGCATATTGCCCCCAACAATCTGGGTTCTCATTTTACTGACTTCAGAGGGATGGAAGGCTGAGTCAACCTTGAGCCTGTCAGGATCGAACTCTGGGCAGTCAGCAATGAATTAGTCTGCAATGCTACATTCTAACCACTGCACCACCTCTGCTCTGCAAGTTGGGGTTTCAGGGTAAGAGAGCTTGAGCAAAGTTATCCAGACAGTTTGCAACAGAAACAAGACTTGGAATTGAGGAAATACTCCAGCTTCTATGCTTGAGCAGCTTCCCATCTTGTCTACAGAACAGAAGAGACTCATCTTTGAAGCCCTGAGTAGCTTCATGGAAAAATAGGATGAAACTATAAAACAATGTAAGGAAAATACCTTCCTGATCAAAGAGGTATTTTAATCCAGTACATAGCAGTTGTTTCTGGTAGACATCAACCTTAGCACATGTTATCTAGTTTGGGTAATGAAATGTGTGCAAGTGAGCAACCAAGCTTAGAGAGCACCAAAATCCCCTCATTTCAACCCTGGAATATTCTCCTCTATTGGTAGACATTAACCTTCCTGTATGGACTATGCATTTGACCTGACATATATTAATTCAAACAGTAAACCAGATTGGCAGTCATCCTGATACACAGATCAGCTTTGTTTTCTACTTTGAGGTAGGAGGTAGTTTGTACAGCAAACATTTCTGATGCACATCATGCTTACCAATGGGGCAATTTATTTTTGAGACAGACAGTGATATGGTCATTATCATGTTGCAGCAGCAGCTCTTGAATACCTTCAAAACCATCAACAGCCTGATTTCAGCAGACTTCTGTATGCCGAGATGCTAGCAAGGCCTTTGGGTTCTTTGCAGCTTGCCACAGAGGATAACTGGGCTAAATAAGCACGATCTTCTTCCAGCCTCTATTGGCTGGTTTTTGGTTATCAGTTAGCCAGGTGCCAGTGTAGTGTTTTGGAGTGAAAGAGAAGCAGCCCTGTTAAATTTGAATCTTGCCCAAATAATTACTGTCTTATTGTCAAAACTCCACCTTCAGGTGAATTTGAATTTAATGTTAGAGGAACGGTTCCTTTCTTATACTTTTTTACTAGGTCTGCAGTTCCTATTGAGTCTTTCTGCTTTGCTCCAGTTTCAAAATAAGCATTAATAAGAACTTGTGGCTTCTAAGAATAAGCTTGCGACTGCCTGAAGCAAAATGATTAAAAGGGGCTTTAGTGCCAATATACGCATATTTTAACAGGGAATCAAAATGAAATGACATGACACCTAGCTGGTACCTCTTGGCAACAAGGCTTTCCTACCCTTTGTTTCCTGGGTGTCTGATAGGAGGGACCTGGCAGCTGCTGCTTGCAATAAAGGCCAGGGGGCTGAAACAATGGTGGGTAAAAATGGCACAATGGAGGAGGTGGAACGGAGGGGGCGGGAGTGGGGAGGAGAAGAGCGAGCACAGGTGCATTTCCAACTCTGGTGGTGAAAAAGGGTTGGTTGATGCACAGACAAAAAGCCCACAAACCTCTCTAATATACCTAATGCCAGGCCAGATTGCTTAGCTGTTGCTCCTTTTGTGTCTGGAAGCTCTCCAAAATCTAGTTGGCGCTGTGTCAGATTTATTTATTTAAAAATATGTACCCTACCTTTCATTGTAGAAGCTTCAAGCACAGAAAGCCCGTAAGTTTGGATTGTTGAGCAAATGGAGGGGCCAACCAAATCATTTGGAGTAGGGCATGCTCCTCAATCATAAAGAGGAAGATTAAGGAACTTGGTGCATCATGAAGGGCTTGGTGGAGAAGACTAAATGTGGCACTTGCACAAAACACAATTAATGGAGAAAGAAAGAGACACTGGTTCCAAGCTTCCTGAAAGCACCATAGACATTTATTTGGTGGGAGAGCAGATAGCTTATATGGGAAAGTCCATCCTTGATTATGTGTCCAACTTTTTCCTGCTTTGCTTAGACTTTAAAATGCTTGAGAAGACTCTTCTGGACTCTAAAGTCATCATTGCATCTTCTTTTTGAACATTTCTTTTGTGCTCATCAGACTCTACCTAGGTCAGTGTTTCCTCAACCTCATCAATTTTAAGATGTGTGGACTTCAAGTCCCAGTATGCCTCAGCAAGCATGTTGGCTGAGAATTCTGGGAGTTAAAGTCCATGCAGCTTAAAGTTGATGAGGCTGAGAAACATTGACCTAGAATGTGCCCACAGGCTTTCAAGCCTTCAAACACAAAAAGCTGAGTGTGACTTGATAGTCTGAAGGAATGCAAGGAGAGAGAAAAAATGCCCACCCTAATACAAATAACAGAATTTTTGTTTTAGAATTGGTGGTTGAAATCAGCTGGCATCTGTGGAATCAATCCCAGTTTACTATGGTCACTGACCAATGGTTGGGTTCCTATCCTTAATAAAGAACTGAAGCAACAGTATAAAATGCAAATTAAATAACCTTTAATAAGGGTACAAATCATTACTTTGACTGCAGATCATTCTTCTTAAATTGCAACACGGCTCAGTAATCAACTGGACACTGTGTTCTTCCCCGCGCCAAACTCTAGTCTTGTTTTTACTGATGCTTCGGCCCAAGCTGCCAAGTAGGGACCCTGGAGCATTATTCCTGAGCAAGGAAGGGCACCCTTTGCTCCCAGCTGCACCCACTCCTTCTGAGGGAGAGGTTGCCATGACGACTGTCAGCTGTGATTTGGGGCCACCAGAATGGGATGTGGCCCCGACCTGGAATGCTCCCTCTTCAAGAAGCAAGAGAGGGAGGGCTGCAGAGGAGGACGACTCTAGAGATTTGAAGCAATGCGCCCACGCATGGTTTGCCATTTCCCTGCAAGGAATGTGATTGCTTGAGATGTAAGTGCAAACTCCCCAGCTGAGTTCCTGTGCTGCCACACAGGGCTGTAGGAGTCTCAAGCACATGGCAGCACCTTCTCTCCAGGAAGAGAGACAGCCTACGTTGCGTCCTTCCTGACTGCACTGTGCATCCTCGAAGAAACCTTTGTTTAGAATCATGCTTCCTGAATCTCACTTTTTGAGGAGGGACTGATTTAATGCTGGGTAAACAGCTATTTTTGACTATTACCCATTTTAAACAGAGGAGACATATGTCTGGAAATCAAAGCATTTCTCTGCCAAGACTGTTTCCACTCCTCAGATTCAGTCTTACAACATCCTCCAGCTAGTTCAAAATGCAGCCGCGCGGGCGGTGTTGGGAGGGACTCGTCGCTCCCACGTTACGCCGCTTCTGCGCGAGCTGCATTGGCTGCCGGTAGCCTTCCGGGTGCGCTTCAAGGTGCTGACTATGATCTTTAAAGCGCTCCATGGCAGCGGACCTGGTTATCTTTGAGACCGCCTCCTGCCACAGATTACCCCCCACCGACCTGTACGCTCCCACAGAGTGGGTCTCCTCAGGGTGCCGTCAGCCAGACAGTGCCGGCTGGCGACCCCAAGGGGGAGGGCCNACGTGGTTGTTCCAGCTCGCGGGACTGGCCTAAGGGATTTTAAAGGGGTTTTAATTACTTTTAAATTTGACGTATCTAAATATTTCTTTTTAATCAATTTTTAATTAGATGTATATGTTAGTATTTTAATCATTGTCAGCCGCCCTGAGTCCGCAAGGAGAAGGGCGGGATACAAATGTAATTAAATAAATAAAATAAATAAATAAAATCCTATACTTCTTTCCCTTCAAACAGCCATTGTGAACAGAGATTTGCATTGTTCATATCCCAAGAGGACAGTGGTCCATATGGCACCAGAGTAAGGGTTCCTATGTTGCCTCCAAAGCATCTTTACCTCTTTCTGGATCCAAATACAGATTATGAGTACTCACTGGTGCTGACAGTTGCTCCCTCCGGTTGGCCAATTAGGAAGTATCAAAAAAGGCTCCTTGTTGACTTCCTCGCCCCCAGTCTATCGCTGCCTTTCCTTTTACCACAATTGTTCACTGTGAGGCAAAAAATAAAAAGTTGTCAGCTGACTGGTAACCCTGCAGCCCACTTGTGAGGACACTGAAGCTTTAAGGCAGCTGGTCAGATGTGGGGTGGCAAGATCCTAAGAACTGAGTGATGGAGATTGGCAGGAGGTCCTAAACCTGAGAAACCAGCTTGCCTCTGAATTCCAAGGAGCTCCAGCAACACAAAACACAAGTTTTGCCATTTGACTTTGGGGACAGTTGAACCAGAAAACATGTGCTTGACTATTCAGCAAGGATGTTAAATGTGGGCAGAGGTAATTACTATGGGAACAGCAGTACGGAAAGGCCTTGTCCCGTAGCTGCATTATATTTTGCCTAGTTGAAATCTGATGTAAACCTTGAAGTGAAGACAGACTTTAAAAAAGCTACTTACAACCTGTCCTCAAAGTTAAAACTGCTGCCCCTCTCCTGGTCACCTGGTCACATTTCAAGCATTGGAAACCAGCTTGCAATTTATGTTCACATTTAGATTTATATTCAGTTGCAGCGTCCCATGGCTGCATGACCCCAGTTTGCAATGTTTTTCCTGGTTTCCAGTGTCAGAAAAATGATCATAAAATCAAGTCCAGTCAGTTGATTTACGACTGCAATGGCTTACAAATGAAATTCTGGACTCCATTATGGTCATAAGTCAACGACTATCTATACTTTGCATTCAAGAATTAATGGACACATGATTGACATCAAGACTCAAGGAAAAAATATCAGAACATTTCAGTCTCCCAAGATTGTCCATTGCAGATCTTCGAGTGGCATTTTGGAACAAAGAAACATTACAGCAACATCACAATGAATTGGACTACTGATGAATTCACATATATCAAAAAGTTTCAAAATATTCCAGACAGTTTCAACAAACAATACTTTTTTTAATGAGTTACAAATGTTAATTGATAAGCCAATTATAATCTGTTTCACCTGTAACTTGCATCCACACAACTACCCTGTTTTATTTTCCCCTCCTTTCCCTCTCTGCTTCATCTCAGTTTAATCCTACATCAGTTTAGGCATTCCGAGTTTGTGGTGAAGAAAGGGGCAGCTAAAAAAAGCTTATGCCTTTTGCTGAAATGCATTGGTGGGAAAAGGTGCCAGCAGACCCTTTATGATTTTTGGTTCTTCAAAGAAGAATTATGTACGGAATTGTGTAGAGGCAAAATGTGTTCAGTGTTTCTGTGAAAGGCACCAAATTTGAGTGTGCCCTAGAAGAATGTGGGATTCAAATTCTGAGAGGGCAAAGGTACTCCAGATCTAATACGGTATGACATCCTTTCTGTGACTGTCACTGGCACCTTAAAGGAGTTTCCTGGCAACACAGGATCAGAGTTGCTTGAACCAGATGGAGCTTGGACAGACTTGTGGCTACTGGGATGGTGGGAGTGTACTGTATTACTTCCTGCTCCTGGCTCAATTGGGCTTGGTACAATTGTGATCAAAGTTTTTCTTCCGATGTTTCAGCCCTTCTCTTTATGGTTATTGCCTTGGGGGAGAGTAAACACAGCCCAAGGCACAGATATAGAAAGAACATAGTGGGGTAGGCACTGAGGAGCTGGATAATATCCCCATATAGTGCAGAAAGGTAATACCGTATTTTCCGGCGTATAAGACGACTGGACGTATAAGACGACCCCCAACTTTTCCAGTTAAAATATAGAGTTTGGGCTATATAAAGGAAAAAAATAGAATACCTGTATTTTCTGGCGTATAAGACGACTGGGCGTATAAGACGACCCCCGACTTTTGAGAAGATTTTCAGGGTTTAGAAAGTCATCATACGCCAGAAAATACGGTAGTACTTTTGCTTTTAGCTCACCCTGGAGAAAGGAGGATTTATTGGCACTAGAAGAACTCAGAAATGAATGAGTTGGAAGAATAGGAATCAAAGTATTAGCTGTCTTTGTCCTTGGGGGAAATCAAAGGTACTATCCAACTGATGTCTGCTCTGGCCTTATGATGCAGAATTTAGGTCTTTGCATTCTTTGAGGCAGGCCTTTGAGATTGCAGATATTGAAATTATGTTTCTTGCCATTGCAGGCCAAGGACAGTGATGATGACGACGAGGTTGCTGTTGGTGTGGATCGGGATCGTTTTATGGATGAGTTTTTTGAGCAGGTGATAAATCCTTATTTCCTATTTATTATTATATATATGTCATATTATACATGGATTTGCAATATATATATATATATATATATATATATATATATATATATATATATATATATATATATATATATATATATATATATATATATATATATATATATATATATATATATATATATATATATATATATATATGTCTTTGATAATTTTGATATATTGTATATATTATATACAATATTATATTATATTATTATATATATTGTTTATATATAGTATTGTTTAGCAATATCAATAGCACTTAGACTTATATACCGGTCCATAGTGCTTTGCAGCACTCCCTAAGCGGTTTACACAGTCAGCATATTGCTCCCAACAAGGTGGATCCTCATTTTACTGACCTCGGAAGAATGGAAGGCTCAGTCAACCTTGAGCCGGTCTGGCTATGAGCAGAGTCAGCCTGTAATACTGCATTCTAACCACTGCACCACCAAGGCTTTTCTGTGTGGAAGTTTATGTAAAAAAAAATCAGATATGCCTTCAGTTTACAGCCAGTTACAACGTGATCTTATTTCTTATATTAACATGTATAAAGATAAATAGATACAAGGAAATTCTCCAGGTGGAGGCACACAAGACTGGACATTTAGCAGTTAGGAAACACCCAATTAACCAAACAATTTTTAAGCACTTTTATTAGAAACACTTAGCAACCTATGACCTGATGAGTTATTGTTTCAGAAATATTTTCTTATCAGATTCCTCAGTGCTTTAGATGGTGGCAGAGCTTCTAATGTTTTTCAAAAGTTCTTAAAAATTCAGGGAGATATTCAGAAAT
>NW_015386484.1:624355-637079 GCF_001527695.2 Protobothrops mucrosquamatus
GGAGGGATAAAACAATAGGTTAATTTAACAATGGGATTGTAATCAAGTTGGTTGATAGCATCGGTAAAATGAGGACCCAGACTGTTGGGGCAATATGCCGACTCTGTAAACCGCTTAGAGAGAGCTATAAAGCACTATGAAGTGGTATATAAGTCTAAGTGCTATTGCTATTGCTATTTGATTGATCAATTTTTAATATATTTATCCCAAGATATGTAGCTGTCAAGGTTGAATTGCTAAGATGCTTGCTAACTTCTATAGCCATAGAAATGGGGGTGGGGAAGTTTCAGGAAGCCATCCATGGACGGTGAGAACCAGGGTCATCCAAAGCAGGTGTCTGGCAGAGAAGTGAACCATTCCCATAACAAACAGAAAGAATGTGATTGGCCAACGTGAACACCTGGTGGGTGGGGGTTATGAAAAGCTATTGGTAACTAACCAGAACTTTGTGTGGGAAACTTAAGTGTTAATATTACTTCTTCAGTGCTGGGATGTATATTCAATAAAAATTTATCTCTTATGGCATCTCAAGGCTGTAGAGTTTCTTTAATGTTGAATTCATCAGCCGGAGGGTTGACATTAGCATTCATTATAGCTGGCTTCAGGATCCAGAGTTTAAATTCTACAATCATGCCAGGCTTTTTTTTTCCTCAGGTGGAAGAAATCCGTGGGTTCATAGAGAAGATCTCAGAAAATGTGGAGGAGGTGAAGCGAAAGCATAGTGCCATCCTCGCTGCCCCAAATCCTGATGAGAGTGAGTAAGGTTGCCTTGCGTTTCTTTCACAATTGATTAATAAAAGCAGTAGAATTTTGCTAGGGAGAGAAATTTACATCATGATTGCAGTTAGAATAGATGCCTTCACTGCATTGTCTCATGTAAACCAGATAGAAATTGGGAACTTAGTGCAAAGATGGAACATGACTACGGGATTCCATGGAAGTTCAACAAGAAGGGACCTGAAGCTAGTATCGGGCTGTTCAACCATCTGGATTTCTCATCGGTGTTCATGCTTGTCGAAGACTTTGTCTTGAAATGCTTCCAGATCATTATGCAGCTTCCCTGCCTCGTTCATGGAATTTTATGGGGAGATCCAGATTATGTTACCAAACACATTTAACTTTTTTATGCCTCTCCGCTACTTCTATCTATCTGTTTTGTACAACAAACAAATCTACTGTGGAGGGAAAGTCACAAAGGCTGCATGATGCCTTTCAGTTGGTAGTGTTAGGTGTTAGGCATGGAGAAGCAGCTTGGCTTTTTAGATTAGCCTGCTGGAAATTCTTTTTTTGGGGGGGAGGGCTGCCTCACATGGATCTCTGCTCCTATGCAACCCCTATTGTGGCTAGCTTCATATTTTCCCTGCTCTGTTCCAAACAATTGAACGTTCTCTCCCGTGGCAAGCGTGAGTGTTGCATAAATATTAATTAACTCACTTGCCTGATTCGTATGAGCACATTAGAACAAAGCGCTCTGTAATTAGCTATGCCTTAATTTAGACAGCAGAACCTACCATTCGTCTGTCCATCTCACAGTAGGAAGTTTTTGGCATGACCAGGGGTGGGTGCAAAAAAAAATGATCACATGAAGCCCAATAGATCACTTCATGGCTGACCCAGCTGCTCATGCGATCTAAACGTTTCAGGAGAGAATGCTATGATTAGGGGACAACAGTGAAATCATATGTAGTTTAAGAGCTCCATCTCAGAATCTGTTACAAGGCTGGAAAGTACTGGGTTCCAATCCTAGTCTATGCAGAATGCAGCATAAACATTATCAAATAAATAAAATGAAATTATCCTGTGCAGACTGAGCCAAATAACTTTATTTTATTTTTATCTTATTTATCAAATTTCAAAGCTAACTGACTTCTTGACAACTTTGGATTGTCTTGACAATTTTAGATGGCTTACAAACAAAAAGAAAACCATACATGGAAAAAAAGGTCACAGCCAATTGGAAGAGCAGTTCACCAGTTATAAATCAATGATAACTAAAGGAGGCTTGATAGCCCTTTGAGGTAGTCCAGACAGGAAGCACGTCATTCACACATACCATTACAGAGCCCCATTATCATTCTGTCCTAAAGCCTAGGAGAACTACCAGGTCCCTAACAATGTCCTAAATGTCATAAGAGTGGGAGCCACATGAATCTCTGGGGAATATCATTCCAGAGGACAGGTCCAATCTGGGCTCTGATAAGATGACACAGTTTAATTAATGGGACCCACAGACCACCATCATTCAGCTTATGTTGTTAAGATCAGCCAAGGTCAACCAGCTGGGCAAATTTCAGCAGAGCAATGTATAATTAAAAACAAAATACAGTGAAACAAATGCTAAAAGCAATAGTTCAACTTCCTTAGCAGTGACTGCATCTGTAATAATGCTCATTACAATTTCCTAGCTAATGTTGCAAGCCCGGCCGATTTTTCAAGTCACGCTGATATGAAAAGCACAAGAAAAAACTGGAAAGTGCTTTTCTGGTTAGTAGCTGACTGACCAGAGCAGCGTATTTTTCTTCCCTGCCTTGAAAGATGGTATTCATATAGTCTGACATAGCCCATCAAGCTATGCCATTCCTTCTTCGTCCAATTCCTTGTTTTCTTGCTTCCTCTGACAACTCTTTTCTCTTCTTGTCTGCTGCAGGCATTCTGTAATTAGGGCTGTCTGGGATGGGCTCTTGGGATTCAGCAGGCAAATGCTTGAACTTCCAGAAAGGATAGCTGAATTTAGATAGTTTCTTCCAGTTATAGCCCTCATTACCTCCCACCTCAGTTGCCCACATCCCTGTTGCATTCCCCAGACAGATGCCATCGGTCTCTCTGCAGCTGCCCACTTGATAGCTGGATGCTTTGCTTCCCTTTCTGCTTTTCATATTCCCCTGGAGCTTCAGTCAAGCCTTTTGCTGCCCTGTGCCCAGAGCATAAGCCCACTTTTTGGCTGCTCAGTTGTTTTAAATTAGATTTGCCTGGTTCTCCCCACTATATTCACAAGCCTGAAGTTCAGGGAGGGGTGTTAATCCCATTGCTACACCACTCTGCAGACAAACAATCCAAGCACAGTTTGTGCATGCATCTGTGATGGCAATATAGGAGGCTTGGATTGTTCTCATTAAACAGGAATATGCTACTTTGCATCTCTCCAAAAAATCCCATGATTTGATTCAGAAATCACAGTTGAAAAAAAAAGGGAACAGTCCTTACTGTAGAATGGCATCTAACCCCCAAACCCCGAGATTGAGTATAAAACCTCACAAAGCCACTTTGTAGCAGGTATGGGAATGTTGCATGTGATGTGTTTTGCAGTGCAAGTTGACTTGGAAGCAAGTCTCATCTTTGATGGGATTTATTCTTGGATAAATTTACTTAGGATTGTGTGAATAAACACTGGAATATCTAGCAGGCCAATCATCCCAGTTCAGCGGAAGGCCATTCTTTTAACAGCAGGTTTTGGTACCATCCAACCCTTGACTGAGTGAGCCAAAGGGAAAGGGATCACCACAAGAAAATCTAGATTGTTCTTAACCAATACCCTGCTGATGTAATGTTGAATCTGATCAGGGTTTTTAAACGGGTAAATTATGAAAAGAGTTTCCTCTGATTATCTATGTCAGGGGTAGGCAACCTTGGCTCTTTTATGACTCGTGGACTTCAACTCCCAGAATCCTGGCTCAGGAATTCTGGGAGTTGAAGTCCACGAGTCATAAAAGAGCCAAGGTTGCCTACCTCTGGTTTATGTCTATGGAGATTCTCAGTCACCCAGATCACGGTTGTCCCAAAGGTGTTTTTTCAAAAGGCAGCTGGACTTTGTTTTTCCTTGAAGAGGTTTCGCTTCTTATCCAAGAAACTTACTCAGTTCTGACTCAGTCTCACTGACTCAGTTATGACTTCAGTCAGAAGCTTCTTGGACGAGAAGCGAAATGTCTTCAAGGAAAAACAAAGCCCAGCTGCCTTTTGAAAAAGCATCTTTGGGTTTGCTCTGATTCTTCGTTCCTTTATATCACATTGAATCCATTGGCTGTTTCAGTGTAGTCCAGGATTCTCCACTCTCATACAATGATAACATTTGAAGAGATTTGGAAATTATATATCCCAACTTTCCTTTGATCTTACCCACTACGGATGTGGAAGAATTGCAGCTTTCACAATTTTGAGGTAGCATGATCAATGGTTGCAGAATTCTGAAAGGAGAAGTCCCAACACATAAGGAGGTGCCAGATTATGGAGGACTGACCTAATGAACTCACTCCATAATGAACACTACTCCATACACTATAGTGCTTGCAAGATACAATGGCAGCATCTGTCAACGCTGCTAACATCGGATTTTTTGCTTTGACAACAGATGGAAATGCAGCCATTTTTCACTATTGTTTTAGAGTTAGTTGATGCTGGGAGGGGGAATGTGGATGAGAGTCATAACAATAATAACTCAGCCGTGGGAACCCAAGGTCATTGGGCCCAGAGTTGATAGAGTTTTGGCGGGCTGGAGAGCTGGGGAGAAAGCCCGTGCTTCAAGCTAATTGGGGAATGTGATTTATGACTGTTTATTGGACGAGGGAATTGTGCTTTGTTACTTTGTAGTGCTGATACTTTGTTTCTCAAATAAAAGATTATTTAAGGTAAACAATGCCTCGAAGTTCTTTTGAAGAGTTTCATCTGTCGGAACCATGACAGCATCTCTTCCGACATTTGTCCAACCTCTTTTTCAGTGTGCTTATTGAACGAGAACCCACTGCCTGAAGACAGTCTTTAGACAACAGTTCTTACTGTAAGAATATTTTCTGTTGAAGGTTCTGTTAGCTGAAATCTATTTCTCTGCAACTCCTTTTTCAAAATAACTGGGCATCTAATGCTTATTAGCTCTGAGTTCTCATTTTTGCTTCTCCTAAACATGCATAGTCCTTTCAATTCTTAGTTGTGGTAAAAAAAGGTAAAGGAGTCCCTGCGGATTTTACTCCGCTAGTCGTTGCTGACTATAGGAGGCGGTGCTTATTTACGTTTCAAGGCCATTGAACCGGAGTTGTCCAAAGACATTTCTGCAGCCATGTGGCCATGACAACATGGAGCACTGTTATCATCCCAGCAAAGTGGTATCTATTTATCTACTCGCATTTGTGTACTTTCGAACTGCTAGGTTGGCAGCAGCTCAGGCGAGGACAAGAGCTCATCCCATCACTTGGCGCTCAGGTCTTGAACCTGGGCTGCCACCTTTCTAGCCGACAAGCCTAGCATATTAACTGCTGATCCATCACCCCACCCTCTTAGTTGTGGGACATGGTCTAATTGCTCAGCTTTTAAGGTAACTCCTAATTTTTAAAATCTATCCCTGCAGAATTTTACTAATAATGTCTAGAAAGAACCATGTCTCATTTTCTCTCTTCCACCCCCATCCCCATAGATTTCTCTCTATGCACTTGTTTCATGGGCCATCCATATTTGCACAGCTGGAGCTGGATCAGTACTTTGAACATGCAGGCAGCCTTCATCTTCATGTTGCTCAAATGATATCTGGCTTCTCTGTGGCTTCAAGGTGTCGCTAATGAGCTTTGGGTCACATAAAGGATGGAAACATTGATTTCCCAGACTGAGTTGGTGTGGCTTATTAGCCATTGTAAACATCTACACTTCTGCAAGACAAAAATTGCTCCCTGGAGATGTGTTTGTCTTTGAAAATCCAGAAAATTTTTATTGGATGAGAAACAGTTACTTCAAAAGCTGAATAGCAGAAGATACGGGGGAAGGGGATTATTGAACAAAGTATAGAGCTTTAATTTTACAAATAGCAAAGCTCTGCTTGTGCCGAGGTAAAATATTGCATTTCATATACAGCTTCCTCTTTATTCCTTCCAAAATATAGACGTTTCATAATATACCACACTGATTATTTGACTGGAAAGCAAGAGATAAATCGTAATAAACAAGAATATGCTATATTTTAAAAGGAAATGTAACAAATGCAATGTAAGAAGGAAAAAAAATCCATAAAAGATGTTTATTAATTGTTGCCTTTTTTCTCTCCAGTTTTTTTAAACAGAATCTAGATGGCATCAGCTTCCTACATTCTAATGTTTTGGGGACTGTCCTCCCATTTATTTATGTATCGGATCTGTATTGCATAATGTATACTGTGAATCCAACGATTAATTAGCAATTTAAAAAGCTAATTCAATCAATCCTGACTTATTTAATATCTGCATAACATAGCATAACTTTTTCTGTTTGTACCTAGTGGTAGATTATCATATCAAATGAAGCCCTAAGATAGCTAACAGGTAGTTCTCAAGTTACAACCATTCATTGAGTGACTGTTCAAAGTTACAATGGCCCTGAAAAACGTGACTTATGACCTTTTTTACACTTATGATACATGATACTTTTTTACAGTATCCCCATGGTCACGTGATCAAAATTCAGATGCTTGGCAACTGGCTCATATTTAATAATAACAACAACAACAACAACAACAACAACAACAATAAAGTTGAAAGGGACCTTGGAGGTCATCTAGTCCAACTCCCTGCTCAGGCAGGAAACCCTATACCAGCGGTTCTCAACCTATGGGTCGCAACCCCATTTGGGGTCGATCGACCATTTCACGGGGGTCACCAAGCAAGGCTGTCCGCCATTTTTTTCCCCTTTTCCGGCGGGTGCCTTACCTCCCTTGGGTTGGGCCAGCTGGTGGTTGGCCTGCTCCGTCTCTGCCGCTTGCCAGCTACGCCTCGGCCGGTGCAGGGGGCGGAACCACGCATGCGCGGCACTCCCGGGCAGGGAAAGTCCTCGACCTACGACCGGTTGGGTAGTTCTCAACTTACAACCGGTTTAGTCCTCGACTTACGACCGGTTTAGTCCTCGACTTACGACCATTTAGTCCTCGACTTACGACCAGTTGGGGGTCGCGGCATTAAAAAGTTGACAACCACTGCCCTATACCATTTCAGACAAATGGCTGTCCAGTCTCTTCTTAAAAACTTCCAGTGTTGGAGCACTCACCGCTTCTGGAGGCAGGTTGTTCCACTGGTTAATTGTTCTAACTGTCAGGAAGTTTCTCCTTAGTTCTAGGTTGCTTCTCTCCTTGGTTAGTTTCCGTCCGTTGCTTCTTGTCTTGCCTTCAGGCGCTTTGGAGAATAGCTTGACTCCTCTTCTTTATGGCAGCCCTTGAGATATTGGAACACTGCTATCATGTCCCCCCTCGTCCTTCTCTTTGTTAAACTAGACATACCCAATTCCAGCAGCCGTTCCTTATATGTTTTAGCCTCCAGTCCCCTAATCATCTTTGTTGCTCTTCTCTGTACTCTTTCTAGAGTCTCAACATCTTTTTTACATCGTGGTGACAATTGCAGTGTCCCAGGGTCACGGATCACCTTTTGCAAACTTCTGACAAGCAAAATCAATGGGGAAGCCAGATTCACTTAACAACCATGTTACTAAATTAACAACTATGGTGATTCAATTAACAACTACATCAGGAAAGATTGTAAAATGGGATAAAACTCCTTTAACAACTTAGCAATAGACATTTTGGGCTCAGTTGTGCTTGTAAGTCAAGGACTACTTGTATTTGGTTTTGGTTTGATATGAGTCTGTGCAAATGGAATCAATTAAACTTTTTTGTATGTCACATTTGAAGCCATGGTTTGTTATTGGCTTTTTGTCCCAGTATGAAAGGTAAACAAGGATGTATGATTTGTTTGTGGCTTCTTGTCTTATTTCTAATTTGATTACGTGCTCTTCCCAGACATGTAACCAATCCAGTATTTTGCGTATTGTGTGCTTGTATAAACCTATGAATCCATATTCTTCGTACTGAAACAATTAGTTCAGGATCAGCCTACGTATTATTTTCAATTTTTTTTAAGGTGAATGACAGTTTGAGGATGCAACTGAGAAATAAGAATTTTAGTTTCTTTTTTCCTTGTCTCTCTATTTTACTAGGTTTTATATGGCCTCATTTTGATGGAGAAACATCACACTGAACAGCTGTTTTGCATCATTTTCTTCATTTTGCTTTAATAATTATATTGCTTCATAATAAATAATCTCATGAATTGTTCATTTTATTTTTAGTTATTGTCTTGGCAATATATATATATATATATATATATATATATATATATATATATATATATATATATATATATAGTTATTTTTCTTGTTAAGCAGGAGAAAGCACTTTTGGTAGCCAGCATTCCATTATTAAATAATATCAGCATTCTATTAATATTTGCTAGTTATTAATAAAACATTATTTTGTGTACTGTGAACCACATGGAAAGCAGTAATGATATTTTGGTGTACATTAAATGGAAAAGTGTGATTTGGGAAGAGAGTTTAAAAAAGAGATTTGGGTATGAGGGCTTCTATCTATTTTTGCAGTTTTAAGTAGTCCAAATGGATTTTAATGCATATTTTGCTCTTGTTTCTTGCTGAAAATTAGTAAATTGTTCTATCAGTATTTAATAATTTGCTGCTGAATTTCAACAACATAGTTCATAGGAGGAAGAACGTCGGGAAATTCAAAAATTAAGGGTCAGGTGTAGAATAACTTTCTGAACCGTAGACATAAATACCAATACAAGAGAATATTTGTACTCAGGATTGAACTGTGAGGTCTTTGCTGCTCTCTGAGCTTTGTTGTTTTCTTGCAGTCATTTTGTTATTCAATTGCAAAAAAAAAACAAAACCCAACCAAACTTAGAGAGCACCAATGACCCCCCCAAAGAAATAAATATTAGAAATAGAAATTCCAAGTTCGGCACTGCAGTTTATTAGTAACTCACAAGTTGTCTTAGATCAGTAGTTTGGAAGCACCTTTTCCAGCTAAAACTATTTATTAAAATGCACAAGCTTTTTCAACTCATGAAAGCTTACACCTTTTGGGTAAAATTTGTTAGCTGGAAAAGGTGTTATCAGTCTCCTGGTTTTTGCCCCATAGACTAACATAGCTTTATCTACAAGGTTTATAGGTTACCAGCTTTTCTGTCATTGCAGGTAAAGGCATTGAATAAGCTTAGCAAACACATTGCCTCTCTAAAAATCTGCAAGGCAGCATGTTCTGGACAAGCTACAAAATCCCTGTTGGTAAAGAAGTTTAAAAGCACTTTAGGTTTGCGGGCTTAAGTCTATCTCAGATGCTTCACTTGAGTTCTTCACATGCTGATAGTGATGCATTCATGCCATGGATTGGAAAAGTATTAACTAAAAATTAGGTGGTTATTCAGTTGTCCCACTTAATCCAAAAAATGGAACGCTTGTCTGCCATGAGCAATGATGCAATACATGATTTGAGGTTGTCCGGAGAAGAGCTGACGCGTGGCTATATGATTCAGAGAGACGCTGGGCTGAGCTGTGTCCTCCTTGCATCCTTGGGGCCAATCTCTGCTGCTCTGCCAGTGTTGCTTGGTTACACTGGCAGCATTTAGAGCTCCAGGTGACAAAAAAGATCTCATGGGGGGTGGGAGGGAGGGAGGGAAACACAGTTGCACCTGCCACTTTCTGTGCCAAGCCACATGAGTTGTGATCAACATGAAAGTAGAGAGAATAAGCTGGAAGATTGCTGAGAAGGAGCACCAAAATGACTGTCACTCTTCTGCAAGGAAAAAGCTATAAGGCCATAGGAAATAAATTATTTAGATTGCTTTCATAAACATGCTTAACTTTAAGCCCTTGTAACCAACTTATTTGGTAAGGTCGCAAACATTCTAAAACCACAAGAAAAATATGTATTATGGTATAAAGATGATGGTTTGGTTAACACAGCAATGGCTGGATTCCCATAGCATGCTGATTCATAAACTGTCACACTGATGGCTTGGTTTAATCTAACATGTTATGTGAGCCCCCTTAAGAGTGAAGGGATGACAGTGGAGGTTTTATATAAACCTATAAAGATTTCTGTGATGAATCTCGTGTAGAAAAAATGATTCTCCCCCCCCTCTTAGTTGGAGATGTTATGATGTTGATAAAAATGCATAATTTATAGAATTTATACTGCAAGATATGATGGCCACTGACACTAGATGACAGATATGTTACATTTATGTGGCTAGAGACGGCACTTAAAAAAAAAAGAATGTGAATGACTCTTCAGGAGCTGTGGATTTAAGTCATGGTGACATTTGAAGAGGGTTGGTTGGGAACATTTTGGTCATTTTTGGAACAAAGGAGAAATAGGTACAGTAAATCTTGCTTAGTTTTAAACCACCCATTTTGTAATGTAATATTTCCTTTAGAAAGGAAAATTTTGAGAGGTGTTTAAAAGAGAAAATGGATGCAGTACATTTCGTCATCTCTTTGTCTATAATAGCCAAAAAGACTTCAAATGGAGACGAAATAATAAGACCTTTGGTCAAAAGAACTGTCTGAATTCAGTTTCTGCAGGGTTTTTTTCCAGAGCTTTTCATAAACTCTGCAGCAGACAATGGTGAGCCAAATATGCTCACTGTTTACATTACATTATGACTGTAAGCTCTTTGGGCATTTGTCTTTTCCTTGCTTATATAAATGCTACAAACTTTGGTAACATTAAAATAATAAAATTATTTAACACAGTATCTGACTTGCCACGTGCCTACCAGGGACAATTCCATTTATTGATTGATGGCCTAAATATATATGATGCTTACTTATACAAAGGAATCTTACAACGTACAGAGCTTAAAACAGCCATAAAAATAATAGAGTCACTTGCTGATCTAAATGAACTCTTCTTGTCTGATTGCTCTACAGAAGATGGCTGTATTCACCAATTCCTGAGAGGCAAAAGGATAGATGTCAGTCTGACCTGTGGGGGCATCCAGAATGGGGGGGGGGCATGGGAATGTCTGCCATGCCTTTCTTCTCTATTCTCTGTCTCCCTTGAATCCTGCTAAGGATGGAGCAGCTTGGTGACATTTATCAGCCAGATACAAATATGTTCATTCCAAAGCTCAGTGTAACAGAAAAAGCCAACATATATGCATGTGGATGTGTGTGAATGTTTCTGTCCCAAGTCACCTATTTCAGTGTTTCCCTTTTAGAAACCAAGGAGGAGCTGGAGGAATTGATGTCTGATATCAAGAAGACCGCCAACAAAGTGCGCTCCAAGCTAAAGAGTTGAGTATCTGCTGCAGGTGTAAGGAGAGAGCAGGCCACTCTTTGCATGACTGTAATTGGAGTTTTTTGGGGGGCTTCCAAGTCTCTCCCTGATTTGAAATAACAGATAATGAAGGGATGCAAGCTTCACCTGCTGTGCTTGAAGCTGCTCACAGAGAGTCATTGCCTTAGTGCAGCGGTCCCCAACCTTTCCGGTTTGGCGGACTGAGATTGGACAAGCGGCAGGCGTGTGTGTGAGCGTATGCAACTCCATTTGTGCCAGCGGTGGGGGCCCGCCACTTTTGGTTCCCGCCGCTCTCACAAGTGGAGTTGCATTTGCCCGTTGCTTCTGCAGCCCGGTTCCAAACGGACTGTGGCCTGGTAGTGAGCTGCGGCCCAGCATGGCAACTCTCAAATGAAACCTACAGGTGATAACTTGCCAGGTGCAAGTTTTAAAAATGGGTCATTTATAGTAGAATCCTTCTCTTCTGGAGAGTTATTTTTAGTCCAGTCTGAAATGGATGTTCAGCAGGCAGAGAAGGAGAGACAGAGACTGAGACCATCTGTTTACCCTGTAATGTGCTTTTTCTTCCCTCTCTGAAAATAAGTTCTATTTTCTGCTTTTTCTTAGGTATTGAACAGAATATTGAACATGAGGAAGGGCTGAACAGATCATCAGCAGACTTGAGAATAAGGAAAACTCAGGTGGGTTCATTTCTAAAAAAGCCATGTTGCCTATCAATTCAGGGGTTTTCATGCACAGAATAACCAGGATAATCAAATGGTAGATTACTTTTAAAAATCTTATAGCCTTTGAAAATGGTTCTTTCTGTTTCTCGACATCTACAACAGTGGTTGGCAATTATTTGGGAGCCTTGTATGCCATTGTATGATCTTCATGGGAATGTCTCCCATGACACATTGTCTGTACTGATGCCCAAAACTTAGATCTGTTGCAAAACACAGTGTGTTTGACATTCTCCTCCCTACCTCTTGTAAATGGGCTAAAGGAGGTTATGTTTGCAAGGAGCAAAGTCAAATCCAATCATCCAGAGGTTGTCCAAGCCTGATCTATATCGTCATTTGACCTTTCTGAAACCAAGCAGATTGATAATGCTCTGTGGAAGGTAAATAAGGAAATTACAGAGACACCATTGCCTGTTCTGTAATCATATGAATACCCCAAATACAGTGTTGAAGAGATAGTGAAATATGGGCTATTGAATGTTTTGGGGGGATTTAGCTTTTTTCTCTCTCTCTTCCATCCATTCCAAGAATATAAAAAAATAGACTAAGGGGGTCTTCATGTAGACTAACACTGAATTTTATCTGTCTAACCATGTGGCTTCAAGAAGCCCATAAAAACAGGCAACACAGTTGTTTATTTGATAAGAGGGTATATGTCGTGTGTCTGATTAACGAAACACTTAAAAGGACTTTCAGGCATATTTTCTCCTAAAAGCATTTATTAAGGTTACAGAGATGTCAGTACAGCATGGTGGAAATGCTTAGGTCTGGCTTCTCTTCCGTTACGCATACATTCCAAGCATTTTTCCCTGCCTCTATTTTGGGGTCATGGTTCACATCTTCCAATTAACTTGGAAGATGTGATTTACTTCCGGTTTGGGCTATCCTTATTCTCCTCCCTTTT
>NW_015386484.1:637094-640416 GCF_001527695.2 Protobothrops mucrosquamatus
TCCAAGCATTTTTCCCTGCCTCTATTTTGGGGTCATGGTTCACATCTTCCAATTAACTTGGAAGATGTGATTTACTTCCGGTTTGGGCTATCCTTATTCTCCTCCCTTTTCCCTGTTGCCTGGTTTAACTATAAAAATACCAGACAGTTCTGCATATTGTCAAAGCAAGAATATACAGTATTTGCAGCGTTGACAGTATACATGAAAGTTCCATTTAATATTCTCAGCAAGCAGTGATTGGTAAGCATCTTATTTCTCACAGGTTTGTTGCATCCTCTTTTCAAACCATTGGCCATGTTTTCTTCTTCCATAAATTCCATGTGCTCAGCATAGTATGAAAGAGCATTTTCTTTGTAAATTTAAAAATTGAGGAAAATGGGATTTTCACAGAAGCTTATGGATATATAAGCCACCAGTACCCAACTTTTTCAGAAGTATTCTGTTATAATTATGCCCCCCCCCCAGCATTCTACCTTATCACGGAAGTTTGTGGAGGTGATGTCAGAATACAATACAACCCAGACTGATTACCGGGAACGGTGTAAAGGAAGAATCCAAAGACAGCTGGAAATAAGTGAGTGCTTTCTTTATTAGTTCTTGTCATTCAAATTACCATGTTCATCGATTTCTTACAGAGGATTGGAATGGTGCAGTCCTGTGTTGTTCTTGTTTGTCCTACTTTCACAATTTGTTTGTGATCATTTTTCTTTTTATTGTGATACCACTATTTTTCTTGTGGTCAGGTTGCTGTTGAAGCATTCAGAACTACTGTACATATAGTTAAAAGCTTCCTGTTCAAGCTGAGAAAGAATATCTGTTCAATTGATGTTCTCCCATTTTCCACCAAATGTTCTGTGAAATGAAATGAAATCTATTTCTGTTCTTTAAGGCAAAGTTCACATTCCTAATTTCTTCTTAGTATTTCTTTCTTTTATAGTAAAAAATCAAATAAAAAAATTGTTACAAAAGAAAGATCCATAAATAATAATTAAAGATACAGATTCCCTTAGCCAGAGAATCAAAACAGACTAATTTAACTGTGATGCAGTTCATATTCAGGTAGACAGTGTAGTGGATTTTGAGTTACGATAATGATATTCAGTTTTTTACTGTAACCATTAGCCTGAAGGGAGATATTTTTGAAGTCTTGTTCCAAGTATGATAAAGCAAATGAAAGTTGAACTTAACCAAACTGAATTACTCCTTGCTTATCAAGGGGTTTTTTTTTTGGGGGGGGGGGGGTCAGCTCAACTGATGCTGTTCCTAAGAGAACTGATCTGTGACTTTAGAGTCCTTTTGGAGTCACAGCTACTGCTAGTTGCATAGTTGGAGGGCACGGCCCTTGCTCCGATAAACTGGTGCCAGTTCTGACATTACATGTAGTGGGAAAACCCAGCCCTAGTGTCAATGTATATCACCATTTCTCTACATAGGACTCTTTTGAGAATAAATGTCATCAGCCTTTGTGATGATTTATTTTTTTGCTATTAAATTTTTGTGGAATTATTGTTGTTTGGAGTTATTACCGTGGACATTTTAATTTCCTTCTAACAGGGTTTTTTAATGTAAAAATCCCAGAATCTGGGAAGATTAGGCAACATATAACCTAATAAATAAAATGCTGGGTGTGATTGGGAGATACCAATTTAGATCAGCGTTTTTCAAACTTAGCAATTTTAAGATGTGTGGACTTCAATTCCCAGAATTCCTCAGCCAGCATGTTAAATCGGAAGCCTGATTTAGACCATACAAATCGCAAGTACTCCTCGCCATTTCTCAGCTGCCACTAGGGATCCTTGGGGCACCTGGCCCAATTGCAGACTGGAGCAAGCAAATTTCCTTTCCTTTCCTATCGGCCACAAAACAAGCCAGTGTGAGAGATGAGAGCTGGAAAAGAGGCTATGAAGTGCCCCCCCCCCTGTGTTTTCAGTCTATGGACTGTAATTGGCAAAATATACCGAGCTGTGCTGCAGAAGAACAGGTGGTGCCTTGAGATCTGCTCTGTCCAGGTGGCTTTTTCAACATAAAAGGAGGGGATAGTAGATAACTATCAAAAAGTGGAAGGGGGCAGCAGGGTGTATTGGAAAGAAGTCTTGCGTGGAAGAGGCTAGGAATTAGAGAAAAGCCACTTGCAGACGTAGTGAGTAGGAAGGGAGGATTGTGTAGTGCCCATGCTTTCATCATGCCAAGGAAAAATGGGAAAGAAGGAAATTTGTGTCACTAGGTCACATTAGGGCCCTGCTTTTCTTTAAAAAAAAAATGAAATTTGAAATTTTGATTCTATATGTACTATCACTTTCTGCTGAGGGATATGTACTGCGTAGATCTTGCTAACCAGTTTTGATCAATTTTATAGTATGTCTGAGCAGGCTGTGTTAAGTGGGCTAGGGTTCATATTAATGTGTTTGTGAGGGTTGTTGGACTTAGTTCTGACTGCTGTGCTGAGATGTTGGTAAAGTCAGAAAGGATAACAGAGGCAGGTTATGAGAATTATATGAAAGGATCCAAGTAAGAGATATGGGCAAGGTTTGAACTACTGGATGTTGGGAAAGAAAGATAGATTCTATTGTTCAACCACTAACTTCTTAATATCATTTGCAGCTGGCAGGACCACCACCAGTGAGGAACTGGAGGACATGCTGGAGAGTGGGAATCCAGCTATATTCTCCTCTGGGGTAAGCACACTCTCCCTTTGCCTTGGGATTTGGCCAATCTTTTCTTTGTCCACACCGCTGAGAGTAGACCCAAAGGTGCCATTTCAAAAGGCACCTGGACAACCTCACAATTCAAAGAAGAAGAGCAGTGACATCCCTAGGAAGAAACCTGAACATCACCATATTGCTGGGTGATAAAGGAAGATATCTTGCATAGTTATCCTGAGCACAGATGATTAAATACTAAGGTGGACACTTTTCTGAAAGACCCTGTTACATATGAGACTCTTGATATTCTAAGGAAAAGGTCCTTGATTTCCTGCAACAACTGCTGAAGGACAATGGCATTAACAAGCCACAATACTACCGCCTTTAGCCTGGGGAAGCTACTCCATGCATAAATAGACTCCCCAAAATCCACACAGAGGGCACTCCATTCAGACCAATTGTCAGCAGCATCAACTCCATTACCTAAAAACAAAGACCAGTTGCTTGGGACAACCATGACCTGGATGACTGAGACTCTCCATAGATTCATTCTGAGAGTAGAGTTTAGCAGTGCCATCTTTGAGTCCTTACAATAGCAATAGCACTTAGACTTATCTACCATTCCGTAGCAACAGTAGTAGTAGTAGTAGTTATTATTACTACTACTACTACTACTACTA
>NW_015386484.1:643727-665741 GCF_001527695.2 Protobothrops mucrosquamatus
TGGTCAAAGACTTCTGGGGTATTATTCTTCCACTGCCTATGCTTAGCAATATTTGATTGCGAGATAGGTGGTTATATAAATATGAAGAATCATTAAGTATGAAAGTATGAAAAACATTCATAATATTACTTATTGTTATGTGTTATTTAGCTTGTTTGGTTATTCTAAGTAGCAAATTCATCAATGGTAATACATGCACGTTATTTTTGTTAATGGTATAGTTAATTCTGCAGTTTCATTTTTTTTTTCTCTTTTGGGATTTTTCTTCATGGGAGGCTAAGAACAGTAATGATACTCAGTATCCCTTTGATTCTTCAGATGTCTGCTGTCATTGCCCACCAACAGAAAAATCCATACGTGCTAGAAGCTCTGCGTTTTTTCCCCGAAGAAAGCCATAATTTTTTACCAATTTATAAACTTGTTCTAGCCAGCCACAGAAAATCAGGAAAATGTGATCTCCAGAAATATCTACCCAGAATGGAAAGTCTTCCTGGACCATATGCCATTAGTGTTCCAATGCTGCTTTTTTTTTTTTTTGCTAGATCATCATGGACTCCAACATTACAAAGCAGGCATTGAATGAGATTGAGACCCGGCACAGTGAGATCATCAAGCTAGAAAACAGCATCCGTGAGCTCCATGATATGTTCATGGACATGGCCATGTTGGTGGAAAGCCAGGTGAGAGCTGCTGCAGAAGAATGGACTTATTTACTTATTGGCATACCAGGTAGCAACATCTAATCGTCTGTTAATTAGTCTCCGGTCTCTACACTACCCTCTGCTAGAGATACTGCAATGATATATTTGCACTGTAGTTCCTACATTAAATAGAGGGCTGGAATAAAGGTCTTTTGTTAGCTCTGTGGTTTGGATCACACAAAAAAATTATTTTTGTTGATTCAAATTTCCCTATACAACCCTGCTTCAAAGATCTTAAGGTTTCATTTCATGACTCGCCCTGTTTACTGTGTTAACTCCTTTTGTTTTCACATGGTGTATTAAAATATAGACTAACATCATTGAATGTCCCCTTCCCCCCCCCACCAAATCGAAGTTAGAGCTAAATGTCTTTTCAGTGTTATGCAAAATGCAAATATTTGGCTCTTATAGGACTTGGTTAAGCATATTGTTGAAATTATGATGGGGCAGTGAGATCAAGCCCACCACATCTGATTTGTTCAAAATTTGCTGTAGTTTGAACGTAAAGGCTCTCCGCAAGAAGGGCAAAAGAGAATCCTTACCTGGGAACAAGGAAAAAGCAAGATGTAGGCATTTGATCTTGCAATTTTTCTTCTGCTATTGTGCAAAGCACTACACAGTGTGATCATGCTTTGTAAATTATTGTCAATAATAACTTTCTGGAAGAAGCTAAATTTGTGTCCATATTTCTGTGGAAATAATAGAGGAAGGAAAGCTCTTTAACTTCCCTCAGCTAGGGACTTCCTATAGCAGGGGTAGGCTATGCCTATTCCCCTCAGCATGGCTGGCTCAGGAATTCTGGGAGTTGAAGTCCACGAGTCATAAAAGAGCCAAGGTTGCCTATCCCTGGCCTATAGAATCCATAGATTTTTCACTTGGCCTCCTTCCATTTCTTAGCTGCTGTTGATTTTCTTTAAGTTCTAATTAAATTTATTTTATTATCTTTTTTAATTAAATAAAGCAAAAGTGGTAATTACCTTGCAAAAAGAAAGGGCAGTGTCATTTATGATAAATGTAGCTCTTATTATTGTGATGCCTTTGACCACTTTACTTTTTCACTACCTGTGACAAACTGTTGTTTCACTACCTGTGAGAAACTGTTGTTGTGTTATTACGGTATTATTATTTCATTTTCTGAACCATTTTCCTTTTGGAGGTTTAGAGAAGAACCTAAGCCAATTTTAGGTAATAAAAGCAATTCTTTTTAAAGTAAATTAAAACAAGGCTCAATAAAGGTTTATTTAAAAAAAAAGGCAAGGTAGTTTGTTCCTGGCAGAGGAAATGCCTGGGTGGATTGATGTGCTTTTATCTGATGTTAAAAGGACAGCAATATGGGGAAGAGCTATACTTTACTGAGGAAAGAGGTCCTTAATTGNTGGTCAAAGACTTCTGGGGTATTATTCTTCCACTGCCTATGCTTAGCAATATTTGATTGCGAGATAGGTGGTTATATAAATATGAAGAATCATTAAGTATGAAAGTATGAAAAACATTCATAATATTACTTATTGTTATGTGTTATTTAGCTTGTTTGGTTATTCTAAGTAGCAAATTCATCAATGGTAATACATGCACAAGTTATTTTTGTTAATGGTATAGTTAATTCTGCAGTTTCATTTTTTTTTCTCTTTTGGGATTTTTCTTCATGGGAGGCTAAGAACAGTAATGATACTCAGTATCCCTTTGATTCTTCAGATGTCTGCTGTCATTGCCCACCAACAGAAAAATCCATACGTGCTAGAAGCTCTGCGTTTTTTCCCCAAAGAAAGCCATATTTTTTTACCAATTTATAAACTTGTTCTAGCCAGCCACAGAAAAATCAGGAAAATGTGATCTCCAGAAATATCTACCCAGAATGGAAAGTCTTCCTGGACCATATGCCATTAGTGTTCCAATGCTGCTTTTTTTTTTTTTTTTGCTAGATCATCATGGACTCCAACATTACAAAGCAGGCATTGAATGAGATTGAGACCCGGCACAGTGAGATCATCAAGCTAGAAAACAGCATCCGTGAGCTCCATGATATGTTCATGGACATGGCCATGTTGGTGGAAAGCCAGGTGAGAGCTGCTGCAGAAGAATGGACTTATTTACTTATTGGCATACCAGGTAGCAACATCTAATCGTCTGCTAATTAGTCTCCGGTCTCTACACTACCCTCTGCTAGAGATACTGCAATGATATATTTGCACTGTAGTTCCTACATTAAATAGAGGGCTGGGATAAAGGTCTTTTGTTAGCTCTGTGGTTTGGATCACACAAAAAAATTATTTTTGTTGATTCAAATTTCCCTATACAACCCTGCTTCAAACATCTTAAGGTTTCATTTCATGACTCGCCCTGTTTACTGTGTTAACTCCTTTTGTTTTCACGTGGTGTATTAAAATATAGACTAACATCATTGAATGTCCCCTTCCCCCACCCCACCAAATCGAAGTTAGAGCTAAATGTCTTTTCAGTGTTATGCAAAATGCAAATATTTGGCTCTTATAGGACTTGGTTAAGCATATTGTTGAAATTATGATGGGGCAGTGAGATCAAGCCCACCACATCTGATTTGTTCAAAATTTGCTGTAGTTTGAACGCAAAGGCTCTCCGCAAGAAGGACAAAAGAGAATCCTGACCTGGGAACAAGGAAAAAGCAAGATGTAGGCATTTGATCCTGCATTTTTTCTTCTGCTATTGTGCAAAGCACTACACAGTGTGATCATGCTTTGTAAATTATTGTCAATAATAACTTTCTGGAGGAAGCTAAATTTGTGTCCATATTTCTGTGGAAATAATAGAGGAAGAAAAGCTCTTTAACTTCCCTCAGCTAGGGACTGCCTATAGCAGGGGTAGGCTATGCCTATTCCCCTCAGCATGGCTGGCTCAGGAATTCTGGGAGTTGAAGTCCACGAGTCATAAAAGAGTCAAGGTTGCCTATCCCTGGCCTATAGAATCCATAGATTTTTCACTTGGCCTCCTTCCATTTCTTAGCTGCTGTTGATTTTCTTTAAGTTCTAATTAAATTTATTTTATTATCTTTTTTAATTAAATAAAGCAAAAGTGGTAATTACCTTGCAAAAAGAAAGGGCAGTGTCATTTATGATAAATGTAGCTCTTATGATTGTGATGCCTTTGACCACTTTACTTTTTCACTACCTGTGAGAAACTGTTGTTGTGTTATTACGGTATTATTATTTCATTTTCTGAACCATTTTCCTTTTGGAGGTTTAGAGAAGAACCTAAGCCAATTTTAGGTAATAAAAGCAATTCTTTTTAAAGTAAATTAAAACAAGGCTCAATAAAAGTTTATTTAAAAAAAAAAAGGCAAGATAGTTTGTTCCTGGCAGAGTTGTTATTCTGCAAATGCCTGGGTGGATTGATGTGCTTTTATCTGATGTTAGAAGGACAGCAATATGGGGAAGAGCTATACTTTACTGAGGAAAGAGGGCCTTAATTGGGGTGCTGTCACAGGAAATGCTTTCTAAAAGGTTGGATTGCATTGCAAATGTCTGTCTGTTTTCTTTTAAACATGACCTCCTGGGAAACTTCACTGACAGAAATGATGTGACATGGTTGATTTCCATATGCCCCCCCTCCCTGTGCAACCCATAGAGAGTGAAGCAGGGAGAGCTGAAGGGAACTTCAAGCATGGGGTTGGTGGGCTACATTTACAGAGACAGGCAGAGAGGAAAGTGGAGAGTTCCTCCTTTGGAAAGACTCGCCCTCTTAAAAGGTGAATACATTTGATTCCTGATGGTCTGGCCCTGCCTTTCTTTGTACCGCTCCTGACCCCCTCTTTCTATCTCCCATGCTACCGTGCATATCCGGATAAGACAGTTCAGGTATTGGCAGGTAATGCCCATTTTCCCAGAATTGGGACAATTGCATGTCTATGCTGCATGGCTGCTTCATGATTCTGCATGCTCCTGCAGTCTTGTTGGGAAGTGGAAGGGTGATGGCCAAGTTGCTAGCTTGTCTAGAAAAGATGCTGGAGGAGGGAAGAATAGGTTGGTGTTACAGCATATGTGCTTCATGTAAAAAAATTCAAGACTTGATCCCAGGAATCTAAGAGAGGTGGGCTGGATCCAAGGTAATTGTTACTAGCTGAAGACAACACCAGGTTCAATGACCCAATCTTTCGTTGTATAATGTTCTCCCTCTGGTACTCAGTCATTTCTTGGATTTCTCTTGAGAGTTAAGAAGAAGTTGCTAGGCTAGTTAACGCGATTAAGGCTTCACCAAGCAGCATAATCCTCATTTCCCAGAACAGTCACCCACATGGCCATTGCTGAAAATTTTGAGAATTGGTCCACATATCAGGAGTGGATGTGGGGGAAGTTGCAATTCTAGTATCTTATTTAACCTCAAAGGTTATCAAGGCAGATTGAAAAGGATTTTAAGTCAGCTAGGCCAAAATCCTGGAAAGCAGAGAGGGCCCCACCCCCCCGTACTTTTCTGAACAACATAAAAGTTCTAGATATAGTCCCTCAACTTAGCATGTTGAGCATGGAATCTCAGTCATTGAGCCAAGTGGTCATTAAGCAAGACATCACATGACTACTCCTGCGACTGATTTACTCAATGACCGCAATCTCAACACTCCCAGTTGTGATTATTAAGTGATTGTGTGCGTCATTAAGCAGATGGAGTCCCTGGTAAGGAGTACAGGATGCCTGGCAGGGGAAACCCAGGGGGGCTCTGCTCAGAAGCTGAAAATTATCCTTGCCAAAATCAAAGCAGGATTTTCAGCTTTAGGGGGAGGCACATTTACCCCACCTTCCTGAGGTGCTCTAGGCTCTTACTTTATTACACTGCATCTATGTTTGGATATCAGCTCCCTCCCCTTTCTATGATCTGGCTGAAAAAGCTGCCTGCTGAAGAATGGCATCTCTGCTCCATGTGTGGAAAGGATCACCTTCGGCAGGATGCAGAAATGGAGTTCAAATAATCAGGATCTGAGCTTTGCTTCTGCTCCCTGTGGAAGGATCTCATGTCTCCTCCACGTGCAGAAAGGGACTCCTTCCACAGGGTATAGAAATGGAGCTCAAATCATCAGAATCTGAGTTTCATTTCTGCATCCTGCCAAAGGAGTTCAGCTCCCCTTGGCAGGCAGCTCATTCAGCCAGCTCCCAGAAATGAGAGAAAGTCATCTTGATAGGTAAGCAGTAGCTCACAACCTTCCCTTACCAGCTTCCCTTTTGACTTTCTGGGGTAGCTGGCAGAGAAGATTGCAAATGGCAATCACATGGTTGTGGGCCACTTGGCAGCCAGTCACAAGGCACCCAGATTGCAATCACACAACCATGGGGTGGGGGAACATTTTACAATGACCAGAACTGCTTTATGGCCATAAAACACACTTTCCGAGGAGACCATCTTAAACTTTGAACAGTCATTAAATGACTGATCATAAGTTGAGAACTACCTATAAACATTACTTTTACAAGCGTGTCTTGTATGTTTTAATGAGTGCTGCTTTGTAATAAATGTGGGGAGACTTTCTCTGCATGCACTTGTGGTTCTTTTCTTGGTATGCTGCTACAGCAGCTGTGCCTTTGTGATGCTGAGTGCCTTTTATGGAGTAGTGTTTTCCTTGCTTTCTGTCTGTGTGTGTATGTGTGTGTGTGTTTTATTAGACAATAGAGTAAGACTCTAGAATCTTTGTCTAGGCACCTCCACCCTATAATCATGTACAGTTGAAAACACAGGAAAAGGGAGACTTCAGCTTCCTAGCCTTGGGAAAAGCATTTGGGATTCACATTGAGACTATAAATCCTGAATAAATAGTTTTGAGAGTCTCAAATTCAAGTTTGTACTTCTGCCATTGAGGCCTCTTCAAAGTGAAAACTACATACCATAAAAGAATAAAAGAAATTTAGAACAATAAAGCCTGAAGTGGACCAAGCAATAGTGAATATTAAAGCAGTTCTTTTATTATTTACTGCTAAAGATTTTTCCTCTGCTTCCTCAAACATTTCTAAGAAAGCTTTGTGTATACCAACCAATGTGGTATGGCGATGAAAATGTTGGAATAGGAACAGAGAGATCTGAATTTGAGTCTCTCCTCAAGTACAGTACCGAAGATATCTAGAGGATTATGGATTTGGTACTCTTTCTTAGCCCAAACTTTCTGATAGAGGAAAAAATAGAAGGAGGGAGTACTTGGTATGGCACTTTGAGGTCCTCTACAAAAGGTGGATTAGAAATAAAATAAATAAAATTTTAAAATGAGATCATTATTAACCTACTCATTTGAAGTCCTGAAATACATAACAGAAAAGCTAACAAGGATGAAGGCAGAAGAAGAAAAGCACCAGCTTAAGGATAACCTCTGATGCAGTGGCAGGCTGGGTACAAGTAGAATAGCTTGATGGAGCATGTTTTTCAGCTGAGTTGATGAATAGCTCTGAGGCCATCTCATTTTGCCATAACCTTTGAGAATAAAAGCTGTTGAGGAATATGTACAGGTAGTCCTCGACTTACGACCACCATTGAGCCCAAAATGTCCGTTGTTAAGTGAGACATCTGATAAGTGTGTTTTGCCCCATTTTACAACACTTCTTGCCCAAGTTGTTAAGTGAATCACTGCAGTTGATAAGTTAGTAACCTAGCTGTTAAGTAAGTCTGACTCCCCCATTGACTTTGCTTTCAGAAGGTTGCGAAAGGGGATCACATGACCCTGGGATGCTGCAACGGTCATAAGTACGAACCAGTTGACAAACATCTGAATTTTGATCACATAATCATGGGGATGCTGCAAAGGTCGTAACTGTGAAAAATGGTCATAAGTCACTTTTTTCAGTGCCGTTGTAAGTTTGAATGGGCACTAAATGAACTATTGTAAGTCGAGAACTATCTGTATAAGGGGGCATGTGACATAAAGTATCCCAGTGAGGACTCAGGACCCTCCTTGCCCCACATCCAGCCCTAAATCACACAGTTTCAATCTAGTCATTCTGCTCTCTTTTGTTCTTTCTGATGACAGGTCTAGCAGCAAATGCAGGGCAAAGGAGGCTGAAAGCGCCATTCCCACTCCACGTGGATGTGAGAAAAGAGGTAATAGGGAGAACCTCAGCATCCCTCAAGCCACGTTTTTTGAAATCTATGTGCATCCCCCGTTGTGCAGGGCGAGATGATCGACCGCATTGAATATAATGTGGAACACTCCGTGGACTATGTGGAGAGGGCTGTGTCTGATACCAAAAAAGCTGTAAAGTACCAGAGCAAAGCACGGCGGGTAAGCACTGGTCTGTGATGTGTACAGAAGGAGAGTGTGTGTGTGCGCGTGTGTATGTTAAGCCATCCTATGGTATCCCAGAGATGCAATGGCAGATGTAGGAAAGTATGGTAGTAGAAAACATTAAGACTTGCTCAGAAGACAAGCATTGTCTTCATCAACCCTAGTTTGCCTTGAAATACAAAGATACATACCGTAGATTGCGATATCTCTCTCTCTCTCTCTCTCTCTCCCTCCCTCTCTCTCTCTCTCTCTCTCCCTCCCTCCCTCCCCCTCTCTTGATTGCTGTTGGAAGTTGTCCCCCTGGTGTTCCTTTTCAAACACTGCAACTCTGCATCAACCCTTGAAAATACACATTTTCAACACAGGCAGTTTATTTGTTTATTTTGTAATAGTATACATGCTGCCTCCTCCTCTGAGGACTCTGGGCAGGTCACAATAAGATCAAAATCAGAACAGTCAGAACAATTAAAATCAATCAAATAAAACCCCATCCTTAGACCTTAAAGCATAAGATACTTCCACTCTGTACTAGGCCCAAAGATCCACTGGAATACCATAATCATGGCTGTGAGGCCACCCTCACCTTGGGGACTGCCACTAAGGAGTCCTGCTCCAACTTTTTCCCCTGGACCTCTTGCAGGAATGACTCTAGCCTGCCTGTGAAATGCCTGAGGTGGAGGGGCAGATTCTACCTGTCTCAGACAAGCCTAAAGGTAACAAGGAACTGAACCATAAAGATAAACCATGAGAAAGGAGCTCAGTGGCACAGTGGTTTGAATTCAGTATTGCAGGCTAACTCTGCCCACAGACAGCAGTTTGATCCTAACTGACTTAAGGTTGACTCCATCTTCCATCCTTCCGAGGTCGATAAAATGAGGACCCAGATTGTTGGGGGCAATATGCAGACACTGTAAACTGCTCAGAGAGGGCTGTAAAGCACTAGGGAGTGGTATATAAGTCTAAGTGTTATTGCTAAGTGCTCTACAAAGATGATAGCCATTACCTTGAACTGGACCCAGAGGTCAACTGCCACAGTCCAGCTCCTGTAAGATTGCTGTTATTCTGCTGTGTCATCATTGATCATCCATCTGGCTGGGAGCTGCATTTTGGATCAGTAATAGCTTCCAAACTGCCTTTCACATCAGGCCCCTTCCACCTAAATCATCTTAAAGCCAATAGGATTCTTACAATATATTTTAAAGATATCTGCAATATTGTTATCATAGTCTTCAGCCTAAAGTAAGAATTAAGTCACTGCCTGCACACTTAAAGTCAAAATGAAAGGAAAAATAGATGGGCGAGAAAGAAAAAAACACAAATTCCATTTCTTTAAGCTAAATAAATGAAATAAAAAAGATACAATCCCTGACCTACCTTCTTAAATCCTCAAAAACATAGCAGAAAAGGAACAGCGAAGAAGGCATCCCATAGGTGAACTATCTGGAATCAAATCATTTCAGGGAGTAGAGCAGTTCCCTGGAACAGCCCTGCTTCTCTTTGCTGTAATTTTCTATGCAGGCTCAGGGACACCTCTCAGGTCTGCATTATTGCTATTTCTTCCTTCTCTTGCAGAAGAAGATTATGATTATCATCTGCTGCGTCATTCTGGGAATTGTCATTGCTTCTACTATTGGTGGAATATTTGGCTAAAAGCCTGCAACCATCCAAGAATATCGCTTATGGGAGTAAGGAGATGAATAAGAGCACCGGAGGCACCCAGCCCACCACCCATCTGGGCCCATCCAAACCCTGTACCCGCCATTGGAGAATACTGGCGGACCAGCACTCTCGTCTCTAATGCATGATTATTTGTGTTAACACTATGTGTTAAGTACAGTGTACGTGTTGGGGGAGGGATGGTGCTGGGGGGATGGTGGGAAGGCAAGTGTGTGCATGACATGCTCAAGGTTTTGGCAGTTCTACCACCTTTTGACCTCTTCTTGATGGTCAGATCTCTTCAAACCCCTTTCCCTTCCTTCCAGTGAGGTCCTCTTTCTTCTCCCCAAAATAAGAGTTTGCTACAACAGCTATGCACAGTTAATCCAATCCCTGCCCTGGCAGGGAAAAGGTCTGGTCATCATCATCTGTCGCCAGAACTGTGTGCTCTGCACTGCTGCTTGTAAGAGGTAGGGGAGCCTCTTTGGCAAGGCCAGTCTTCCTCTTTTTTAGCCATGGGCTAAAAACACCCTTTTGTAGTGTTGCAGGCCTGTTCATCTAGGACAGGGGTAGTCAACCTTGACTCAGGAATTCTGGGAATTGAAGTCCACGAGTCATAAAAGAGCCAAGGTTGACTACCCCTGATCTAGGATATTCTGATTTTTTTATTATTATTCTGCAGCTGCCCAGCCAGGATTAAAAGATGGGTATGGCCCACCTGGCCCAAATCTGTGTCTTCCACAGTTCTGCTCTGAGCACCATTTCTGTTCAGTGGAAACCTCAGTCTCTTTTTCCATTTCCGAAGAAGCACTGGGCTTCTTTTCTCTTGCCTTCCTGAAAGCAAAATGTAATGTTATTTCTTTAAAATGTCATTCAAGGTTTGTTTGCTTAAAAAAGCAGAAAGGTGATCTGCAAAACCACTAATAATTACTTCCACACAACCAGCTAAATTGGAGGAGTCAAAGGTAAACTTCACCACATCCAATTAGGTCTTCTGGATGTGTTAACCAAGAGCTGGTGGATGATGAAATGGGAATTTACAAATGCATATTTTAGAAATGTGTTCCAGACAAGTTGCAGCTCCTCTGTCACGCAACACAACAAATCCAAGTTTAAAATATTATGAGAAGCAGCCTTATATGGAGGGCCTATTAAAATGGTTGTGGTACTAATGTGTCCATGGCGTTCCTTGGTCCTTACCAGACCTTCTGTCCCATTTAAAAAAAAAAAAAGCTATATTTCAAAGTTGGCTTTTTGACCCTTGTACTGGTAGAAAATAAAATGGTGGCTGCAAAAAAGGTGAAAGTCAATCAGGCTGGTGATAAACTTTTTAACAATTTAGTTAAGAGAGCAAATAGAATTCTCAATCATTTGCCCTCTGGTAAAGGGGTATTTTGTGACTGGGACAAAGACACCTGTAGTGTGTTGAAAATCCAGTTTTGCCCACTGGAATAGAACAGCTGAGGACCTGCCTTCAATGAAGTTACCACTGACATCATGCCTGCAATACACGTTGGGTGCTTGAGCTATGCCAGAGACTGAAACCTCCTTGGCCTTGAATTAGCTTTTTTGTGCTTAAGACCAACTGGGTTAGTCCAGCTTCTGCCATTGTAAAATTTCACTCTCGTTACCTGGATATCTGACTCTTTACCTGTCCACTGCATTGACCAACAGCAAAAGGCTCATTATTAATCAAATTCCACTTATCCTTTCTTTTTCTGTGGGCTGCTTCACTTGAGGATTTCACCAGGTGGTTCTTGAAAGAGAAATGCAGACTGGGGTGTTCCCACATTTTCTTTTAGAGGAGCTGCCTGGACCTACTTCTGATGACAGAAACGGTGGGGTGGCTCATCTTCTCCCTTTTACATGCCACAAGCTGCCTCCTGTGGTTATTCCAGACTACACAGAAATTGCCAAATCTTCACCCCACATCCCAGCACTCTAGTCTTAACTTAGCTCTTCCAGCTGCTTCACAACACCAGCAGTATCTTTCATACAGTAACTTTCTGGACCAAGAACCTGCTCTCCTATCCTCTCACCTAAGGGATGCTTGCTTCTCATCAGTTTGTCTTAAGTCAGAAATGGCTTATTGGTGGAACAAGAAACTCCAGCAGAGTCTGCTTAAGGATAGAGCGAGCTTACATAATCCTCGTTGCAGGATTCAAGATGAGCTTCAAAAACCTTTGTGCAACCTTGCAATTCCAGAACGAAAACATGGTTAGGTGAAGTTCACACTTGGAAGACCGACTGCCGAGATACTGGCTCCTCTTGTTTTTTCTTCCATAGTAGCCAGTAAAATATTGAAAATAACCTCTGTTGAATAGTTATAACCAAGTTTCAATTTTGCTCATGGCAGTTCCCCGCCTTCTGAAACTGTTATGCTGCTTCCTTTGTTTTCCCCGGTTTGGGTGACCTTAATTAACTTTTCTACAATCGGCATGGGGGCAATAGCCCTGCTGCAGCACTAGGGCAGCTACTGCTCTCAATTCACACCTTCCTTTGTTGCATGTCACAAATAGAGCTGTTACTAGTACGTCTGTGCTTCAGGAATCTCTCCAGATACTGAGAGAAAATGTGTCAATCATCTTTAATCTTAAAAAAAAAAAATAAACCCTCTGAAGTGCCACTGTAGTCTCACCTGTTGCAGTATTCAGCATTCTTGCAGGGGAAGACATTTCACCTACGATGTCATATAGGCCTCCCCAGGAGTTGTAATGTTGCTGTACAATGTGAATTAAGTGCCCTTGTCTCTTGTGGCCCTCAAGTCTCACTTTCCACTTGGGGAATCTGGAACTAATCCTCTATTGCCTCCTTTCTACATTCCAGTCTCTCTCTTTTTTGTTGTTGCTTAATTTGTCCCCAAATATCTTTTCCTCACCACCTCCAAACTTCAGGGGGCAAACAGCTTTCTTTTATGAATGAACTTTTATGTATAATAAAGAATATTTATATCAAATATTTCATCCTTTTGAGTCTTCTGTGAACCGGAACATAGAGGGGGATAAGCTGTACTTACATGACTTCTGAGCTGGTTATACAGAATTTAATTTTAAAGATGTACACCTTTTGGATCATTTATTACAGCAGATAAGTATTCAGATTTTCGTACTCCTGGAAATGAAAGCAGAACCCCATAGCAAGTAACTAACTTACCAAGATATTTTCTAGTTTCTGATACAATACATACCTTTTTTAAATGTCAGTAGCTAGAAAATCTTAAATAGTGCTGTGTTTCTTAACTGATTTGCTTCTGCTCAGCATAGAGGTCAAAATAAGATGGTGTCTACCAGCACCCTTTTTTAAGGCACAGAAGGTAAAATGCTTGATCTCCTAAACCCAGATTTTTGCTTGTGTTGGTTCTGGTCCAGAATAGCTTTAGGACACAATATCAATTTTATCATTCCTCCAGCTTTAAAAGCCAACATGGAAATCTCAAAATACATTGGGGGCTATTGGGGGGGCCCCTTGCAGCAGCTTAAACCAACTAGCAATGATGCAGAATCCGTTTCCCAGACTTCATTTAATTGAGAGTTGGAGTAGTAAAACCGACACAACTTAATCTGAAACCATCAAAAGCCAAAGGAGGCTCTGAGAGTCAGGCAGCAAAGAAACGGTGAATTGTTTGGGTCCCATATTCTCTGTGAGAAGTTCTTTTTAAAGGGGCTGGAGCAGAGAAGGGACTGTGGCCAGCCTGGAAGTCTTCAGCAGCTTCTGTTCAGATTATGAATCTGCTTCCTGTTCCACCCCACAACAAACAGCCTAGCTCCAAAAAACTTCGAAGAATGACTTCAATCCAATTAGCAGGAAGTCAGAAGTGAGGTTTCCGCTTTCGACCTGTGTATTTTGTGTCTGTTCTCACGCTCCTGCAGATGAACCATAAAAGAAAAAGTAAGAATGGGCAAAATGCAGGAAGCAGAGATAAGAGGTTCTCCAGCATGGTTGGATGGAGAATCCACTAGTGGGTTGTCTTAATCTTCATGCTGAGAAAAGGTGCTCAGGTAAGACAACGCCCCATTTCTGCAAAACTTCAAATGCTGGGAGGGGGAGGTGGTAGTGGTGGGGAAATCATGTTGATAATTTTGGTAACTGACAATTATCAATGTTTTTTGGAAAGGCAAGAGGCACAAATGGGCATGGAAAGTGGTTGGGGTTGTGGTCACACATAAGAGGACACCAGGTTTTTTTGGGAGATTTTCTTTTAAGTAGCTTAAATCTAACTTAGTAGAATAGTGTGCTCTATCCTTTTGACTTGGTGTAATAGGAATAGAACAGAATAGAATAAAAACTTTGCCACTAATCAGCATACATTAAAATGAAATGTTGTTGCATTCAGCTCTCAAAAAAATACCATTATGTATATATCCACATACACATATATGACACAGAGAAACAACACAGCCTAGTTTGAATGTATACATATACATGGCGAAGACGGATGGCATAAGGAACAAAGCTGTTACAGAATCTAATAGTTCTGCTATAAATACTTAGAAACCTCCTCCCAGAGGGGAGCAACAGAAACAGACCATGAAGTGGGTGTGTGGGGTCTCTAACAATGCTTCAAGCTCTAAAAGCACATAGCGCTTATAAGCAGTATCCTGAATAACGGGAAGCAAGCTTCCTATAATCTCAGCTGCCCTTACCACTCTCTGTATGGACCTTCTATCTGAGACACTGCTACCACCAAACCAGTGATGCAGTTTGTTAAAACTCTCTCAATCATGCCTCTGTAAAAAGTGGCCAGGACAGAAGGAGAAAGATGTGCTCTCCTCATCTGATGCAAGAAATGCAAACGCTAAAAATAATGTATGAAAAGACCAAGTTGGTGGAGTGGGTTGGTGCACCATATGAATGACTTACTGGGGATTTAATTGTCTCTCTTCTGTCGCATGATCAAGACAATGTCATAGAGAAGTGTTGTAAAAACAAGACCCCTGGCATTTTGTCTCAATGTCCAGTCTGATTTTCATGAGGGTAGCGGAGACAGTCACCAATCTTGGCTTTGATCCTGATCATGCGCCAATAGATTCTCAGCCTTTTGGCAAAGATCGAGTTATTTATTTGTTTGTTTGTTTATTGTTTTAAAATAATGATCAACAAAGGAAAAGAAACAATACAATACTGCACTTGAAAATTAAGTGCAGTATAGAGTATAAATTGTGTTTATTGTGGCAAAAATGATACCTGGGAGAGGAAAGGGAAATGCTAACCTTTGCAGTAGCAGCTGCTTTTTCCAGCAAACTGGGGAAAATAGCCACAGAAAGTCTGACTAAGCCATCTGCTATTAGATGTTGCCAGCACATTTGGCTGCAAAAGAGATTGCAAGGTCAGCCATGTCACGCAAACACAGCTTTCATATCTGTTTCCTGCCTAAATATGATAGGAAACTACACCAACAATTCTCAGCAATTTTAGTTGGAGGGATCTGTCAAGGTTCCCCAAAAGGGAGGCCATATTTTGCTCTGAGGCAACAAGGGCCTCTTCTATGGAACAGAAAGAATCTTGCAGAGTTCAGACTTACTTGCCCTGTCGTCGCCGCCGTTCTTTCTTCTCCAACACCCAGTCTCTACTCTTCTTCACTGACTTCCCTTTGGCATTTCTAAACCGGATCCTTGAGGAAAACAAAAATATTATCAACTGTTTACTTTAATTCAGTGCCAAGTGGCCTCAGAAAACAGCAAAACAAAAAAACAGAATAGAGCAAACAAGCAACACAAAAATTACCACTTTTTCAAAGGTCCTTCAATGGACTTTAAAAGGTCCTTTAAAAGGTCTACCAACAGGTAGAAAACAGTACAAATTGCTGAAAGTCTTTGTCAATTGTCAACTGGGGCAGTAACTGAGACGGTCCCACTTTTAAAGTACCATCTTGCCTCCGACAGTGAAAATCAGAATAAAGCCTCAGAGTAGTCCATATAGGAAGACGTGATTTTGCTGAAATGACTAGAATTTTTAAAAAAAACAACTTGGTGGAAATGAAGTAACAACGTATGGACTTATTGTACAGTATATTACCATAGTTTAAAAGACCAGTGCAACAAATGACAGAAACTATTCCAACCTTATTCAGGAAGGATGTTGGATTTCATTTTTCTAACTCCCAGCCAGTATTGGGAGAAAACTAGATTAGCTAAGATTGGGCTACACATCCACTAATTCATATAATTGCCAAATCAGAGCATTTCCATTACCAGCGTGTCAGAGGCAGGAAAACATGGCAATTAGGCTATTGATTACCACGACAATGATCCTCTGGCTATTGCTGTTTGTCTCTCCTCCAAGCCATGAAGAGGGTGAGTGTAGCCTTACACAGCCTTTAGGGAGGAGGAGACGTTGCTGATTTGCCTATCAAGCCCACACGCCCTAGAAAAGATTGCACTGCAAGCAACACTTGCTTTAGACAACTTGCTTATAGGCTCTTGCTTCTCCCCGTATCCTAAAAGGCAAACCACTCTTGTTCTTATTTTGTAGTTTGGGGTCTGGGGGTCAAGAGCAAAATAATTCAGTCTGAACCACCCTAAACCCAAAGGTCCCCCTGCTTCCAGTTCTGGCCTTGGTACCTTTCCTTGGTGAACTTGGCCTCTGTGGTCTCTTCTTCACTGCACTCTGTACCAAGACCCTGCCAAAACCACAAAATAAAACAATCCATGTGAATTTAATTGAAAGAGAAACACCAACCACGAAAAAGGCAACCATCAGCCTTACAATGCAGTCCAGACAAGCACACCCCAAAAATACTAGCTCTAACTTTACCTGAAAAGTGACATTAACAGAATCTTGCAAGTCTGAAAGAATTTCTCTCCCACCTCATCTTTACAATCTAAGAAACTAAAGAGGATTCCTTCTGAGGCATTTGACATGCCCACATTCTCTCTGAGGACTCAGCTGCCCTTTGTCTGATGGTTATCTAGTCCCAAGGTCATTCTTACATACCCTTTCAGGGAAGTACACTTAAGGCAGGGGTCCTCAACCTTAGCAACTTTAAGACTTTGCTGGCTGAGGAAGCTTTGCTGGCTGAGGAACTCTGGGAGTTGAAGTCCACAAGTCTTAAAGTTGCCAAGGTTGAGGACCCCTGACTTAAGGGATCCAGGCAGTGAACTTAAAAGCCACAGACCATCTTAACTGGAGGCTCAGTAACCATGCTTAGCAGAGATCAGATATTGCTTACATGGACCTGTCATTCTCCAGCAAAAAACCCATATCTTTTAGTAAACAAAACACTCTTTAATTTGGCAAGAATTGAAAACATGCCTTTCAAAAGACAAGAATTTAGAAATGAGAGAGGTGCCAGAAGAATCAAAGGCCATCCCATCTATCAACAATATTTCTTTGTCCTTCATTGTGGAAAAGAAGTGTTCTCGATTAAAGCAGTCCAGTTTTCCCATCAATTTTATTACCTTTGGTAATACATCAGTTATGCCAGCAAAGAGACAGAGAAAGTATCTGTAAAAAGAAAGAGATAAGCAGCATATCAAACAACACATGGAAAGAAGGGAACGTTTTAAATAACTTCTCAAAGGTCAAAGGAGTTACCCTACTAAAAGATGCTGCCATCTGCTCTAGCACTGACTCTTAGAAACAATCAAAGATCTCCAGAAGAGAGGATCTTTTCAACTACCTGAAAAGGACCCAGTACTGAACAGTGGTCCCTCCTCATCAAATTATTTTTTAAATGACATGTCAAGAAAAGAGAAACATGGACTTATTTCAATGAATTGAGCAGCCCTGCAGAACTGCATGAAATGTCTTGGAATGTTCTATGACCTTAAATTTCACACAAGAGCTGAGAAGATTTGAACATGTCTGCCATGTTAGACAAAGGTTTTCTCATGAAAAGCGTCTCAAGAGGAGTCTTTACCTAATTATACACAAAATATTAAACCATTTAATTCTCACATGAAGTAATCAATTACCCCAAAACTTGAAGCTACGCGTGCACTGAGCTGATTGCAGAGATTCATATCACTCTTGATCCAAAAACCTCACGCAGTGTGCATTGTGGAGCAACTACATCTCCCCAGAACCTGAAGTACCAACCTCCCCCCGATAGCAAAAGACTTACTTTTTGGCTTTGGTACTATTGGGGTAGTCTACTACCATGCCACCTGTGAAACCCGCCTTCATGGCTTGGGTGGTGATGAGCTCCAGCTGCCAAGAGAAAGAACCTCACTGAATCGGAGATGTTCTCTTCCTAGCAATACAGACCTGCCTTGAGGATGGGACGGGCCAGGCTCCTTCTTCCAATAGAACGTTCCATACATCCCATATCCTCCTCTATTCTTTTAAGGAATTTGCCTTTTTTGGGAGGGGGGGTGTTGCTTCTGCACTTCTACTGGGCATTAGGGCAGGGATTGGCAAACTTTTCTGTAAAAGGTCAGATCCCCTAATACTGGTATGGCTGGCAGATCTGCAAACTAAGAAATATGGCAGCCACTGAAAGGCACCAGCTTGCCAGCAAGGAGGCTGCTGATGGATGCTGCTGCCCAAGACACCCGACTCCTAGCCCTGCATCTTGCCCTGGGAACTCATTGGCTCGGACTTGGCAATCTGCTTTCTGCCCGCCTATCCATGCACCCGCTCACTTTGCAAGCTGCATAAAAAAAAACGTAACAGATTGTAGTTTGCCAGCCTCTAGATTAGGGGATCACAAGCTCAGTTAGAACTACATTGAATCCATGTGAAGGAATGCCCACTTTAATAACTAAATGCAAGTCATCTTAAAGCTAAACATAATAGGCACATCTTTTCCTTCCTCTTTTCCTCTCCTTCCCCGAATTTCCTGTACCATTTCCTTTCCCCCCAGAGAACTTTAGAGATTCCCTGCTCTTTAAAACCAAAGTAAAAAAAAAACCAAACAAACATCTGGGCATGGCTTCCTCATGTCTCTCCAAATGCCTCTTATAAGACAGAAGCTGATATTTGTAGGTTATATGCAGGATATACATTAAAAAGTGTGAACAATATTGAAACCATGTGAATTCTCCTAAATTATTGCTGCAGAGGTATGAAAAACAGTGAGTTACTTAATTTGATCAAGCAACCAAGATCAGCTCTTGCTGATCTACCCAATACACACACACACAAACACACACACACAAACACACACAAAACTTCCTACATAAATTTACCTTCTTCTACATTCCCCCAGCCCCAAAGTACAAACCTGCTGAGAGTTTTCTGGGTATAACTGTAGAACAGCGCGGGCTCCTCGGGCCTAGAAAACAAAATGTCAGTTGTATATGAGATCTTGCAATCTGGTCATGATCTTACTTATGAGAAATAAATATTGAAGTGACCTTATTCCTAATACTTCTCAACCTTGGCAACTTTAACATAAGTGGACTTCAACTCCCAGTTTTCCCCAACTATCATGGCTTGCTGAGGCATTTTCTGAGTTGCGGAGTCCACACATCTTAAAAGTTGCTGAAGTTGAGAAACATCACTCTCGCCTCCGAACCTTCTTTGCTAGGGAAGCCTATCCACTAGGACAGCTGCAATTCCCACTTGAGTTCAAGATTAGTCTTCTTACTGAGCTGAACACAGAATGAAGACGGAACTCTTTCCCAAGTTTTCTCAGAATAGCAAGTGAAAGGGAGAAAACAGAATCTGTCTGCTTCATCGTTTTTCAAGTCATTGCAAATGCTCCTGAAATTATATTGCTCCCCCTCTTACTTTCCTCCTCTCAGACTTTACTCATACTTTATATACAAGCTAGTTGCCAAGCTATAAAATACACAGATAGGATTTCTTACCTTCCTTAATCATAAACTTTTTTTTTTGGGGGGGGGGGAGAATTAAACAACAGAAAAACTAAAGTTTACCAGAGCAGTATACAGAGTTGAGAAGAATCGATACAGTCGCTTTGGAGGGCTGTGAGTTTTCTTATCGGCATTACAGAGCCACTGAACTGCAGAAATACTGCAAGAAAAATAATTCAGGGCAGTGAATATGATATTTTCCCTATCTTGTAGTCACTGGATATTGATATTGCTTGTTACAAATTCTTACCTGATACAGCCATCAAATGTTCCAGGTCGGAATGGAATTCCCTGGCCCATATCTGCTAGCATCAGGTCTCCCTCCACTTCTCTCTCCAGGGCTACGTCTATTTAGAATAAAGAAAGCAGGGCGCTGTCATTTCCCAGGCATGAAAGTTTAGCTAAGGAGAGAGCAAAAAAGAGATCTACTCACCAAGCATTGCTGGACTGATGTCCATGCCAACCCAACAGTGCCCTTCCTCAGAGATATAATCACCACTTAAGCCAGAGCCACAACTGATAGGAAAAGCACAGTTAGGATGAATAAACATCTGCTCTCTTTTTCACTAAACAAGACAGGCTGAAGAATCACGAAATGTTAAACTGCATGAAGATATACTGTGCTACTCAAAAACATCTGCTAAGTTTTTTGGATCAAAGCAAAGCTACCCCTAAATGCAGAACACACTGATTTTAAAATGATATGGTTAATGGAAGAGGGAATGAACTGCTTTACTTTAAGAATTTACAACTGTTTGAAAGGTGACTTAAATTTACAAACACTCCCCCCCCCTCTTATAATTCTACTGATCACACTGTTGAATCGGGGTAATAACTTATTTCATTGATTCCTTGTCCCCAAAATTGCCAATTTCAGGACATAATATGTCAGTATAGGCAAGGCAGAAACTTTGATTTGGTTGTTGATACCACAGTGATATTCTAATACTCAATTTGCATACTTGTTTCCATCTGGAGGGACATCAGACAGCATTTATTGGATGATGAACTGCAGCTAAATGGTACAGCACAATTTGCTTGGGAGGGAGGCAACCCAACACTCTATGTTTAAACTTTTAAATATGGAGAAAATCTCAGATTGGTGGTCACAGGGAAGCCATCATTCTACCTTCAACCTCACATGCTTTCAGTGGAATGTAACAATGGACTTAATGGGCCCTGATTCAACACTGAGCATTTAAAGTTAATTGCTGCTCTCCTAAAGAAGATATATAGCCAGTCATGCTTCAAGGTGACTTTGAAAATTTAGATACTGAAAGAAGTTTAGAGCTTACATTGATTGGGTGGGCAGGCTATGCAAACATGGTATCACTTCCTAGGAAATAAACTTTAAAAATAAACCCATTCGTATTCTGGTAGATTAATCCCTTAAGAATAATGCAACAAATTTACCCAACATCCAACAAAAAACATGGACGATCGTCTGGGAGACCCAGCAATTCCACTGCCCGTTCAGACATCTGAGACTGAATCTCAATCATTCGAGAGCTGGAAGATGGAAATTAAATACATGAGTGCCTCAAGGAAAAATATACAGCACAGCATTCCTCTTGAATACTTACAGGAAAATGTAAGCTTCTTTTTAACTCATTCTTGAAATTGCATGAAGATGCTTATGCACAGACAATAAGCAATCTATTCCAAGTACTCAGGAGAAGAAATGGTACATGGTAACACAGTGGTCAGAATGCAGTATTGCAGGCTAACTCTGCCCACTGCCAACAGTTCGATTCTCAACCGGCTCAAGGTTGACTCAGCCTTCCATCCTTCTGAGGTCGGTAAAGTAAGGACCCAAATAATTGGGGGGAATATGCTGACTCTGTAAACCAGAGGTCCCCAACCTTTTGGGCACCAGGGACCGGTTCCGTGGAGAGAGGTTTTTTCCACGAACCGGAGGGAGCATGATTTTGTGTGCTGCCTGCATCCCGTAGATGGGGCTTTGCTTGTTTGTGCGGACCGGTTACTGGCATGCCGCGGACCAGTACTGGTCCACGGAACAGGGGTTGGGGACCCCTGCGGTAAACCACTTAAGAGAGCGCTGTAAAGCACTATGTAGTGGTATATAGGGCTAAATGCTATTGCTATTACTACATTAAGAAATACAAGGTGGCCAATCCACTATGATTCTTTAAGGTGGTTTCAATTCTCTTCCCTTTCAGTTCCCCCCCCCCCCCTACAGAATAGGGAGAAACAGAGGCTGCTAACAACCATATGAGGCTACATACGTTTCTCTCCATATGATAAATTCCAATGAATGTGCCAGATGGACAAATGTTTTTCCAACACTCACAAAATAGTTAGCATAATTCCTTTTAGGGAATCATTCCCTTTACAGCAACACACTCAAGAACTTTTCATGATGGCACTTCTATTTCCATTCTGCAAAAGGGCCTTATTTCCCTTGATACATTCACACCAAATCCTGTAGCTGCAATTTAACTGTGATACGGAAAGCTCTATCTGATTATCTTCTTTGTAATATTCTGATAGTTTTAATCTATTTTGATCTATATTTCAGTAAAAAAAAGATACAAATAAATTTTCAAGAGTACTCTGTTTCAACTACAATATGTCTAAATCTGAGGAGACACAGATCTCAGAGAAACCTGACAATGTACTATATTTCAAAAACTCTAAATGTATTTTGTAA